>NC_081841.1:148679694-148990007 GCF_963259705.1 Myotis daubentonii
CGCTGTAGCCCAGTGCTTTTTCCATGGACCCCTGATTCCTAAAATTTCCTAAACCTGCCTATTTCACCCCTAAAAACTCCTTTTGCTATTTGGGTGAATTAAGCTTTGTGGAGCCAGCCCCCACACAGCGGCTCATACATTGTGTTCAGGATCCATCCTCATAATCAGCTGGAGGGGAAATCCCACCCATGATGGGCCAACAGCAATCAACACTCAACCCACACAAGGGACAATCCTAGAGCATCTAGCTCAGGCAATCAGGGAGACAGTGCGACTGAACCCCACAAAGCACCTAGTATATATGGCCAATATGCCAAGCGTTGCAGATCTACCTCACATAGAAACAAACACAGGTAGGGAAAATGGGGAGACAAAGAAACATGACTCAAATGAAGGAACAGGAGAAATCCCCAGAAACACACACACACACACACACACACACACACACACACACACACCACTATGTGAAATGTGAAATAGAGACAAGCAATGTACCAAATACAGAATTCAAAACAATGGTTGTAAGGGTGCTCAAGGAACTTAAGAGAGGAATGGAAAGACTCAGGGAGACCTTAAAGAGATAGCAAATATAAAAAAGAACCATAAAAGATAGATACCATAAAAGCGACCAGCCAGAAATGGAGAATACAATATCTGAAATGAAGGATACTTAGAAGGAATCAACAGCAGGTTAGAAGAAGCAGAGGTGCAAATCAGCACTGAGGAAGACAAGGTAGCAGAGAACACCCAATGAGAGCAGGAAAACAATTAAAATGAGGATATAACATATATTCTTCTCCAACTATTTCAAAAAATTTAAGAAAAGGGAAAACTCTCAAGCTTATTTGGTGAGGCCAAAATTATCCTAATTCCCAAACCAGATAAAGACACAACAATGAAAGAAAATTATAAGCCAATATCCCTGATGAACATAGATGCTAAAAATTTCAATAAACTATTAGCAAAATTAATCCAACAATACATTAAAAAGATCATACATTATGATCAAGTGGGGTTCACTCCAGGGATGCAAGGTCGTTACAATATACACAGAACAATAATGTGATACACCACATAAACAAATTGATGTATAAAAACTATATGGTCATATTAATATATATAGAAAAAGCATTTTATAAAATCTAGCACTGATTTATGATAAAAATTCTCAGACTAGTGGGAATAGAGGGATCATAATTCAACATAATAAAGGCCATATATGACAAACCCATAGCCAATATCATACTTAAGGGGCATAGCCAAAATCATACTTAAGATAGGGAATAAGAAAGGGAAGTTCCCTTTCACCACTCTTATTCAACATAGTACTGGAAGGCCTAGCTATAGCATCAGAAAAGATGAAGAAATAAGAGGTATCCAAATTGGAAAAGAAGAAGTAAAACTGTCATTATTTGCAGATGACATGATATTGTATATAGAGAACCCTAAAGATTCCACCAAAAAGCTATGAGAACTGATAAATGAATTCAGTACAGTAGCATGATACAAAATAATACCCAGAAATTAGTTGCATTTTTATACACCAATAATGAATTATCAGAAAGAGAAACTAAAAAACAACAATAATTCTATTCACAATTGCTTTAAAAAGAATAAAATACCTAGAAATAAATTTAACCAAGGATGAAAAAGACCTGTACTCAGAAAATCATAAGATACTGAAGAAAGAAACTGAAGAACATACAAAGAAGTGGAAACATATAGTGTGTTCATCAATAGGAAGAATTAATCCAATTAAAATGTCCATACTACCCAAAGCAATTTACAGATTCAATGCAATTTCTGTCAAGATACCAAGGGAGTATTCTATAGAATTAGAGAAAATGTTTCAGAAATTTGGAGGAAACTACAAAAGACCCCAAATAACAACTGTGTTCTTGAGAAAAAAGAACTAAGTCGGAGGACTCACACTACCTGATATGAAATTATACTAGGTCATAGTAACCAAAACAGCATGGCACTGGCATAAAAACAGACATATAAATCAATGGAACAGAATAGACAGCCTGGAATTAAAGCCATGTGTACATGGTCAATTAATATTTGACAAAAGTGGCAATAAATTACCATGAGGTAATCATGATCTATTCAAGGGGTAGGGCACGTCAGGCCCTTGGGCCATATAAGACCTGCAAAATAATTTTGTCTGACTCTGCCGAGGCATTAGGGATGAGTTAATTAAATGTTTGACCAAATGTTGACAATTTTATATGGCCCTCAAATGATGTTATAAATATCCAAATGGCCTTTGGCAGAAAAAAGATTCCTCACCCCTGGTCTATTCAACAAACTGTACTGAGAAATTTGGACAGATACATGGGGGGAAAATGAAAATAGACCATATTACACCACACATAAGAATAAATTCAAAATAGACAACAAATTTTTAAATGTTAGAATTAAAACCATAAAAATCCTAGAAGAAAACACAGCCAATAAAATCTCAGATATTCCTCCTAGCAGTATTTTTTTTGATCTATCTCCTTGGGCAAGGGAAACGAAAATAAATAAACAAACAAATGGGACTATATAAAACTAAAGAGTTTTTGCAAAGCAAAATAAACCATCAACAAAATGAAAAGATAGCCAACTGAATGGGAGAACATATTCGCCAGTGATAAGGGATTAATATTCAAAATTTATAAAGAACGTATAGACACTTCTCTGAAGAGGACATACAGAAGGCCAACAGACATATAAAAAGTTACTCAACCTCTCTAATCATCAAAATTAAAACCATATTGAGATATCACCCAAAACCTGTCAGAATGGATACCATTAATAAACCCACAAATGACAAGTGTTGATGAGGCTGTGGAGAAAAGGGAACCCTCAGGCACTGTTGGGCATCATGTCACAGAATGAGGTGTGTGAGGTGCCTGTTGGAGTTGGTCCGGGCTTTTGTCCAGTTTCTCATTTTGACTGGAAGAATAGCATTTTGGAAAAATGACAAGAAAGCTACTCTCAGTTTCTTCATTTGAACCACAGCCTCCAACTCCTAAAAGAATTCATCTTCTAGGCAACTTTCATAACCTCAACCCTAACTCTTCTGGCCCTACTCCCATTTGGTATTCACCTCTTTATATTTTCTGCCCTACTGCTTCCCTACACTGAATAATAACAACTCTTTCCACCCCACCTACCCATGTTATTCACCTATCCAGTTGTTCCTGTATTCCTTCCAGTACACTCACTTTCCACCCTATTCATCATGGTCCCCTTTTTTGTTACCCTACTCTCCCTTTGAGCCCTATTTTCTAATCCACTGGACTCTGGTCCTTGCTAACATGCCAGCCACCCCAACCAGACCTGCTGATTCACAAATATCACCCTGGAGAGAAGTTTACTTAATAGAGGGACAGTTCTGTTGCAGTCCAGAATTTCTAGGACTATGGATTGCCAGTAGTCTGACCTGGTAGACATTGGGCATTCGAGATGATGGCCTACCAACATTCAACTTGGAGGATGCCAGAGACACCTTTATCACGTTCCTTTTCCCACAGTCTGGTTCTTTCCTCTCCTGCCTGGTCAGTCAGACTGTAGGTGCATCTACCTTTGTCACTGGCTTCTCCACGGAATTGGGTCTGTACCACGGAACAAACAGCAAGAAGAATGAGGAGTGGAAAGCTTCTCATCTGATCTCTAAAAGGAGTGCTTCTCAAGAATCCTTGGCGCGTGGCTGTGAGTTCTGACAAATTGTGGTGTCAGGAGAAAGCCCATGTCCTGTCATGATAACCAGGAGGAACCTGCAGATAGGCTGGCTCTTGCTTAGAATCCAGAGAAGCATCACAATCCTGTTGGACTTAGCCAGCCAGATCTCTGTACACCCCCTTGACCACTCCCTTTTTGTAGCTCCCATCACGGTCTCCACCATCAGGTTTATGAATCTGACTCACCTGGTACCCAAAGACTTAGAAAAACGTATCCAAAGTCAGAGACTAAAAGCCAAGAAATATGATGGTTCTTAGAGGCCCTTGGTCAACCCAGAACATGATGACCACAGGCTGAATTACTTCAGGGTCTACATTGACATCACTGTACAAGGCTCACATGTGGGGCTTGGGAGAAGATGGTGGCCACATGTAATTGGCCAGTAGTGGTGACAACCATCTTAAATGCCCAAAGTGTGCTGCCTAGATAAATAATGTCACTTTAAAACCTAAACATAAAATAATAATAATAATAATAATAATAATAATAATAATAATAATAATAAATAAAGATGCCATGCTTGCTCACCGTGGCTGCCATGGCTGCCATTTAAATTTTCAGGGAGCCTTTTTACTGTATTTTCATCATTAGATGCAATTTATCTGTTTCTTATGTTGTTGTTGAAAAGGTGCTAAATATTGTGAATAATCTAGTTATTGAGATGTCTGATATGGGAACATAGGTATTTCTTGCTCCCTTCTGACACAGATTCAGAGAAGGACCCACTAGCAAAAGAGAAGGCAAGGGACATTTAATTAGCAGGATGACAATAATCTAAAGAAAGGCAGCCCTGGCCAGTGTGGCTAAGTTGGTTGAGTGTAGTCCCATGTACCAAAGGTCGCTGGTCCTATTCCCAATATGGGGTGTGCAGGAGGCAGTCGATTGATGTTTCTCTCTCACATCCATGTTTCTCTCTCTCTCTCCCCATCTCCCGTCTTCTCCCTCTAAAATCAATAACGACATTTAAAAAAAAAAGAAATAAAGGCAATGGAAAATGACGTCTGCTGTACTAACTTAACCCATCAACATATATATATATATATATATATATATATATATATATATATATATATATATATATATATATATATATATATATTGTTGTTAATCCTCACCCAAGGACATTTTTTCCATTGATTTTTAGAGATAGTGGAAGGAAGGGGGAGAGACAGAGATAAGAAACATTGACGTGAGAGAGACACATCAATAGGTTGCCCCCCCCCCCCACCTCCGGTGCCCCAACCAGGGCCGGGGATTGAGCCTGCCACCGAAGTACATGTAGCAGCAGACATATATATAAAACATACTTAGTTACGCTAGTTGGATAACATTAGAGCTCCCCATAGAAAAAGAAACAATCTAAAACCTCTTTAATATAATACTTTCTTTATTTTGAGTTGAATTTTATTTTAAAGTGTTTAAGAACAAAAAAAGGAGAAAAAGTGTAATTCATAAAAGGGAAAACAATTAAAATAATTAGTTGAAAAGAAAATAGAAGTGTCCACTTAAGTAGGAGTGAAATGTAAATTAGCTCATTCATTGGAATAAATGGAAATCTTGATTTTCCTGATCTTGAGAAAGCATTTTTGGAGATTAGGGACAATTTTGAAGGAACAGTCTCAAGCAAAGAGGAGAGAAAGTAATATTGTGGGGCTTATTTTAAATGCTAATATGAGTCTTATAGAGGGGATGGATAATCAAATAAGCCAATGCTGTATTAGCTTCTAGGTATTTTCCTACCAGCATCTTTTGTCTGAGAAAGGTGATATGTTATTTATCTGATAACACAATTCTATTTAAAAGGCATCAGTGGCTCGTATCTGCTCACAGAGTAAGTCTGAAACTGCAGAATAAGGCAGTTCTAAATGTGGCTCTCCAGTTTTCTTTTCAATTTCATGTATCACAAACATGTCCCATATTGTCACATCACCCACACACTCAGAACTAAGCATTATTTGTATGAACAACATGCACCTGTGCTCACATTCTGCTTTTGACTTCAGCCTCAAGGCCCAGAACAAATTCCACCAACATCTGATTCCTTCTTTGGTGAATTATTTACTCTCTACTCCCAAACCACATTATTTAAAACACTACTATACAACGCAATGTATATATATATAGTATCTGTTAGCACAAATAATCTGTGACCTCCTGGAGAATCTCTGTGCTATTTTATTAATCTTTACAACTGTGTTTCCCAGTCACAGTAATAATTGTAGAATTTTTTTTTCCTGAATGAAGCCTGACATTATAAGCTATTTCTTTTTTTTCTTTTATTTATCTCAACCACTTGTGTGTGTGTGTGGCGGGGGGGGGGGTGTGTGTGTGTGTGTGAGGGGGTTTCTTTCTAATAGTATGCTTAGATTTCTATGACCAGAAATTATTGGACATAAAAGGTATTAATAAAAATCTATTAATGTCTAATATTAAAAGCAATATAAAAATTATATATCTACCTCAGTTTTGTTTTAAAGAAATGACTTTCAAATTTGATAATTTAATGTTAATTAAGATATTACAGATGTAAGAAAATTAATGCCATCATATTTCTCTTTTTTATTTTGTTTGTTCCAATATATTTATTTGCTATGATAAATGTTAGAGGACTTCTTTGTCTAATCCAATCAGTCTTGTTAAAATGAACAAATGAATTAGGACTAAGTACTACATTGATTGAAAAGATGTTAAATAACATCCCAAAACAAAAATGTCATAATACATTATTATCCTTATACAAATATATATTTAATTGAAATGCAATAAGTTTACTTTACAGTAGGAATGAATACTGTAATAAAATAACATTTTGTTGAAATAGTAATATTTATTTCCCATTGAAAATATGTGTCAAAAATTTTATTTTTTTTTTGGAAACTGCATTTACTTTTTAAAAATTTCTTTATTAAAGTACTACATACAGTATTACATATGTCTCATTTTCCCTCCATTGACCTCTCCCTGGCCACCCTCATTCCCAGCACATGCCCTCACCCCCCCTAGTGTCTCTGTCCATTGGTTATGCTCATATGCATGCATACAAGTCCTTAGATTGATCTCTTACCCACCCCTCCCCTGCCTTCCCTCTGAAGTTGGATGGTCTCTTAGATGCTTCTCTGTCTCTGGATTTATTTTTGTTCATCAGTTTATGTTGTTCATTATATTCCACAAATGAGTGAGATAATGTGATATTTATCTTTCTCTGACTGGCTTAGTTTGCTTAGCATAATGCTCTCCATGACCATTCATGCTGTTGTGAATGTAGGAGTTCTTTCTGTTTTATAGCAGCATAGTATTCATTGTGTAGATGTACCACTGTTTTTTAATCCACTCATCTGCTGATGGGCACTTACGTTATTTCCAAATCTTAGCTATTGTAAACTGTGCTGCTATGGACATAGGTGTGCATATTTCCTTTCTGATTTCTTGGGGTATATTCCTGGAAGTGGGATTACTGGGTCAAATGGGAGTTCCATTTTTAATTTTTTGAGGAAACTCCATACTGTTTTCCATAGTAGCTGCACCAGTCTGCTTTCCCACCAGCAGTGCACGAGGGTTCCTTTTTCTCCACATTCTCGCCAGCACTTGTTGTTTGTCCATTTGTTGATGTTAGTCATTCTGACAGGTGTGAGATGGTATCTCACTGTCATTTTGATTTGCATCTCTCAGATGATCAGAGACTTTGAGTATGTTTTCATATGTCTCTTGGGCTTCTATATGTCCACTTTCAAAAAGTGTTTATTGAATCCTTTGCCAATTTTTTTATTGGATTCTTTATCTTCCTTTTGTTATGATGTTGGAGTTCCCTATAAATGTTGGAGATTATGTCCTTATTGGATATAACATTGGCAAATATGTTCTCCCATGCAGTGGGCTTTCTTGTTGTTTTGTTGATGGTTTCTTTTGCTGTGCAGAAGCTTTTTATATTTATGTAGTCCCATTTGTTTATTTTCTCCTTAGTTTCCATTGCCCTGGGAGCTGTATTGGTAAAGATAGTGCTATGGCAAATGTCTGCTATTTTGGTGTCGATGGATTCTTCTAAGATTTTTATGGTTTCCCATCTTATGTTTAAGTCCTTTATCCATTTTGAGTTTATTTTTATGTATAGTGTAAGTTGGTGGTCTAGTTTCATTTTTTTTGCATGTATCTGTCCAATTTTCCCAACACCATTTATTGAAGAGACTGTCTTGACTTCATTGTATGTTCTTGCCTCCTTTGTCAAATATTAATTGAGCATAGTGGTTTGAGTCGATTTCTGGGTTCTCTATTCTATCCCATTGATCTATATGTCTATTCTTGTGCCAGTACCAGGCAGTTTTGAGACCAGTGGCTTTGTAATACAGCTTGATATCTGGTATTGAGATCCATCCTACTTTGTTCTTCTTTATCAGGATTGTTGCAGCTTTTCAGGGTCTTTTTTTATTCTAGATGAATTTTTGGAAAGTTTGTTCTAGGTCTTTGAAGTATGCCATTGGTATTTTAATGAGGGTTGCATTGAATCTATAGATTTCTTTGGGTAGTATGGACATCTTAATTATGTTGATTCTACCAATCCATGAACACAGTATATTCTTTCATTTGTTTATGTCTTATTCTATCTCTTTTTTCAATGTCCTGTAGTTTTCTGAGTATAGGTCTTTTACCTCCTTTGTTTAGTTTATTCCTACATATCTTAATTTTTTGGTGCAATGGTAAATGGGATTTTCTTTTTCCTCTTTCTGTGAGTTCATTATTTGTGTATAAAAAAGCCATAGATTTCTGGGTGTTAATTTTTATCCTGGTACATTGCTGAATTCATTTATTAGTTCTAGTAGGTTTTTGATGGACTCTTTAGGGGTTTCTATGTACAATATCATGTCACCTGTGAATAATGACAGTTTTACTTCTTTCCCAATTTGGATGCCTTTTATTTATTCTTCTTGTCTGGTTGCAATGGCTAGTACTTCCAGTACTATGTCGAACAGGAGTGGTGAGAGTGGGAATCCCTGTCTTGTTCCTGTTCTTAGGGGAAATGGTTTTAGATTTTGCTCAATAAATATGATGTTTGCTGCAGGTTTGTCATATAAGGCTTTTATTATGCTGAGGTATGATCCCTCTATTCCCACTTTGCTAAGAGTTTTTATCAAGAAAGGTTGTTGGAATATGTCAAATGCTTTTTCTGCATCAGTTAATATGATTACGTGATTTTTGTCTCTAAATTTGTTTATGCGATGTATCACATTTATTGATTTCTGGGTATTATGCCATCTTTGCATACCCAGAATAAATCCCACTTGGTCATGGTGTATGATCTTTCCTAATGTAATGCTGGATCTGATTTGCTAGAAATTTGTTGAAGTTTTTAGCATCTATGTTCATCAGGGATATTGGTCTATAATTCTCTTTCTTTGTAGTGTCTTTATCTGGTTTGGGATTAGACCAATATGTTCTCCCATGCAGTGGTTTCATAGAATGCTGGCTTCATAGAAAGAGCTTGGAAGTGTGCCTTCCTCTTGAATTTTTTTGGAATAGTCTGAGGAGGAGAGGTTTTAGTTCTTATTTGAATGTTTGGTAAACTCCCCTGTGAAGTCATCTGGCCTAGGGCTTTTTTTTTTTTTTTTCTGGAAGTTTTTTGATTACTGCTTCAATTTCCTCCATAGTTATCAGCCTATTCAGATTTTTTTATTCTTTCTGATTGAGTTTGGAAAGTCTTATTTTTCTAGGAATATGTCAGTTCCTTCTAGGTTGACCATTTTGTTGGAATAGAGTTGTTCATAGTATTTTTTTGTTTTACAATCCTTTGTATTCCTCTGATGTCTGTTATTTCACCTCTTTCATTTCTGATTTTATTTATTTGGGTTCTCTCTCTTTGCTTCTTGGTGAGCCTGGCTTGTTATGATTTCCATCTTCTTAAATTTGAAGAGACTTTGCCTGTGTCCCAATATGCGGTCTCTCTTTGAAAATGTCCCATGTGCACTTGAGAAGAATATATATTCTGTAGCTTTATGGTGACATGTTCTGAAGATATCTATTAAGTCCATATGATCTAGTGAGTCATTTCAGATTGCTGTTTCTTTGCTGATTTTTTTGTCTAGAGGATTTATCCAGTGATGTCAATGGGGTATTAAAATCCCCTACTATGATTGTATTGTTGTAAATCTCTCCCTTGATATCATCCAGAAGTTCGTGTTTTTTTTTTTTTTAATGTATTTTGGAGTTCCTGCATTGGGTGCATACATGTTTACCAGAGGTATCGTGTGGTAAATATTTTTCTATCCCTTTACTTTCAGTATGTGTGAATCTCCTGTTCTGGGTTGGGTCTCTTGTAGACAGCATATGTATGGGTCATGTTTTCTTATCTATTTAGCCACTATTTGTCTTTTGATTGGAGCATTTAGTACATTTATGTTATTATTGATAGGTATTTGTTTGTGCCATTTTTTAAAAAAATATATTTTATTGATTTTTCACAGAGAGGAAGGGAGAGAGATAGAGAGTTAGAAAAATCGATGAGAAAGAACCATCGATCAGCTGCCTCCTGCACATCTCCCACTGGGGATGTGCCCGCAACCCAGGTACATGCCCTTGACCGGAATCGAACCTGGGACCTTTCAGTCCGCAGGCCAACGCTCTATCCACTGAGCCAAACCGGTTTCGGCTGTTTGTGCCATTTTTATTCTTTATGATTGTGTTCCTTCTTCCCTTTCTATTTCTTCTTTTTACAACAGTCCATTTAGCATTTCTTGCATTGCGGGCTTGGAAGTGATAAACTCCCTTAGCCTTTTTTTTTGGTCTGTGAAGCTCATGATTTTCCCTTCAATTTTGAATGATAGCCTTGCTGGATAGAGTATTCTTGGATTCGGTCCCTTGCTTTGCATCACTTTGTATATTTCATTCCATTCCCTTCTGGCCTGAAGTATTTCTGTTGAGAAATCATTTGATAATCTAATGGGAGACCCTTTGTAGGTAACTCTCTGTTTCTCTTTGCAGCCTTTAAGATTCTCTCTTTGTTGTTAACATTTGCCATTGTAATTACAATGTGTCTTGGTGTGGGTCATTTTGGGTTCATTTTTTTGGGGACTCTCTTTGCTTGTGTGACTTTTTCTTCTCAATCAGGGAAGTTTTCTGTCACTATTTCTTGAAATAGGTTTTCTAATCTTGGCTCCTCTTCTTGTACTTCTGGAACCCCTATATTATACATATGTTACTTTATTTCATGTTGTCCCAAAGCTACCTTAGGCTCTCCTCCTGCTTTCTTTCTTTTTTTTTTATTGCTTAAAGTATTACAAAGGGTATTACATATGTATCCATTTTATCCCCCCGCCCTAGACAGTCCCCTAGCCTCCCCTATCACCCAGTGTCTTATGTACATTGGTTATGCTTATATGCATGCATACAAGTCCTTTAGTTGATCTCTTACCCCCTACCTCCTGCCCCCCAACCCTCCCCGGCCTTCCCGCTGCAGTTTGATAATCTGTTTGAGGCAGTTCTGCCTCTGTATCTATTATTGTTCAAAAGTTTATAATGGTCTCTATTGTCCATGAATGAGTGAGATCATGTGGTATTTTGCCTTTATTGACTGGCTTATTTCACTTAGCATAATGCTCTCCAGTTCCATCCATGACATTGCAAATGGTAAGAGTTCCTTCCTTTTTACAGCAGCATAGTATTCCATCGTGTAGATGTACCACGGTTTTCTAATCCATTCATCTACTGATGGGCACTTAGGCTGTTTCCAGATCTTAGCTATGGTGAATTGTGCTGCTATGAACATAGGGGTGCATATATCCTTTCTGATTGGTGTTTCTGGTTTCTTGGGATATATTCCTAGAAGTGGGATCACAGGGTCAAATGGGAGTTCCATTTTCAGTTTTTTAAGGAAACTCCATACTGTCTTCCATAGTGGCTGCACCAGTCTGCATTCCCACCAGCAGTGCACAAGTGTTCCTTTTTCTCCACAACCTCTCCAGCACTTGTCCTTTGTTGATTTCTTGATGATAGCCAGTCTGACAGGTGTGAGATGGTACCTCATTGCTGTTTTGATTTGCATCTCTCGGATGATTAGTGACTTTGAGCATGTTTTCATATGTCTCTTGGCTTTCTGAATGTCCTCTTTTGAAAGGTGTCTATTTAGGTCCTTTGCCCATTTTTTGATTGGATTGTTTATCTTCCTTTTGTTAAGTTGTATGAGTTCCCTATAAATTTTGGAGATTAGGCCCTTATCAGATATGTCATTGGCAAATATGTTTTCCCACACAGTGGGTTTTCTCGTTGTTTTGTTGATGGTTTCTTTTGCTGTGCAGAAGCTTTTTATTTTGATGTAGTCCCATTTGTTCATTTTTTCTATAGTTTCAAGTGCACTAGGAGCTGTATCAGTGAAGAAATTGCTTCGGCATATGTCTGAGATTTTCTTGCCTTTGGATTCTTCTAGAATTTTTATGGTATCCTGTCGTACATTTAAGTCCTTTATCCATTTTGAGTTTATTTTTGTGTATGGTGTAAGTTGGTGGTCTAGTTTCATTTTCTTGCATATATCTGTCCAATTTTCCCAACACCATTTATTGAAGAGACTATCTTGGCTCCATTGTATGTTCTTGCCTCCTTTGTCAAATATTAATTGAGCATATTGGTTCGGGCCGATTTCTGGGCTCTCTATTCTATTCCATTGATCTATATGCCTATTCTTGTGCCAGTACCAGGCAGTTTTGAGAACAGTGGCTTTGTAATACAACTTGATATCTGGTATTGAGATCCCACCTACTTTGTTCTTTTTCAGGATTGCTGCAGCTATTCGGGGTCTTTTTTTATTCCAGATGAATTTTTGGAAAGTTCGTTCTAGATCTCTGAAGTATGCTGTTGGTATTTTAATGGGAAGTGCGTTGAATTTATAGATTGCTTTGGGTAGTATGGACATTTTAATGATGTTGATTCTACCAATCCATGAACACGGTATGTTCTTCCATCTGTTTATGTCTCCCTCTATGTCTTTTTTCAACGTCCTGTAGTTTTCTGAGTAGAGGTCTTTTACCTCTTTAGTTAAGTTTATTCCTAGGTAGCTTAGTTTTTTCGGTGCAATGGTAAACGGGATTGTTTTTATAATCTCTCTTTCTGAAAGTTCACTATTGGTGTATAGAAATGCCTCAGATTTCTTGGGGTTAATTTTGTATCCTGCTACATTGCCAAATTCATGTATTAAGTCTAGTAGCTTTTTGATGGAATCTCTAGGGTTTTGTATGTATAATATCATGTCGTCTGCAAATAAGGACAGTTTTACTTCCTCTTTTCCAATTTGGATGCCTTTTATTTCTTCTTCTTGCCGAATTGCAATGGCTAACACTTCCAGTACTATGTTGAACAGGAGTGGTGAGAGGGGGCATCCCTGTCTTGTTCCTGTTCTTAGGGGAAATGGTGTTAGTTTTTGTCCATTGAGTATGATGTTGGCTGTGGGCCTGTCATATATGGCTTTTATTATGTTGAGGTATGATCCTTCTACTCCCACCTTGCTGAGAGTTTTTATCAAAAATGGGTGCTGAATTTTGTCAAATGCTTTTTCTGCATCAATTGATATGACCATGTGGTATTTTCTTTCAATTTGTTTATGTGATGTATCACGTTTATTGATTTGCGGATATTGTATCATCCTTGCATCCCTGGGATAAATCCTACTTGGTCATGGTGTATGATCTTTCTGATGTACTGCTGGATCCGATTTGCTAAGATTTTGTTGAGGATTTTGGCATCTATGTTCATGAGGGATATTGGCCTGTAATTCTCTTTCATTGTGTTGTCTTTACCTGGTTTTGGTATTAGGGTGATGCTGGCTTCATAGAATGAGCTTGGAAGTGTTCCTTCCTCTTGAATTTTTTGTAGTAGTCTGAGGAGGATAGGTTTTAGTTCTTCCTTGAATGTTTGGTAAAACTCCCCTGTGAAGCCGTCTGGTCCTGGGCTTTTGTTTGATGGAAGCTTTTTGATGGCTGCTTCAATTTCTTCCATAGTTATTGGCCTGTTGAATTTTTAGATTCTTCCTGATTGAGTTTTGGAATGTTGTATTTTTCTAGGAATTTGTCCATTTCCTCCAGGTTGTCTAGTTTGTTGGAGTAAAGCTGTCCATAGTATTTTTTAACAATCATTTGTATTTCTGTGGGGTCTGTTGTTATTTCGCCTCTATCGTTTCTGATTTTATTTATTTGGGTCCTCTCTCTCTGCTTCTTGGTGAGTCTGGCTATAGGTTTATCAATCTTGTTTATCCTTTCAAAGAACCAGCTCTTGGTTTCATTGATTTTCTGTATTGTTTTTTTGGTCTCTATGTCATTTACTTCTGCTCTAATCTTTATTATCTCCTTCCTTCTGCTCACTCTGGGGTTTTTTTGTTGCTCTCTTTCTAATTCTTTGAGTTGTAGAGTTAGATGATTTACTACCATTTTTTCTTGTTTTTTGAGAAAGGCCTGTAGAGCTATAAACTTCCCTCTCAGGACTGCTTTCAATGTGTCCCATAGGTTTTGGATTGTTGTGTTTTCATTGTCATTAGTTTCCAGGATGTTTTTAATTTCTTCTTTGATCTCATTGGTAACCCAATCAATATTTAATAGCATGCTATTCAGCTTCCAGGAGTTTGAGTATTTTGGGTTGTTTTTATTGTAGTTTATTTCTAATATTATGCCATCGTGGTCTGCAAAGACGCTTTTTATGATTTCAATCTTCTTGAATTTGGGGATACTTTGCTTGTGACCCAATATGTGGTCTATTTTTGAAGATGTCCCATGAGCACCTGAGAAGAACGTATATTCTCTGGCTTTGGGGTGAAGTGTTCTGAAGATGTCTATTAAGTCCATCTGATCTAGTGAGTCATTTAGGATTGCTGTATCTTTGCTGGTTGTTTGTCTATAGGACTTATCCAGTGCTGTCAATGGTGTATTAAAGTCCCCTACTATGATTGTATTGTTGTCGATCTCTCCTTTGATATTTTCCAGGAGTTTTTTTTATGAATTTGGGTGCTCCTACATTGGGTGCATATATGTTTACCAGGGTTATATCTTCTTGTTGTATTGATCCCTTTAGTATTATGAAGTGGCCTTCCTTATCTCTTGTTAAGGCCTTCACTTTGAGGTCTATTTTGTCCGATATAAGTATTGCTACCCCAGCTTTCTTTTCCTTTCCATTTGCCTGAAAGATATTTTTCCATCCTTTCACTTTCAGTCTGTGTGAGTCCCTTCTAATGAGGTGGGTTTCTTGTAGACAGCAGATGTATGGGTCATGTTTTTTTATCCATTCAGCCACTCGATGTCTTTTGGTTGGAGCATTTAGTCCGTTTATGTTTAAAGTTATTATTGAAAGGTACTTGTTTGTAGCCATTTCTTTTTTTGTGTGGCTGTTTTCTTTCTGAGCTTTTTATTTCTTATTTTTATACCAGTCCCTTTAGCATTCCTTGCATTGCTGGCTTGGTGGTGATAAACTCCCTTAGCCTTTTTTTGTCTGTGAAGCTTCTTATTTCCCCTTCAAGTTTGAATGATAGCCTTGCTGGATAGAGTATTCTTGGATTCAGTCCTTTGCTTTGCATCACTTTGTAAATTTCAGTCCATTCTTTTCTGGCCTGATGTGTTTCTGTTGAGAAGTCATTTGACAATCTAATTGGAGATCCCTTGTATGTAACTTTCCGTCTCTCTCTTGCAGCCTGTAAGATTCTCTCTTTGTCCTGAACATTTGCCATGGTGATTATGATGTGTCTTGGTGTGGGTCTTTTCGGGTTCACCTTGTTTGGGACTCTCTGGGCTTGTGTGACTTTTTTCTTCCCCACCTCAGGAAAGTTTTCTGATATTATTTCTTCGAGTAGGTTTTCTAATCCTTGTTCATCCTTCTGTTGTTCTGGTACTCCTATTATTCGTATGTTGTTTCGTTTCATGTTGTCCCAAAGCTCCCTTAGGCTCTCCTCCTGTCTTTTAATTTTTTTCTCCAATTGCAGTACATTTTGGGTGTGTTTTGCTTCCTTGTCTTCTAATTCACTAATTCGGTCCTCCGCTTCTCCTAGTCTACTGTTGATACTTTCAATGGAGTTTTTCATTGCAGCTATATCACTCTTCATTTCTTCTTGGGTCTTACTTAGGTTGTTGATTTTTTCATCTGTTTCTTCTAGCTTCTTCCATATGTTATCGATTTTTTCATCTGTTTCTTCTAGCTTCTTCCATATGTTATCGATTTTTTCATCTGTTTCTTCTTGCTTCTTGCAGAGGTTGTCGATTTTTTCCTCCCTCCGGTTTATGCACTCTAGGATCCTTATTCTGAATTCTTTATCTGTCATGTTGCATGCCTCTGTATTACTTAGCTGCTTTTCTGGAGAGTCCTCCTTCTCTTTCCTTTGGGGGTTTCTTTGTCTACCCATGTTTGATCTCACTGACATATCTAGACGTTGAGTTGTTCAGTGGTTGCTCCCTTGGTGGCAGTGACTCCTTGGTCTGTGGTTGCTCTTCGGGCGGTTGCGGTAGCAGCTGCTCTTCAGTTGGCAGCAGCTCCTCTGGTGGGTGCTGTTCACAGCTTTGGTGGCTCTTCTGGCTGGTGGGGCGAGGTTTCACGTACAGCTGCTGTTCCTCAGCAGAGGATGTGGTGCTCAGGAGGTTGCTGTTGCTTGGATCTTTCCAGGGGAGTTCTGCTCTTCCCGGCTGCAAACCCTCTCACCAGCTGAGCAATTTCGCCAATTCGGTGTGAGTTTTACTAGCTTCAGCTGCTCGCTCCATTTGCTCCGGGACGACCTGGGACACGTCTGCCTATATCGCCACCATCTTGGTTCCCTCTTTTTTTTTTTTTTTTTTTTTTCTAATTGCTGTTCAGATTGGGTGTGTTTTTCTACCTGATCTTCTAACTCCCCAATTTGGTACTCCACTTCTTCTATTGTGTTTTTATTATAGATGTATTATTTTTTTATTTCCTCTTGATTCTTACATAAGTTGTTGATTTTCTCATCCATCTGGTTTATGAACTGCATGACTCTTACTCTGGATTCTTTTACTGACATATTGCATGCTTCTGTTTCATTTAGTTCCTTTTCTGGGGCTTCCTCTTTTTCTTTCCTTGGGGGATTGTTTCTTTGTCTTCCCATTTTTGCTCTCTCTTTCTAGCCCTGGGCACCCTGCTTGGCATTTGAGAGGTTAAAGACACTATCATGGAAATGGTCCTGAAATCATTAGCCCACAGGCTGGGTCTGCCTTGAGTCTCGCATCTTTATTGTCTCTGCTCTGAGTTGTATCCCCTTCTCTGATGGATCTGGTCCCTCAGTTGTCTGCTTCAGATGTTCTGGGTGGTGGGAACATGTGCACAGTTTCTCTGGCGTGGGACTCCATGTGAAGACCCAGAGCCCTCTGGCATGCAATTTTCCGTGCGGCCCCAGCACCCATAGCAGGGTGGCACCCTAGGTCCCTCTGGCAGTGGACCTTTGGCACTGTTGTGTGGCCTCTGACCAGGCATACCAGCATGCTCTAGTTCACCCTGATAGCGCTCTCTTGTGGCCTGGAGTGAGAAATGTACTGGGTCACTTGGGGTAGCCCCTGCAGGACTGTCCCAGGGGCTGGGGAGAAGAGGGTGTGAGTTCCTCTGGATTTCACAGTCAGAGCTCCCCTGTGGCCTGAGTTGGGCATGTGCTGGGTTACTCCAGGTTTCCTTGACAGCAAGGCCCTGGGCTTGGGGTGGAGTGGGCGCTGGTTTCTCTAGGTCACACAGTCCTCATTTTCTTGTAGCCTGGAGTGAAACACGTGCTGAATTGCTCCAGTTAATCCCTCCTCAGTGTGGAGTGGGTCATGTTTCCCTGAGTCACTCAGTTCATGCTTTCCTGTTACCTGGAGTGAGGTGTGCATTCAGTTGCTTCAGAAAGCCCTGGCAGGACTGTCCTGAGGGCCAGGGTGGAGCAGCTGTGGTTGGCTCTGGGTTGCTCAGTCAGAGCTCCCCTGTTGCCCTGAGTGAGGCATGTACTGTGTTGCCTTGGGTTGCCCCTCCTGGGCCAGGGTGGAGCAGGTGTGTGTTGCTCCAGGTCACCCCAGCAGGGCTGTCCAGCTGGTTGGGGTGGAGTGGGCACAGGTTGCACAGTCCCCGCTCTCTTGTAGCCCCGAGTGGGGCATGCTCTGGGTTGTTCTGGGTTGTCCTGGCAGCAGGTCCTGAGGCTCAGGGTGGAGCGGGCACTGTGTGGCTCTGGATCAGGCTAGCAGCTCAGTTCTAGGGTCCAGGGTGGGAGTGGGGCACTGGATTCCCCCTGGCTTGCACTCATTGTGGGGCCTTGGAGCCAAACCTAGGATGCTGGGTCCCAGTGGGCTGGTGAGGATGCCTGGTGCAGGAGCTCACTCTGGCAGCATGTGTTCCCTGAAGATGTCTGGGAGCCTTCTGGGAGGTCCTGTGCCTCTCACTGATGGGGCACGGTGGTAGTTCCACATGGGTTATGGCTGGCAAGTGGTGTTCTCTAGGTGTCCTCTACCCTCTTTATTGAAAATTGCCTCATCAGCTGTGTCTAATTTGTTAATTGAGGGTGGATGTTCTCCAACTTAGTTGCTTTTATGGCCTGGCCCTAGGAGGAGGTGCAGAACACTGCTGCCTATTCGGCTGCCATTTTCTATTCCTGCCTTAAATTGTTTTTTAAATATGAGTCTGAAGCTTTTACAAATTCACCTAATTGAATAGGGATAAATCAAGAAAGCTCCTAGGCATTTTACACACATAAACACACACATAGGTATACACATAAAATTTGTTTTTAGACTGTTTGCATATAAGCAATCTCAAAACACCAATAATGAATGTGATATAGCAGGTTTAAAAGATGAGTATTCAAGCCCTGGCTGGTGTGGCTCAATTGGTTGGGCATCATTGCATTCACCAAGACTTTGCCTCTTTGATTCCTAGTCAGGGCACATGCCTAGGTAGTGGGTTTGATCCACAGTGGGGTGCATGCAGGAGGCAGCCGATCCATGTTTTGCTCTCACATTAATGTTTTTTTCTCCTTCTCTCCCTTCATTTCTCTTTAAAAATCAATAAAAAAAGAGTATTCAAAAATATATAATTATAGAAATAATTCATACAGTTTATGATTTATCTTCTAGAGTATTTTTCTCCACTAAGTTTTTTTTACTTATAACAGATAATCATATCTATAGGTTGTATATCTATATTCTTAATCAGCACCCCAAAACTCATGATTTTTGATGAAAAAATCATATTTTAAGTATTAGGAAATATTTTATGAAGAAATATTTGATATCTACAGATTTACTTATAACCATAGATAGTATATTTCTCATGCCAATATATATTTTATATACAGTTTCTCCAGGTCTCCAGGATAACAACTCTATTTCTTTGCATGGGATAAAAGGCTCTCTTCAGTCTGGTCCTGTTTGTTTTTCTACCCTTTCTCTCAACATTTGTTCATTATATGCTTTCCACTTCAGTCATGTGCATCTACTTGTGGGTTCCCATTAAGCCATGCAAGTTCACATTTTTATATCTTGCTCTTTGTAATCTTAGAAAACTCTTGTATTCTTCAAGATTCACCTCAAAATGCTATTCTATGTTTTCTTCTTCTGTTATTCCAAATATTTTTATGTGTAGCCCAATTGACATCTATCTGCGTTTGTTTTCTTAATAGTGTCTGGTCCATACTTAACTGGGAGTGCCTCTAAATCTTTGCAACTTCAGCTCCTGAGAACAGCACTGTACTCAGTCAGTGTAAAAAGATAAAATGACATTGAGGTAAGTAAACCAGATACTTATCTCTTAACATGATTGCCACTGGTAAGTTTGGATGTGATTGATTTAGAATATGTGATGTTTAACCACCTTCATGTAGAAAATTTTTTCTTTGTATTAACCCTAAAGTTTTATATTTATCTTTGCAAGCTTATACACTTTCAGATATGTAAATGTCACTCATGATTTGCTAACTATTGAACATTTAAGCTCAAGTTCACTAAGTCAGGAACAACAGAATGAGATGATCATATATATGTATGGTATATGCATAAAATATATAATTTGTATATTGTAAAATATACATATGTAATACACATATATTATATATAAAATATCTACACATATTACATATATATACATACATCACCTAATACAGTGATGGCGAACCTTTTGAGCTCGGCGTGTCAGCATTTTGAAAAACCCTAACTTAACTCTGGTGCTGTGTCACATATAGAAATATTTTGATATTTGCAACCATAGTAAAACAAAGACTTATATTTTTGATATTTATTTTATATATTTAAATGCTATTTAACAAAGAAAAATCAACCAAAAAAAATGAGTTCGTGTGTCACCTCTGACACGTGTGTCATAGGTTCGCCATCACTGACCTAATACACATATATATATACATATATATATACGTATTTTATATGTATATATATATGCTTATGTATATATATGCTTATGTATATTTTTTCATAAACTCGTATTTCTGATAAACTTATGGGAAGTAACTTTATTCAAATTATAAAGTTATAGAAAATAGTATTCAGGATATAATAACATAGAGATTGTAAATGTGGAAATTGATGAGCTAAGGGAACCGTAATAGAGGCAGTGCTTAACAGAGTGTGAAGATAGAGGCAGATATAGATGAATATAGTACAGTATTTTTCATAAATATACCTAATGCTTTTCACAATTTTCACATATTAAAATTAATCACATTGTTAAAATGTTACTAAATTAGCTCTTAATGATACTTATATTATGGTTTGTAACTATTGTCATGTATCATACTGTGTCTTTAATTGTTTTAATCCAAATATTCCTCTTCAATATCCAGACATTTCTCTTAGGTTAAAAACTTGGAAGTCGATATAAACATTCTGTCTTTACAAATAACATAAAGTTGCTCTGAGCTAATTATGAAAAACATTCTCAATTTTATTTAAATTAGTGGTTTCCAAATGGAGATGGTATACCCTCAAAAAGACATTTGATAATGTCTATTTCAGTTGTCGCAACTTGTGGAGGAGAAGCTACTGACACCTAGTGGGTAGAGGACAAGGTGCTGCTAAATATCCTTTGCACAGGACAAGGATTATTCAACCCAAAATGTTAATATCCACGAGGTTCAGAAAGCCCACTTTAAATAAGTGTGTTCAGTTTACATATAGAGAATCATTTAAGATCATTACAAAAAGTAGCCCAAATTTCCATGTGATCTAAGAGTATTAAGCAGAATTAAGGTCTGTCATAATTTTT
The DNA here is from genome assembly GCF_963259705.1 of Myotis daubentonii. Taxonomy (NCBI): domain Eukaryota; kingdom Metazoa; phylum Chordata; class Mammalia; order Chiroptera; family Vespertilionidae; genus Myotis; species Myotis daubentonii. The sequence goes on from NC_081841.1 coordinate 148,700,620, forward strand.
ATTCTTAAAAATTATTGAAAAAACTTTTAAAGACTGCACCAAGGTGATATTTTCCATGTTTTTCTAAATTTATAGATTTTTGGTATCTAATGGTATGCTAATAATTATTTACATTGGTATCAAATCCTTTTGATCAGGATCACAAGAGGTGCATAATACAATAAATTAGGCTTGTTTTGTGTGCAGCAGGACAGGTTTCCATAGAGGACCCAGAGCCTGTGTATTATAATCCACTCTTTCCTGAAAACCTCTTATGAAAAGGCTAAAATAGAATTTGGGGATAATCTAGCTTCCCTGACTTTTCTAGGCAACATTCTAACTAAAGTATGTAATATGAACAAACTAAAAAGACATTATTAGAAAAAACATTTCCAACCTTCTTTAGTATCCAGTTCAATGTGATTGAAATGAGAGAGTTTATAAATGAGTGAGTTTATAGAGAATCATTTAAAGGATCACTGTGATATTCTTAATTTGCTCTCAAAATAAGATGTGGGATGAGAAGTATTAAACTAAATGGTTTTTTACCATGACACTAAAATATTTGAATAAACTCAAAAAGTTGCTCTACTGATTCCATTACAAGTTATGTCTGAACTATTTGGGATAAAAAGAAAATGTTCTGAATCTCAGTCTCAATACATTTATGATTAACTTGTTTTTTTCTTCTAATTTTTTTTATCCTTACCAAGGATATGTTTATTGATGAGAGAGAGAGAGAGAGAGAGAGAGAGAGAGAGAGAGAGAGAGAGAGAGAGAGAAACATTGATGTGAGAGAGAAACATTAATCTGCTGCCTTCTATATGCACTTGGAGCAGGTATCAAACCTGAAATCTAGGTTTGTGCCTTGATCTGGAATTGAATCCACAACCTTTTGTTGTACAGGATAACACACCAACCAACTGAGCCACCCCGTCAGGGCTATGATTAACTTCTTAATTTATTAAATGTAGAACTAGCCAAATTTTTAATTCCCTTTGAGGTCTACTTCTGTGAAGAATTTTATAAATAGTCTCTGTGTGTGTATCATGGGCTGTGCATATAAACGGTACATATATGTCTGATATATATGTATGTGTGTATATAAAACACACTTAAATGTCTACAAATATATATAATAAACTTTAATCTATATAAATAATAAGCATATAGCAAGGATGCTATGGATTACATCATATATATGTATATACACACACACATATATATATAATTTTACACTGTAGTGTTAGTGAATTTCTTTCTTTTTGCCTTCTCATGCTCTCTAACACAAAAAATGTCTGCACAGTCTTTTTTTGTTTATATATGTATGTGTCGGTGCAAAATAAGGTTGGAGTAGTAAATAAAGTTAGATCACACAGGATGGCATAATTAACTTGAAAAATCCAAAGTTTATGCTGAAGAGAGTGGGTCATATTTAGAGCAGTGAGACCAAATAGGGTTATGCTTTCAGGTAAGAGATGGAGAAGAAAAGACAGAGAGATAACTGAACAGAATTATACATAGGAAGCATAGTGAATACAAGTTCTGATAGTATGTGTATAGAGAAATAGGAAAGCAAAAGTTTGAATGACTCCTCGTTTGGAGTTCTAGAAACTGCATAGAACCTGGTGCCCTTCTGGAGACAGTGAGAGGAACAGGAAATGGGCAGGGAAATACTGAATTATGTTTCTCACAATTCAAAAGTGGGATTTCTCTGGACAGTCAGTAAACATAGAACTATTCAAGTTTGGGGTGGGGATTTGGGCTTGAAATATAAAACTGTTACCAACTGACACATGCTGGGACATTGGTTCATCTCATAAAGAATTTTAGACCAATGAAAATGAAAGTAAAGCAAAGTAGGTTTATTGAAAATACACTCCAAGCAAAGAGCAGATCAGTCCAGAGAGACAGTGGCCACAACTCCCTGGGTTATTTGGTTTAAATAAGGGATCTTCTGGGTGGAAACTTTCATTTGCATCCAGGGATGATTCACAAAAAAATGGTTATATAACTATATTTCTTCTGTGCATGCCCTTACCCATAATGCACACAGAAAAACCTCTGTGTGTGTGTGTGTGTGTGTGTGTGTGTGTGTGAAAATTGCAATGCAAAGATTACTATAATTAGTCCAGGGTCTAGTAAGGTTGAATTGAGGTCATGTGGACTTCCTCTGTGCTTGTGACAAGAACTGGCTGGGAGGGAACCTCCCTGATGCGGTCTGCTTCACAACTGCTGGCTTTAGGGCTGCCCACAGAGAGGTGGTCTGAAGGCAGTGTCGGTCAGGCCCCTGTCAGGACCTCAGGTCAGGCCCAACCCCGGCTGCTCATGTCCAGTTTCCTACTGAACACAAATACTCATTATAAGCATACAAGTGACATTTAAAGTGTCAGGAATAGATGTGACTGCAAAGGGAAAATGGCTTATAGAGGAAGAGAAGAGGCCTGGTTGGGATTCCTAAAAACTACAAGCATTTAGGAGCTTTCGTTCTTAATCTTTCTGTTACTTGTCATTTCTTCCCAGGCACACCTTCTCCCCCAGGATACTCAGAACACCACATCACATTGGGCTGCTTCTACTAATCCTTACTAAATTGTGTATTAGTTTATGCGATCCTTCCCAGATTACAAAAATGTTTTAATCCAATTAATTATGTACCAAAGAATGTCCACTGTAGGTGAAGTTATTACCCGGAGAATGGGCAAGAAAATAATTCTACTCATAACTCTGGTTAACAACTCTCAAATTCTATATAATAAAGAGGTAATATGCAAATTGATCATTACTCCAACACACAAGATGGCCACCCCCATGTAAACACAAGATGGCCTGAAGGAGAGGACAGTTGTGGGCAACCAGGCTGGCAGGTGAGGGCAGTTAGGGGTGACAAGGCCAGAAGGGGAGGGCAGTTAAGGGCAATTGGGCTGGCAGGGGAGCAGTTAGGCATTGAACAGGCTGGCAGGGGAGTGATTAGGGGGTGTTCAGGCATGCAGGCTGAAGTGGTTGGGGGAAATCAGGCAGTGGGCAGGCAAGCAGTTGGGAGCCAGCAGTCCTGGATTGTGAGAGGGATGTCCAACTGCCTGTTTAGGCCCGATCCCACCGGGCAGTCGGACATCCCTCGAGGGGTCCCAGATTAGAGAGGGTGCAGGCTGGGCTGAGGGACACCCCTCCCCCCATGCACTAATTTCATGCACCAGGCCTCTAGTTATACTATAACTGAATCTGAGTTCTCTGTGGGGAACATAACCTGTTCTGCTAGGTGTCAGCATAACCACTTGCAAACTTTCAATGAAGTCAGAGAGTAGCATTATAATGGGTGTATGATTGCTATTCTCATTCATTATTCTTTTTACTCTATTTAGAGCCAATCTCATTTTCCAGATTCCCTCCCACCTCACTGGACACACCATCTCAGTAACCTTGGCTGGTTTCTTTTTCACTTCCCCAAATAGTCCTCTCCTATGGCTATGGGTACTCCCTAGCTACATGACATTCTGTATACCCAGGGCTTTAAATAGCCTCTACTACATGGTGACAACTTCCAAACTTATAGTTCAACCTTCTGGCACCTCTGTTTATCACTCATTACTCCTCCAAGTTCCAGTTCGTATAACAACTCCTTTCTTAAAGTCACTACTTGACTATCTAGTAGGTATCACAGATTTAACATATCCAATACATAATCCGATTATACCACACCCCCACACAATTTTCCCAATATCAGTAATAGTCCTACCATTTACCTTGTAGCTCAGGCTAACATACTGAAGCATCCTTGATTTGTCTCCTTTCCTCTCAGTCCACATGCAACTGATCTACCTTTGCTATTGTCTCAAAATTCAAAATATAGTCTCAATGTAACTAATTATTACCATTTCCACTCTAATCCTTCCTTGTCAGAGATTGGTAATAGCCTTCTAACAGGTATCAACTCATCTCCCTTCTTCCTACTTCCTGTCAACATAACCAAGTTCATTTCTTCTTCAGGGTCTTTGAAATTGCTATTCTATCTGCATGATATGTTCTTCCCTCATATCTTTATATGGTTCATGCATTCATTTAAAACTCAGGCTTCTGTTCAAATGACACCATTTCAGAGGGGATTTGAAAGATTACCCTTTGATAACCACCCCCATCACTTTTTATCTGCATTTTCTGCGTTTTTTTTCATCACAGTACTGACATTTAAAAATATATTTATTCATGTTTTTATTTGTTTATCATCTGCTTCTTTCACTGGTATTTAAGTCCTATAAGGGCAGGGGCTTTTCCTTCTTCACTTCCATTTCCCAAGAACGTAAATACTACCTGACTTTAAATATACGGAATTATTTGTTTAGTGATTGGATGGAATATTCAAGGGTTTTAGAAATGCAAGTCTTTTATATTGGACCTGACTGCCTTAAATATTTATAAAATTCTATTGGAAGGAAGGTAAGCAAAATATTTAAGGATAAAGAAATGCAAAACATAATGACATTCTCTGATTTGTTCCAATAATGTTCTTACATGTTTGCCTATGAAAAGTCTGTTTCTCCTGAGTATTCACATTTTATCTATTGCCCTTATGTTTGTCTTAAGAGTCTTTAAAGAATGCAACTAGGCTACCATATTCCAAGGGTATTATTTTTTCTTGCTGAATGTAGAACTTTTATATTTAGAAGCACAAACTCTTTCCTAATTATATACAACCTACTGTTCTAAATTTTGCATGCCACTTTGCAGTTTAGTGCTATGCGATTTACTTGCTTCCAATTTTGGTGTCAGAAATTTGACAGATTGCTTTTGAAAAGTAATGGTGAAGTGAATTTAGTACTGAATGAAGTAGCATCTGTTTTCTTACCTTCTTGTATTTTTTTTCATTTCACTTATTTGTAATAATGATCATGATAATAAGTCAAATGCTCATCATGATTTTAAATGCAGAGCAAGTATTTTTAATCCTTATTAAAGGGATCAAATACCTATACATTTTAGCTAATTTTGCTCATATTTTTCTCTCCAAACAACAAATGACTGAAATACAACTTCCTAAATTCATTAAATAACACCTACACATTAATTCACATTTATTAAAAATATTGTAGTTTATAGAGAACCTGGCAGAAATATTGGTTTACTATGGAATTCTGACAATAGCTAGATTCATATCATGGTTTTGAGTTTTAACTAACAAATAAATTATTCCTACCTATTGAATAGCATCACTTGCATTTTGTGGTCATGTGTTATATCTATCTCTGTCACTATCTATCTATCCACATGCATATACATATACACCATACACATATGTGTATGTTATATATGTATATATTTGTGTCTGAATGTACATAAATATTCAACAAAACATTAATGGGGAAATTCATAGCTATTAAGATAAACAATTTAAAACCTTCCTTTTTTTGGTTAATGGTTGTTCTATTCATTAATTTATAAAATTGAGTTTATGGGCATTATTAAATGTACTGCAAAATGTGTTTGGTATACCTGTTAATAGGACAAAATAACAGTATTGTTCAAAATTTTCTCTTAAGGTGTTACCTAATTTTAGTTATACTGAAAGGCAGCTTGGAAAAGGGCAAACTCATTAAAGGATTTCCTTGTGAATATTTTCCCACCTGTAAAATTAGATTGTAATTACTTTATTTACAGTTTTGCCTTTGAGCTATTTTTTCCTTCATTGTAAAAGAGAACAGCTGGTGGTATTCCCAAATGTTAGGCTAACTTTAAAGATTCTCACACTCCTTTTTGCTTGTTTGACACTGTCTTTAACCAGACATCATAGCTACATAATGAGAATCATTTTTGACATTTGAAAATTAAAAATAAGAAGGAATGAAAACAGATCCAGAGACAGAGAAGCATCAATTGGACCATCAAACCCCAGAGGGAAGGCAGGGGAGGATGGGGGTAAGGGAGAGAGATCAACCAAAGGGCTTGTATGAATGTATATAAGCATAACCAATGGACACAGACACCAGGGGGGTGAGGGCATGAGCTGGGAGATGGGGGACAACTGGGGGATAAGGACACATATGTGATACCTTAATCAATAAAGAAAAAAAAGAGAAGGAATCAAATACACATTTTAGAATATAGGTAAGTGAAGTTTCTCTTGTAAGAAATCTTTGAATCTTATCTGATATTTTTCTTATTTTCCATTAATCCTGAGGGTTAATGGAAAAAGCTAGGTAATATGTAAAATGGAATCATTTTAACTAAGCTGCTAAAATTGTTAACCTTATGAAGGTCCAGGCTAGAGGAAAGACCCTAGCCTGTTCTAACTAGCCCAGGAACGTAAACTTTTTTGAACTTTCCAATCCTGCATCAATGCTTGGATATACATCTGGCCCTGTGATTACCCCCCTGAAGGACTCATGTGTAAACAACCTAATATCCAGTGTCCATACCACCAGACATGATCAGACCTCCTACAGACCACGTGGCATCCATCATCCATGCTGCCTGACATCTGACTGGTAACTGTCCTGCACCAATCTTAGGCTAAGAATGCAGGACTGATAATTCTCACCAATGTGCTTTGTGCTACAAGCACTTTTAACTTTTACTTTTTCCTTTGGAACACTTCTGGGTTTTTGTCTAATTGTGTTCCCAGTTTTTAAACTTGAAGACCATTGAATAAATAGCATTTATTTTTATCCCAAACCTCCTTTTGAGTCAATCTGATAATTTCCAAGCTGAAACTTTTGTTTTCTGTTCACAAACTGAAAGTCAGTTTTGCAGATTATCACCATCAATTTAACATTTGATTTAAATGTGCTACACAATATTATTCAATTCCAATAAAATATTTCAGAGTTTTTGTTTTTTAACAGATAAGAACATGATGATCTGATTATTCATTATGCTTTTTACTTGGTACATTTGCTCATAATCTCCAATTAGTTTGAAATTTTATATCTTTATTTGTGAGAAGTATCTCTTAAAAATTACTTCCATTTTTATCATAAAAGTTATATAATATAAATTTTAAATGGAAGCTATCAAGATGAAATACAATTTTCTTCTTGCATTAGTTAGGACCAGTTGTGTTTTTGTTTTAAAAATGCTAGAAATTCACTTGAAATAGCAAACAATTAAGGACTTATCCCATATAAGTATAATATCTCATGGTTTATAATGACTTCAGGCAAGTCTTGATCCAGTGGCTAAAATATTTTTATCAAGGGTCTGTTTGTCTTTCTCCAACTCTGAAATTTGCTTTCATCAGTGATGGCTTCACTTAGAGGCACACTGTCTATAAAGTGAGGAAAATGACTTATGTGATCCTTATAGCAGCCCTGTGTACATAGCATCTCTGTACATGGTCCTTACCACTTAAAGTCTAAAAAAAGGGGGGGGGGAGTTTTTCACAACGCTAGCACACAGAAATGATTAAAAGTGAATGTTTAAATAGCTTATTAAGAAGTTTAGAAAATTGTGATGGCAAAGAAGCCATGAATTTGGAAGAAAAGGCCTTTATGGTTCACGCCTAAATTCCAGTGATGGGCCCCCACACTTGCATGAGAAACTATGAAAACTGCATAGTCCTTAAGACATCAGCCTCAAAGAACCCACTTCAGATATTGCCACTGAGAATAATGGATAAAGAAAACTCTCCCAGATGGTAGAATTACAGTTCACATACTGACCAACATTTACTTAAGAATATCCTACCAGAAAGCAGAATCACAGTTGAATTAAGAAACTTCTCTCATGTCCATGGCAAGGGTCCCTATATCACCTGCCCAGCAAGATTTCAAACTTGCTAAGTGTGTGTGTGTCCCTCAATCCTCCCTCTACCAAATGGAAGTGTGTGTGTATTGCAGTTATCCTGTTCCTGGTAATCAGTTGGTAGATAGTTTATCTTTTAGTTCACAGATCATAAACACATGAGGAGTCACTATGAATCTGATGGAAAAGACTGGCTATATTCCAAAGAGTGTAAATATTAAGCTGGATTCAGTGACTGGATGAGACTTTGTTTTCTTTACCGCCACACCGCCCGCCCCCCCTCCGCCCCCCGAAGGGAAGGATAAGTACATTCCATGTGTGAAAAAAGAGCAAAGGAATATCTGGTGACCACCCAAACAGACGGGCAAAGAATGCTGCTGTCCACCAGTCCCCATGTTATATCTGCTCCTTGGACACATTGCTAAATCACGTTACCCCATTTATTTGATTTAGGTGGGGCATATAACTGGTTCCTTCCATTGGAATGGGATATGTATTATGCCCAGGACAAGGTAGTTGAGAGTGAATATGCTTTTCTCAGGCTTTCTTTCCTTCTTTATCTGCTGGCTAGATGTAAGGAGCCTTGAAGAATGCTTGGAAGACCTAGAATATGACAATGTCATTAGAAGAAAAAACCACATGCCTGAATTGCTGCATAAAGAATAGTCCTACTGACACACACAAAACTGTGATGTATACAAGAAATACACTTCTGTTAGTGCTAAACCATTGAGGTTTGGGGTGTGTGTGTGTGCATAGTTGTTCTACTGATTATATAGAAACTCAAGGGAAATGAAAAGAAGGAGAGAAAACTAGGTAAATAAACTTAGGTTTGATAAACCTAGGAGAATAAGTGCATGGAATAGAAACAAATAAACCAAAAAAAAAGGCGAAAAATAATGTGGTGTATCAACTAAATCACATTTGTTTGTTTGAAAAGACCTACAAAATAAAGTCCATCTGGCATTATTGATTCTTAAAGAAAGGAAGAAAGACAGCGTATAAAGCATAACTTTATTAAATGGGGAATAAATGGGCAATTGAAGAAATCAGAAAATTAGTGACAATACAATACCAATTGTTATAATAATAGCAAATAGTTTATTTTATTTTCAAATTGAAAATGCCATAAACAGTTTTGCCTTCCTCAGTTGAAAGTATTTTTAAGGTTTTGGGAAATGTTCTCCCTCAAAATGAAGGCATTTTTATTAAACACACATTTGAAAGAATGAAAGAAATGTAAAATTTTTGCAAATATGTGGCAGATGTTGTAGTGGATGAATAGACATATTTATATATCACTGTTTTTAAATAATTATATCAATGAACAACATGTTGAGCCTATAGGATAAATTTGATGTGCTGCGGGAAAGGAAAAGAAAAGGTTTTATTGTCTCTCTTCATTTCAAAATTGTAAGTAAATATAAAAGTAAATGATGTGTTTTTTCTGCTGTTTTGCCTTCATTATTTTCAGAGCCATTTATTGGGGACCTCCTACATCCCAGGCTCTCTGGAAATACCTGTGCATGGGACTTCTACTTTTTTCTTCTTCTAAGCCTCAAATATAGTCGTATGCAAATAGACCCCAATGCAGGTTTACCTAGCCCCTACGCTAGATAAAGGTAATTCTTCAGGTATATGAATTAGAATTTTGTGACTTTTAAACCACATCCTAGCTCTTTGATTTGGAGTGTGAGCAGTAGAGTCTGGAATGTATTTTACATTTCTGTCCTGGATTACTTCTCTTAAATGCTCTATTGATTATGCTTATTCTCTTCTATAATTTTGACCTCTGTGTACCAGATTCCTTTTATGCACCTCATCAGATCCTCTAGATCGCACCTGTGTCCCTGCCTTTGCCCATTTGCTCCATGCCAAGTGCACACTGTGTTACTCATCTGTTTGAACTCTGTGCAGCTTCCATTCCTGGCCAGAGGCATTTCTCACATCCTGCCCCAGAAGTTCCTACTGAGGCTGAGGCTTTAGATACTAGGGGTGCTATTTATGAATAATATGGGAGTTCAACCAGTGGGGTGAACCTTTGATTAAAGGCACTGTTACAGGGTAGGGGGAACGTAGAAAAATTCCAGGGCAGGAGGAATAGGGAAACTGAGACAAGAGAATTAAACAAGGCCAAGTGGTTTAGACAGCTTGCAGCTGGCTTGTAAATAACAAGCCATTATCTTCCCCAAACCAAGGACCTTGAGAGCAAATGGTGAAAAGGCTCCCTAAGGAGAGCATGCAGGAGGGGAGAAGGGGAAAGACAAAAAGGGCAGTTTTATTTTTTGCTCCCTAAACAGAAAAATCAGCAGTCTCAAGGCTTGACAAGATAAAATTGCCAGGTGCTTCTCACAAATTCTGGGAAAGCCACAACAAAGTAAAAGGGGGGCCTTGTACTAGGATATTCAGCAGATGAATTTTAAAATCTATAGATAGAAAAGTATATAAGGCAGACACCCCCTTCCCCCCCCCACAACACACACACTTGCTCCTTAAATTAGTCAAGAGAACCCATCTGCGCGTTATGCTGGACAATAGATTTGCTTGCTTGCCCCTTTAATAAATTTGCATGCTTTACTTTATTAATAAACTAATAAATTGGCTTTATCACAACACTGTCACTTGTTTGAATTCATTCCTATGAGCATGGGGAGAATAGAGGTGGGGACAGCCCTCTCCTTCTGTTTCAGGGGCTATCCGATAACACCTCTCTGGTGTCTGTAAGAGGTGCCTGTCACAGAACCACTGGTTCAGTTCTTCTCCCTGAGATGTACTAGCTTGGACCTTGAAAGTGAGCCAAATCTTATAATAAGTCCCTCCTTTAGGTGTAGGCCAGTGGTTCTCAACCTTGGCTGCACATTAGAATCACCTGGAAATCTTGTTAAAATCCTGATTTCTGCACCTCATCCTCCGGAAATTCTGTTTCTTTGTTACTAATGATGAGGCCAGGAAATCAGGATTTTAACAAGATTCCCAGGTGATTCTAATGTGCAGCCAAGGTTGAGAACCACTGTCCTAGAATCTCATCTAACATTCTCACAGACTGAATTACCATTAAGCTATTAAGTTCAGCGCTTTTCACATGCGCAGGTACTTGTAATTTTTATTCTTTAAAAAAATACATTTACCTGAACTACTACTGACTGCAAGACCCCACAGAAACTAGACCTACTCCTGGCTGTTATACTGTCATTGACTTTCAACATATTCCAACTTCTTGAAAATTACCATCATTACCACTGCCTGCCTCCCTTTCATTAGATCCAACTGGGATATATTCCAACACCACCAAACCATTAAAATTGCCCTTGCCAGTTTTCCCAGGAAGCTTCTTTTCATCAAATCCCATGGACAACTGTTCTGCCCTTTGATTTGCTTTGCTTCCTCACGTCATTTAACACTGTTAATAATTCCCTCTGTCAATAAATGCTGTCTTCCCTTGCCTTATCCAAAACCATGTTATTTTTATTTTCCTCACCACTTTTTTTTTCTTCAGATTTTCCTCTGACTCTCCTCTAGGTACTTATTATTTCTAGGATTTTTCTTTTTCTCTTCTAACTCTATATATGAATCCTGTGTGATGATATTAATTACCATACAGATGGTGTCCCAAAATTCACACAAGATTTGAATTTTACACCATTTGTGCCGTAAAGTGTTGCCAACGAAAAAAAAGATAGCGTGACAGCTGACAGTTCAGGGTTATTAAAAATGGAGCACTACACGAAAGAACAATGCGTTTTCATTGTTGAGCAATATTTTAAAAATAATGAAGGTTTGGCAGCTACAGTTTGCAATTTTCGTGCAAAATATGGTCGGAATAGTGATTTAACTTCATCAACTGTGAAGAGATTAATTAAAAAATTGAGGGAGACTGGATCAATTAGTGATCTTAAACACTCTGGCCGTCCTTCAACAAGTCGTTCAACACAAAACATCGAAGCAGTTCGTGAGAGTGTTGTTGAGAGTCCGGGGACATCAATCGGCACCATGGTCAAGAATTGGACATTTCAGTACTTACGACCCTGCGTTCCCTCTCCCACAATACCCCGTGCTCTTTCTTTCCAACCTGCCGGGCGCGATGGCTCCCGCCAAGAAGGGTGGTGAGAAGAAGAAGGGCCGCTCCGCCATCAACGAGGTGGTGACCAGGGAGTACACCATCAACATCCACAAGCGCATCCACGGCGTGGGTTTCAAGAAGCGTGCCCCTCGGGCACTCAAGGAGATCCGGAAATTTGCCATGAAGGAGATGGGGACTCCAGACGTGTGCATTGACACCAGGCTCAACAAAGCTGTCTGGGCCAAAGGAATAAGGAATGTCCCATATCGTATCCGGGTACGTTTGTCCAGAAAACGTAATGAGGATGAAGACTCACCAAACAAGCTGCACACATTGGTCACCTACGTGCCTGTCACCACTTTCAAAAGTCTGCAGACTGTGAACGTGGACGAGAACTAATGCTGATGGTCGAATAAAGTTATACAACTGAAAAAAAAAAAAAAGAATTGGACATTTCGAGAAGCTCTTTACAGTGTATTCTCACGAAAGATTTGCATCTTCATGCTTCCAAAGTTCAATTTACTCAAGAGCTGAATGAAGCCTACTGGCCACGCACAGCGAACAGAGTTCGTTGAATGGACTATGGAACAAGTGGATGCTGATTTTTCGAACAAAATCATCTTCAGCGATGAGGCTCATTTTCATCTTGATGGCTTGGTTAATCGACAAAATTGTCACATTTGGGGTTCAGAAAATCCACAAGTGATTGTTGAGAAACAAATGCATCCACAACGTGTCACTGTTTGGTGCGGATTTTGGGCTGGAGGCATCATCGGACCATTCTTCGAAAACGAGGCTGCTCAGTCAGTAACAGTCTAATGGTGCTCGCTATCGCGACATGATAATTCATTTACCCGATATGCTATTCCATACATAACCCTATACTGTATACTTTAGGAATCACTAAAAATGTACAATTTTTAATTATAATCCTGTGTTTTCTATCAAAATTACTTCATTACTTCTTGTGTGAATTTTGGGACACCCTTATTTAAAGTTAATTTCCAAATAAATACATAGAATTTATATTTCTTTCTTGGTTTCTAAATATGTATTTCTAACCATTTCATTGGCATTTTCACTTGAATGTTTTCAAATGAAAACTCAATTGAATCTCTAAAAATTAATTTATCTTCTTTGCACCCAACTTCTTTCTTTGGCTTCTTTTCACTGCTGATAGCACTACCACCCATCCGATCAGCCAGTCCAGAAACCTGGAAATCATTCTTACTAACCATTTGTATGATAGTTTCTCAGAGTCAGTCACCAATTAAGCTAACTTCAATTGTATAATGTACTAGAGGCCCAGTGCACAAAAATTTGTGCACTCTGAGGGGTCCCTCAGCCCGGCCTGTGCCCTCTCGCAGTCTGGGACCCCTCAGGGGATGACCACCTGCTGGCTTAGGCCCACTCCCTGGGGAATTGGGCCTAAACTGGCAGTCAGACATCCCTCTGGCAGCCCGGGAGCCCTCGGGAGATGTCCACTTGCCAGCAGGGAGCAGGCCTAAGCTGCAGTCGGACATCCTTAACGCTGATGAGGAGTCGGCAGAGGCTCCCACCACCACTGCTGTACTGGCAGCCATCAGCCTGGCTTGTGGCTGAGCCGAGCTCCCCCTGTGGGAGCACACTGACCACCAGGGGGCAGCTCCTGCATTGAGCGTCTGGCCCCTGGTGGTCAGTTTGTGTCATAATGACCAGTCATTCCCAGTTGTTCTGCTGTTAGGGTCAATTTGCATATTACCCTTTTATTATATAGGATATTAAATACATGTATTTCTATTCTCTAAGCTTAAGTCTCTTATCAAATAAAACCCACACTTCTCTTTTTTAAAATATATTTTAGTTGATTTCAGAGAGGAAGGAAGAGGGAGAGAGATAGAAACATCAATGATGAGAAAGAATCATTGATCAGCTGCTTTCTGCAAGCCCCCAATGGGGATTGAGCTTACAACCCCGGCATGTGCCCTTGACTGGAATCAAACCTGGGACCTTTCAGTTCGAAGGCTGATGCTCTATATACTGAGCCAAATCAGCTAGGGCCACACTTACTTCTTTAATCTCATGTATTTCCACCTCTCCCCCCATTCTTGACCCTTCAGTCTTTCTAATATTCTTTAAATTCCTTGAATGTTTTAAGTTCCTTAGGCCTTTCAAATGCTATTCCATTTACCTGGAATATTTATTCCCTTACTCTTCCATGTTGTCATGTGGAAGAAAACATCAGAAATTGGTTCTATACTGTACTTTTGGTTCTATACTATTTTCTCTTCCTAAATGTATTAATTGTACCATAGTATGTGGCCCACTGAAGAAGCTTTTTATGGAACTTGCAACCCCATTGCTAGCTTGAGGTTGATTATTGTGGTTGTATGGTTCATTGTGTGTTGAAATAGGATGAGTACAATTTAAATAGGTTATTCAGTTTTTAATATTAGCCATAGAACTGGGGAGTATCTCAGTAGTTTCATGAAATGTTTCCTGTATTCTAATCTATTCTGAGAAATTCTGTGGGTTTTTAAAATGTGTTTTACAGTTCAAGTTTGTAGATTTTAATAAGCAGCAATTTTTTAAAAAGCTGTAATCTTCCAACTAATATGTATCCATCTTTCTTGGCCAAATAAACTGCATCTTTAAATCTATAAATAGGTTTCTGTAAGTATCAGATTTTTCTGGTATTTCAAGCTTAATGATAAGAGGGAAGCACAAGAAAAAATTCAGTAGAATACAGTTTTTAGTTTGTAAACACTAACGTATTAAGTTTGCTCTACATTGAAGCAAATGATATATATTTTTATTAGAATTGTATATATGAATTGGATGTTATAACAGTTCTTTTTTCATTATGTTAGAGGCATTTTCCTGAACAAAGTCAATGGTTACCTCAGTATTAGGTATAATATAGTACAAGGGGCCAATTCATCCTCAGTCTGCTTTGTATTTTATTATGTGAGGGCTGCTTTTCTGTGACTCTCAAAGCTATTGGTGAAGTGGGGCAAGTGCATGTCTTTCTTGTAGCAAAAAAGGTTTTGTGCCTCACAAAAAAAACAAACAAACAGGCAAAAACATCAGAAGCTGGGTGGAAGTATTTCTCTCTAACACCATTCTCTAGTTTTTTGTTTTCTTAACCTTGTTTGGCTTAACAAGTAAATCTATGGTTAACCAAGGTGTGAGTTCCCACATTTCAGAATAATTATTTTTGAGGAAGTTTCTCCAATATTAATCCCTGTACCTTTTTACATCTCACAGTTAGTTGAAAGCATTTAACCTAATTCACAAAAAAAGACCTAAAGTAATATCCAGTTACTAAATAAGCCTCAAGACTAGAGTTTAAGTTGATGTCTAATTCTTCTCAATTTTATAGCAATGCTACATTGGTATTCAGCATAGTGTGAATGAAAATGGTAAATGCAACAAACACAAAATAAGTTGCATACATAGAAGATAAATAAAAAAGAAGGTGAAAATACAAATATGATATATGAAACAGCTGGAAAAAGCAAGGAGAAGCTTCAGTTATATTTTATATAATGGTCACAAATGTAGAGCATGTATTCATGGCTTACTTCCTCTACCATGTAGATTATGATGCCTTTAATGTTTAGTTCTATTCTTAGTTGGTAGGTGACCTGAAAATTTCATCTTTAATTCTTGTTGTCATTAAGGTTTATTGGACCCAATGTAATTTTGAAGGTTTTTATTTTTAATTGAGCAATTATAATGATTTACTAGTATAAGGACCGATCTTTTGTAACTTTCATCTTTACTAGAAATCTTCTAGAAACAAAGAGAAATTTTGAAATATTTTGCAATTTTATCATTCTCAAAATTATTTCACTGATTAATGATTCACCCATTCTAAACATGATTAAAATAATAAGGAAATGGGCAAAAAAATGGAATCACCAAAAAGGATCATACAATAGTAAAATAAATCATCACTACTGAATCATCTGTAAGTTTTTTAGTGTTTCCAAAATATTGCATTATCTTTCCAAAAAGATATAAATGATATCTGGAGACACTACATTTATATCTTTAACATTTTTTCTTACTTTTATTTAACTGTTGAGAATTCAAATTTTAAAACTTCTCTGTCCATAATGTCAATGGAAAAAAAATACACAAGAAGAAATTTTATAATCAGTGATAGCGAACCTAGAGGTGACACGCGAACTCATTTTTTTGGTTTATTTTTCTTTGTTAAATGGCATTTAAATATATAAAATAAATACCAAAAATATAAATCTTTGTTTTACTATGGTTGCAAATATCAAAAAATTTCTATATGTGACACGGCACCAGAGTTAAGTTAGGGTTTTTCAAAATGCTGACACGCCGAGCTCAAAAGGTTCGCCATCACTGCATTAGATAAACACAAAGAGACCCAAAGCAGCACCCAGATGCTGACAATGAGGATGATATTGATTGTATTTTACTAGTTTGTTGGAGGAGGTAAACAAGAGGATTTGACGCCCTGCCCTCCCCCCACCCCCCACTTGCTCTGTGAGCTGGATGGGGCCAATCTGAGGCTCCTCCTTCCTCTGTCCTTGGAATCTATCCACCAATCCCACAGTTGGAGCCATTTTCAAGGATATAGCCCTGAGACAGTAAGGTGTTGTTGAGAACATTGGGATTGAATATGTGGCTGAACCCAGGTAAATCCTCTATATAAACTTTTTTTTAAAAAAATATATTTTCACCGATTTTTTACAGAGAGGAAGGGAGAGAGATAGAGAGTCAGAAACATCGATGAGAGAGAAACATCGATCAGCCGCCTCCCGCACATCCCCCACCAGGGATGTGCCCGCAACCCAGGTACATGCCCTTGACCGGAATCGAACCCGGGACCCTTCAGTCTGCAGGCCGACGCTCTATCCACTGAGCCAAACCGGCTTCGGGCTCTATATAAACTTTTAAGATCCTGAAAGGCAGGTGTAGAGATCTCATCTCACAGCCTCCAAAGATAAGCCTCCTGAACCTGACACTCACCAATCTGAAATGGCTGGCTTTTTCTTCAGTCTCTCCTTGTGTTAGTGGTGAAACAGCACCAGAATGTTACTGACAATTGGATCTCAGTTCAGCAACCTCGATACTTGAGTTCTGGCTAAAAGAGAATTTAGAGCCTGGAGTGAAGAGAGGGGGGAAGGATAGGGTATACTTTAGAGAGAGCTCCTGCTGAAGAAAGAAGGGGATGGGGAAAGGCCTGGGTGTGCTCTAGAGAGAGATCCCTTCTGGATCCTAGCTCCTGCAGATTTTTATCTCCTCTCTAAAGGTGGGGATCCCAGGGGATGATCTCAATGGAATATTCATCAGCTTTCCAGGTGGGTCCTTTCAGAGTTGTGATAGCCACTGATTGGTCATTGCCAGGACAGGGGGTCATTAGTCTCCCAGCTGCTCCTGATGTCAGCCATGGCATCACCCCGCCTGGCCTTGCTGTTTTTTGTGGGCCTGGAGCTGAAACACAACTGAAACCTAGATGTTAGCTCTAGTTTATCCAAAACTCTATCTCTGCGGTCAACAGACCTGAAGCTTTAGATTATTTGATTCGGGTCAGAAACTAATTATCTTGAGGGCTTAATGCTTAAAGGAGTGGCTGTGCAAGGGCTGATATGGGAGTTTTATAAGGCTGTTCTGTGACCCCCTTGTTCTTCCTCTAAGGGGGTCTACCATCTGACTAGTGACATTCAAGGGGAGCAAAGGTCAGGGGAGAGTCTGAACCATATGACCATCACAATGTATGAAAAGTCAGGGGGTCTAAACCCCATGGCCATTGATATACTAAAGGAAGAAAGGTCTTCCTGGGTGTGAGGTTCCACCCTACAATTATCTGTTGCTAGGCACTCGAGGCTTTCTGTCCTGGTGACCTTCCATACCAGGCTACCATCCTTGCTCTGCTCATACCTATGTAACTGCCTACTAACTTGACTTTTGTGTTCTGGGACCAGTTTATGAACCAACATAGCCTTTATATAATGCTATCCTAAATGGATTTTCTGAAATGAGTAAAAGGTTCAGGAATTTTCCTATCTTCTATCTTTTATTTTATCTGAGAAATAATGGACATGGGGATAGGTAGGTTTTACAAAACGTGTGGGATATTTTAAATAGCAGTTATGATAAAAGGGAGTGTAAGGTAAACCAGAACAACACAGAATGATTCAGTTGTGGTTAGTGATTATCAAATTATAGGTATATCTTTTACTCTGTTCTGTGGGGTTTTTTTCTCCAGAAAAATACCACTATGATAAATGGCTTTATGCTCATTTTATTGATGCTGAAGCTCTCAGTTGCAGAAATAGTCAAGTTGCACTCCCCTAACCCCTTCTTTACCTTATTCTTAGACCTTAAAGGAAGTAGAAACATTTGTCTTACTGTTTGTAGGAAAAAAAAACCACTAGTTTAGTTTCAAGATGAAAGTCTACTTCTGGATTTAAAAGATCCCTCAACCATGTACAATAGAGAATTGCAAAGTAGCTTCTGATAATCGCTTTGGTATTCTCAAGTACTTGAAAGCTCTGTGACAAAAATCTTCAGGTTTGTCAGACTGAGAATGTAACTTTTCCTGTCTTTGTGCTGATAAAACATGAGGAGATAAGATATTTCTATTTCTTAAGTTCTTAATTATTTTCCACAAGTCTTAATAATTTTTGATAACTAGAAATTTGGAATGTGGGGATTTTATCTATAAAACATTTCATGTAATTATAATAAAGTCCACATTTAAAGAGGTATAGTTATATCAATATTATTATATGGTCACCCTAATCTGGTCATAGAATGCTAAGACTCCAAAAAGTGCTCATGTGTCAGTTCATCACTGGACAGACACATCCCTATGATCATTTTAGTAGAAGAAAATGTAAATTGGGCAAATTATTGTGCTTATACAATCAGGATTAACTGCTACCTTCTTGGGACAAGTAGTGTAATTACCTTCTTCAGTTTAGCTCTTTCTACACATGATTGTAATGAAGAGCTAATGATGTTTATTGTAGAAGTTGAGAGCAGCTGAATGGATTAAATTAGAAAATTACCAGCTGTTACTTTCAAAATTGGCTAAAACTCAGAAAAGAGTCACATATAAGGCCTAAGAGAATTGTGTGACATGGTTAGGTATTCCGGTGTCAAGGGGAGAAGCAATGGTCTTTCTCCATATTTAAAAAAGATAGAGAGAGAATGAAAGTGGGAAAAAGGTTTATCAAGTTAAGCAATTTGGCTATTAAGGTAATATCTAACTTATAAGGATTTGCAAACCTCTTTCCTAATCACAGAACTCAGAATCATGGGACTTGGGGGCTTAACAGTTATTTATGAATTGAATAGCTAGACTTTGAAGATATATCTATATCTATATCTATATCTATATCTATATCTATATCTATATCTATATCTATATCTATATCTATCCTATCTCCAACACTTCATTAAAGAGTTACATGGTTGTTCTGAATTCCTCCTGCTGGTGATAATGTTTTCAAATGTCTATCATTGATAATTACACTTTTATATTTTTATCACTGCTGATTATATTTCTAGGAGTGCTGGTTATTTCTTAGCACTGCTGATTACTTAGATGTGGGCAATTTTAAGTTTCCTCCATTTTAATTATTTCTCTGTTGATGATATTTTTTCACTGTCATTTCTTGTATAATGTGGTACTTGTTGACTTTTTGAGATGTAAGTGAATAAATTGCTGTTGATAAGGAAATGATCAAGTGCTTTAATTTATGATGTCAATAAATAAATTGTTCACAATATAGTTTCTTTGGTTGATCCCAGTAATTTTTTTTTTAATACTCACCAGAGAATAGGTTTTTAACTGATTTGAGAGAGAGAAGAAGGGAGAGAGAGAGAGAGAGAGAGAGAGAGAGAGAGAGAGAGAGAGAGAGACATTGATGTGAGAGAAACATCAATCAGTTGGTTGCCCCCTGTATGTACCCTGACCAAGGATTGAATCCGAAACCTGGGCATATGCCCTTACCAGAAACAGAAAGTGAGACCCTTTGGTACACAAAATGGGATGATGCTCCAACCAACTGAGCCACACCCACAGGTGATTCCAGTAATTCCATAAAACAGTATACCCAGATACCTATACTGATCAACGCATATATATATATATATATATATATATATATATATATATATATATATATATATATATATATATAAAAGCCTAAGTGACCATTATGACCAGTTGACCAAATGACTGGTTGACCAGTTGCTATGATGTTCACTGACCACCAGGAGGCAGATGCTCAACACAGGAGCTGCCCCCTGGTGGTCAGTGCACTCCCACAGCCAAACTCTTGCCTGTGACCGGCCAACTTCTCATGGTCCCTCCCCCTGGCCAGCGGGCCCCAATAAGGACTGGGTGAGAAGGCCCCAATGGGCCCAGATTGCCGGCCAGGCCAAGGAACCCCACCTGTGCATGAATTCATGCACTGGGCCTCTGTTATAATATATTTTGAGAACAAGTTTAAAACTCTTTAATCCCAGTGAACTTTAAATAGTGACGTTAGTTTCATTATATAAAATAGACAAGTGTTCCAAATGTAGGAGGCAGTACTGTGTCATTCATTACCTTATAATGAATTTCTTTGTTTAGTCAAGGCCTGGATTTAATAAAGACTTTAAATGTGGGAAATTTCAAAGTGTTCCTTTCAACTTTACAAAACATTTTTGGATTTCCAGAACCATAATTATTTGATTAAGATGACTTCAGCTTGAGTATGCATTAAGGCCAAAAAATAAAATATGTAAATAATGAAGACTCACTCTAGCCGGTTTGGCTCAGTGGGTACAAATGAAGACTCAACGCAATGCAATTTTGATTCTTTGGGACCGTCTATAAGCTGAATAAGGGGGCCAGTTCTTGTCTCTGATGTAAGTTCAATTCTATGGGATAATCAGCTGCACTATTTTTCTATATTTAGTGTTTTGATTTTTATTCAAGGAAGTCACATTATTTCGCATGTGACATCTCTTCATATAATGGCATTACTGCCTATATAGAAATATCAATTAATATAGAAAAGAATTTAGAATAAATTGGGTAAAGCATTGGCTGTGTGCAGGAGAACTGAGTTAGGAAAACTATTCTGTGGCTTCTCTATAATAAGAGCATTTTTACTTATATTGAACTTTACAAGTTGTTTCTTCAGGATAGTGTAGCACCTGGGCTCGATTCCTATTAAGCAGAAAGAAGCTCAATAACTTATACTGAATGGTTGCAGTAAAAAACATCTAAATTATAAATTAGGTCATCTCTCTCATATTTAATAGGACAAGCTGTCTCTCCTAATTAAATAAAACTAAAGTCATGACTCAGGACACATTAAGACTTGTCTAGAAATCTCCAATTATTGTTTCAGCTTTAGCCTTACAGGGAAGACAAAATTGTCTTCAACTGAAACAGGATAATAAACAATTAATAGATTTTAAGTTACAAATTTAATATCTATAACCCAGTTTCCATAACTCAATAAAAACTTCTCTGTCCTACTTTATCATGTCATGATATGCTGTCTTCCACCCAGACTTGTGCTTTGTACATGCTGAGCATGTTGACTCAGGTGTTTGTTCATTGTGTTCACTTATTTATGTCCTATTCTTATTTACAGTCCAGCTGGCACCCCACCTCTGACACTGGCATCCCTTACTAAGTAGGTCTTTTTACCTGGTTGTATCTTCTGTTGTTTTCCAGTATGCACATGGAGCCCTAATAAGAAATTATTTTTTTCTTTTCTCAATTTTAGTGCCCTCAAGTACCTCAGAAAGTTTTCACATAATCTAAAAATGCACTCTTGCTATAAATATTAGATATGTACTCTTAATCACAGAATAGGTGATATTTTTAATACGGAACCCCCCTTCCATTACTCTTAATCTTTGTTTTTCTCCACAACACTCACTGTTAACTATGTGGCATATGCATTTGTTTTCTGTCTTTCCTATTCTGAAGAATTTTAAGTGTAGAAATAAGATTGTATGCTTCATTCATTGCTGACTCCCCTGAGCCAATCATGATGCCTGATGCTACTCCATAATATTTGCTGATTTCTTGAGTGAAAATCAACAAATGTGCCAGGATAGTAGATTAAAAGAGCTTGATTTAAAGATGAACAAAAAAAGGGTCTCAAAGCCATTTGTTTTCCGGCTTCATATTTAATTGCAAGGTTGATAAGTATTTAAATGATTTAATTACATAGGTAAATTAGGAGCCTATGATCCCTCATTATAGATAAGTTCCTTAATATAGTACTTTAAATATATTTGAGTAGTTATTCAAAAATTATTTTGCTATTGTCATCTTATACCTCACTGACTGTGAGGTTATGTGATAAGAAAAAAAATAAATTATTTAACACTGCTGCTCACATTTCACCATTTACTAAAAGAATATATATATATATATCTTTAGGAAATAGTTCTACTATTCTTATTTTGTTTTGATATTTGGGCTTCCAATACCATGTGAATTTGTGCAGTGCTCCTTAGGGAAATCTAGTATAATTTGTATTATTGTAATTGTCCTTAACTGTGCTTCATTTAGAAGCCAATGTGAAATATCCTCAAGTAATGTCATTTTGTTTGCAGAATACTAATATTCCTTGCAATAATTCAATTTTATTGTTTTAGCATAAGAACATTAAAAAACAAGAAGTCCAAAATTTAAGAATCATTATCTCAATAGAACTTTCAAATTTATATATACCCTGCCTGACTTTAAAATAGAATCAAGTAACTTATATTAAGTAACTCCCAAGTAACATACATTAACTAAAATTCTAGTTCCTCCTAATGTAATTTATTAAACAGGAAGAGCAATTCAATGTTAATCAGATAACCATTATGGAATTCTTTAACACTCCCCCTCCCCTTACTGTGACCCTTCCTATCAGATTTTAATAAAGGTCATGAAGTTAGAGAATAAGAATTATAGACTTTCTTAACTCATTTAGTGGAAAATAAGTGTCAGAGCACCCCCCCCGCCCTCGTGCACACACACACACACACACACCCTCAAGAGAGTAGAATGCACTTAGAAATATAACTGTAAAGTGGTAATCTTAGTAAGCTCTTCAAATTTCAGAATCTTTTAAATTAAAAACAATGAGCTGAAGAACTTGGTTTTGATTGTCATACTTCCAACAAAATTGGAAAGTACAGTCTAGATACTGTACATAAATTTTGTGATTTAAGTATGTATCCATCATGAGAAAGTCATTAAATACTTTATTTTCATTTTTTATTCAATAGGAAAAACTCAGGAAAGCACCTAAGCAGAATCTGTGATACAGGAGTCATCAGTATTGAACTCAAAGCCTTCATTGGGTCAAATTTCCGGAAAAAGCAGCATATGATAAGAGCAAATAGACTGCTATGGTGAAATTTTATATACTCATTATCAGTGCTTATTCCTCATTTCTCAGTATTAAAATACAAAATTTTAAATGCTTGAAGGGCAGAATGGAATAGTTGAAATATATGTGAAATTTGAGAGAAACTATACAGTTTAATTATATGTGATTGTATACATACATATTTTGAGAAAAAAAATGACAAAAAGTAAGAAAAGCCAGGAAAAAAAGAGAAAATAGATTGAAAGAGACAGGAAAATAATGGTAGAATTTAGACTCAAGGGGTGATATCAGCATTTTAGAGACCAAAGGTGTGAGAAAAGTTCCCCATATTATGGAGATTATAATTGGGGGGACAGAATAAAAATTGGAAAATTGGAACTAACAAATAGTAATAAATAATTTTCTGTCATCACAATACAAGCATGTTAAGCTGCTTCAAGAAGTTTTTGTCATTTTTGTTCATTAATGTGTCCTAACTACTTAAAACAGAGTCTGGCATATGAATTTAACTGATGAATGCATATAATAAGTTTTCCATGGATACATTTAAATTATCTGCTTACTTAATTAGATAGGTTAAACTGTTTCCAGGAGGGAGATATTTTCTTGGGTTAGTGTGGTGGTATTTGAAATGTGTTGGTAAATTTTAGGCTAATAGATTTCAGATAGCTAAAAATGAAAGGTTAGACATAGCTCATGAATTTCTTATTTTACCATACTTACCGAACAGTTGTCATATGCCCATCAGTATGGCATGTCCTATGGATGCACAGATAAAAGGCACAATATCTGGTTTCACATGACCTATATCCTAAGGGAAACAAGGAAAAAAATTAGTCAATACACATAACAGATATTTGAAATATAGTAAAAATGACATGCCATAGATATAATTGTGCACACTATACAAATGTCCAGTGAGCCCAGAAAAGATAGAGAGGAATGCCTGGAGGAAGAGATAACTTAGCTGATTCTGAAAAACAAGTGTGGAACAACCACAAGGAAATGAGAGAAATACGTTCCAGTCATCAGGAACAGCACCTACAAATGCCATGGCGTCTGAGATAATCTAGTCAGTGCCTCCAGGAAAGTAGTACGGAAGATCCTGTGGAGAAGGGGCAGGGTGCTTACTGAGCTACAGAGCTTAGATTTTATGCCATTGGCAATGGGAGTCATGAAAAAATTCCATGCTGGGGTGATGTGAATGGATTTTCCAACAGAAGCAAGAATTGGATAAGCCCTCCGAGAACACGAGAATGAATTAAATATAATTGAGAAATTACATGGGGAAAGCATTGTTCTGTGATCCAAATAATAAATGGTGAGGACTAACACAAGAGCAGCTGGAATGAAGTAAAAAGGATAAACATCAAGAAGTAAATACATATTTATGGCTGATATTTATAGAGTACTTTTCATGTGCTATATACTTATGAGTGTTTTACACTTATTAACCCTTTAAATTTATACAACAACTTGATACAGTATGTGTTATCATGGCCATCCCCATTTTCCAATGAGGAAAGTAGAGCTTTGATTAAGTGATTCACTAAATATTGCAGCTGTTACACAGCCAATAGGTGGCCAAAACAGAAATTTAATTCCAGGAAATTTGATCTAGGATACATGCTTTTAAACCACCATATGATAATGCCTCTGGAGAGAGAAAAATCCTATCTAATAAAAGAGAAACATGGTAATTAGCGTACAACCGCTACACTTCCCATTGGCTAATCAGGGCGATATGCAAATTAGCTGCCAGCCAAGATGGCAGTTAACTGCCAACAAAGATGGCGGTTAATTTGCATACGTAGCCACAATGCTGGGAGGCAAAGGGATCTGAAACCCCTGCGGTAGGCAAGAGGTGGGGGGCGGGCAAAGGCAGTGGTGATCCCTGATTGCATTGTGGTTTGGGGGCAGAGAGAGCCCCGTTGCAGGCCAGCCCGCACCCCCAGATCCTGGGCGGGTTGCGGCTGGCTTGCTTCCCCGTAAACGCCATGGCGATGGGAGGCAGAGAGCCCCGGCTGGCCTGCTTCCAGGTGATCGCCGTGGCAATGGGGGAGAGAGAGCCACAGCGCAGGCCAGCCGGCACCCCCGGGCCCCCCAGGGCGTGGGTGCTGGCTGGCCTGTTGCCCCGTGATCGCCATGGCGACTGAAGGGAGAGAGAGCCAGGGGCAGGCCAAGTGGCACCGCCAGAACCCCAGGGGCCGGGGTGCGGGCTGGCCTACGCCCGGTGATCGGAGAGAGAGCTGCATTGCCATAGGAGAGCCTGGGCGCAGGCAAGGTGGCACCCCAGGCCTGTGTGCCGCCTTGCCTGTGCCCCGTGATTGCGATCAGCACTGAGGCTGCTTCCCCTCCCTTGGACTGGCTCCCTTAGTAGTCCTGCAGGTTGAGTCTGAAGAGGGCAGGCCAGGCACCAAGGGACCAGCGCTGCCAGCACTTGCATGTGAGCAGACAGAAGGAAAAAAGACCTTGAAGGCCTGTCCAAGGCAGGTTTGCGTTTAAAACCAAGTGGGGTGGTCCGGAGCTGCAGGCACTGACAACCATGGCACTGCGGCTGCTTCCCCGCCCTAGACACTCCACAAGGTCACTTGAGCCCGCCCTGCTCCAGATGAAGTGTGATCACTGCACAGGGAAACAATGTAGTAAAAAATAAAAACCGATGACCAAGGGCCCACCTCCATGAGCTCACGGGAGCCTCTGAGCAGTGGACACCCCGACTATTTTAGATGCTTCAGGTGAGCGGGGGACACAGAAGGGTCAGGAAACCTCCCTGGAGGGCGGCGGTAGGTCTGATGGCGGATCCATCCGCCCTGCTGTCTGCCATCAGCTGCCTCCTCCGGGGAGAATGGGAGAACAAAGGGAGGGGGAGATTCTGCAAACCCCAGAGGGAATCCAGGGTCCCAGGTACTCTGCCCCACCCGCTGACACTGGCTATGAGGGCACTGCAGCAGCCGACCAGCCTCATCCTCCTCCCCCCCACCCCACAACACACACACACACACACACACACACACACACCTACTGGTCGCAGACGCAGGGAGCGCCCTTTCTGAGGGGAGACGCCCACCAGGTATACAGAAGGTATACAGAAGGCGCTCAGCGAGAAGTCCCCACGGGTTGTGTTTGCACCTTCATGCTCCCCCCCCCCCCCACACTGCAATGCCGAAGGAAGCCTGATTCAGGAACACCCCCCTGTTGACCACCCACACGGAAAACAGCGTGTGATACACATGTCCCCCCAGACGCCTGAATCCGCCTCAAAAGGAAGACCCTGCGGACCCGGAGCAGGAAGATGGGGACTGAGACCGAAGGCCTGGGACAAGCAGGGCTGCCCCCCTGCCCTCCGCCCCCTCCCTGTGTGAAGCGCCTGCACCGCCGCCTTGGACAGAGGCCTGCGAAGGAGTGAAGAATGTGGCTGTGCCTGTGGCTGCGCTTGGCCTGCCGTCGTGGATAAGCAGGAAACACATTTATGTGCCAGAATCTAAAACCATCTTCTTGGGTAACAGAGCAAATAATGCAAGACCCACACGTGTTTCTAAACAGGAGTCTGTCTCGCTGCGTGTGAACCCAGATTGAAGGCCTGCTCTCCACCGAGGAGGCTGCAAAGGCTGTTCCTCTCTCCAACAAAGGCAACCTAGAGGTTTAAAGGGAAAAGGAGATATAAATAAAACAAAATAGCAACAAGCTCTGAAGCCGCTGCTGTCAAATCCTCCGCGCGGTGGTGGCGTCAGAGCCTGTCTCCCCGCGCTTGGGGCTCAGACAGCCAAGCTGCGGACACCTGCCAAGTCGCCTGGCACCGGCCTCATCTACCCACGGCCACTTTCAACCTCCCGCCTGCTCCTGGAGCCGGTGGACTTGCGGATGGAGGCATCTGTGTTAAAGCAACCCTGTTGGTGCAGCACAGACACATGTGGGCTTTTTAATGAGAACCCCTAGCATCACTTCACAAATGTGTTTTTAACTATTCTGAGATCATGCTCCCAGCCTTGGCAACTCTCAAATAGGCCTTAGCGATTCCACTTGCCTGATGCAAAGTCTGACCCGGGTTTCACGGAGATGGAACCCTCCGTCTGGAACAGACCAGGAGAAAAAAGCAGGGTCTGATCGCAGCCCCATGGCAGTCAGTGCTGGGTCGGTGTGGTGGAAGTCAATCCTGCAGTCATTGAACATGGGGTCAATTAATATTAAGTGACATAGGGTCAATTAATATCTCTTTGAGAGGAGTTGAGAATATAAAGTACAGTGTAGAGCAATTACTTATATTATTTCACATAAAACTCTTTTCAACTAAGATATTTTTCTTTATTTAAAATGTATCTTTATTGTTGAAAGTATTACAGATGTCCCTTTGTTTCAGTTTTTTTTTCCCCCATTGATCTCCTCCAACCTGCACCCACCCTTTCCAGGCCTTAGCCAGACTACTGTCTCTGTCCATGGGCTATTCCTATCTAATACATAAAAATCTAGAAAGATTTAGAGAAAATAAAATAAAAGATATGCCATGTAAATATTGAACAGAAGCGCTGAAGTTGCTGCATGAATACTTGCAGGCTTGAAGCCAAAACACAACTCATGAGATAAAGTTAGTCATTGTAACATAACAAAAGGTTCCTTTCACTAAAGAGATAAGATGGATCCCAATACTTATACACATAATAGGTTCAGAATGAGCCTCACCAAGATGCGTCTCAGTGGTATGCAGATTTTTGAGCTAAGGGCAATTTTAGCTTCAGGCTCAAGTGAAAATTCTGCCCCTTTAACTACCTAAGAAAAATTGAATTAGAGGCCTTGCCCATAAGACATTATCCTATATAACAAAAGGCTAATATGCAGGTCGACAGACCAGCAGAACAACCGGTTACTACAACACGGACTGACCACCATGGGGCAGATGCTCAATGCAGGAGCTGTCCCCTGGTGGTCATATGCTCCCGCAGGGGGAGTGCCACTCAGCCAGAAGCTGGGCTCATGGATGGCTAGCACAGTAGCGGTGGTGAGAGCCTCTCTCGCCTCCACGGCAGCACTAAGGATGTCTGACTGATGGCTTAGGCCTGCTCCCCACTGGCAAGTGGACATCCCCCGAGGGCTCCTGGACTGCCAGAGGGATGTCTGACTACCAGCTTAGGCCCAATCTCCTGGGGAGCAGGCCTAAGCCAGCAGCTGGTCATCCCCTGAGGGGTCCCAGACTGTGAGAGGGCACAGGCTGGGCTGAGGGACCCCCCGAGTGCACAAATTTTTGTGCACCGGGCCTCTAGTCTATACTAATAAAAGAGAAACATGCAAATTGGTGTCACTCTGCTAGGCCCACCAGCCAATCAGGGTGTGTACGCAAATTAACCCAACAAAAATGGAAGTTAATTTGCGTACGCAGGTGCAGAGCAAAGACTGAAGGC
Organism: Myotis daubentonii; assembly: GCF_963259705.1. NCBI lineage: Eukaryota > Metazoa > Chordata > Mammalia > Chiroptera > Vespertilionidae > Myotis > Myotis daubentonii. Next base: position 148,729,155 of record NC_081841.1, read on the forward strand.
TCTGGCTGGAGTGAAGACTGAAGACTGAAGAGGCTTGGCTTCTCTGCTGCGTCCAGAGGGGAAAATCCAAGCCTTGCTGCGGCCGCAGCGGAGAAGCCTAGCTTCGAGGCTTGGCTTCTCCACTGCAGCCAGACCAAAGGCCTGGGTCCTGGGTCCCAGAGGAAAACCAGTGCCGGCAGCCAGGGGAAGGAAGGCCTATTGCTTGAATCTTCATGCAGCGGGCTTCTAGTATATAAATGATGTAGGATCAACATTATTCTCTGATTGAAAATATAAATACTTGAAGATAATTTATAAGTTTCTGATTTGGGTTGGAGGTTAGAGAGTAGAAGATTAATTTCACTTAGAATATGTTGACTATAAAATATGCATGAAACACTGACATGGAGTTTCCAAAAGGCAGTGGGATGTATCCATATGTATCTAGAAGAGATGTCTGAGCTAGAGACCCAGAAGTTACAATTCCAAAGGCCACAGGGATGTTTGTGGTCACCTAGACAGTTGATAGTCTGACGATGACAGCTGATGAGTGAAGCATTCTAGGGCGTAAATTTCATTGTCTTGGAAAGGATACTTTGGGCCATATCTGGAAACCTCCAGTTAAATTAGCTTAAGCAAGAAAATATGTTGCCTCAAATAATAAGAGCTTGATGGTAGTTTTCATATCTGAAAATAAATTAGAAGCTTATACCTTGGAAATTATCTTTCAAGATTTTTATGGCTGCTCATTTTTCTGTGAATAAACAATTAATAACCAAAAAGATTTACAATATTAAATACTTAGTATTGGTTGATGCAATAAAAACTGCTATGTCCTAGTGCAAAAGGATAATAAAAACATTAGAAAGGGACTTGGTAATGGAGACAGAGAAAGAAGTGGAACCACTCAGATTGACACAGTCCACTCAGCATCTGCTTCTGTGTTGAGGTCGGAGTAAATATCTATTGAGCAATGAAAGGGAGGGGATAGTATTGACACAAAGCTGAAATTCAACTAGCAGATAATATATACAGTGGGAATGAATGTTGGATAGGCAATAAATGTTTTGCTATTGTCAAAAAGCAGACAAAAAGTAAAAAGGAGTCAGCAAGAGGACCAGAGATGTAAAAAAGAAATTGATATAGTGTAGTAGTTCCATGGAGAAGAGTAGTTACTCTCAAATAAAGCCTGGAAAAAAAAAGATTTATTTTAATTTACATTGAAAAGATGAGATTTTTTTTTCTTCTTTTCCTCCACCCCTCTTTTTTTCCTCCTATAACTTTTCTTTTTATTTTTTCCTCTGAAACTTTTTGGTGGGACTAGGGGGGGTGTCCCTCAGCCCGGCCTATGCCCTCTCACAGTCCAGGACCCCTCTGGGGATGTCTGACTGCTGACCTAGGCTTAATCCCCATGGGATCAGGCCTAAGCCGGCAATCGGACATTCCTCTTGCAGTTCAGGACCCCTTGGGGGATATAGCAATGCGCCAAGTGGCAGGCGGCCAAGCAGGAGCCCGAATAGGGGCCGGGTGCTGTGCCACTTGTGCTCATCACGGCCTGCTGCGCCTGCTGCTGCAATGTTGGGAGAGGATCCTGCCGTGGCAGCTGCTCTCAGCAGCCATGAGACTGGCTTCTGGCTGAGTGGCACTCCTCCTGTAGGAGCACACTGACCACCAGGGAGCAGCTCCTGTGTTGAGCATCTGCCCCCTGGTGGTTAGTGCACATCATAGCAACTGGCCGTTCTGGTCGTTCCGCCATAATGGTTGCTTAGGCTTTTATTATATATTATTATATAGACTAGAGGCCCAGTGCACAAAATTTGTGCAGGGGGGGGGCGCGGTCCATCAGCCCAGACTGCACCTTCTCCAATCGGGACCCCTCAGAGGATGTCCAACTGCCAGTTTAGGCCCAATCCCCAAGATCAGGCCTAAACCAGCAGTCAGACATACTTGTCATAATCTGGGACCACTGGCTCCGAACTGCTCACCTGCCTGCCTGCCTGCCTGATCGCTCCTAACTGCCCCCACCCTGCCAGCCTGGTCTCCCCCCACTGCCTCCCCCCCCCCCCCCCCCCGCTGGCCTGGTCATTCCAACTGCTCCCCCTGCGGGCCTTGTTGCCCCACACAGCCTGCTACTCAGTCGTTTGGTCATCCCTCATTGACCCCTGTGGGCCTGGTTGCCCCACACAGCCTGCTGCTCAGTCATTTGGTCGCCCCTCACTAACACCCCTGCTGGCCTAGTTGCTCCACGCAGCTTGTTTGTTCGTCTGTTGGGTTGCGGTAGTCACCTAGGCTTTTATATAGATAGATAATGTAAAAAGAGAAATCTGGTTTGTGGAAAAAATGGAAGATAAGGAACCAAAGTGGAGTAAGGAATGTTCTTCAAGTTTCACTGTGAAGGAAGAGAGAAATAAAGTGGTAGCTAGAAAATTTTTGAGGTTTTAACAAAATTAGTAAATATCTTTATAGTTGTCTGAGCTTCCAAATTGTAAACATACCTTTAAAAATTACTAAAATATGTTGTACAAAGTGGTATCCCCTAAACAGCAACACCAAAAATTCAATTATTAAGAGTTAATATAAATTCTTCTTGCATTTTTATGTATATCATTCTTCATATATGTATAATGTTTTGTCATTTTATTTCCTTAATTAGCATATGTTAGATATCATTTTTTAAATGATTTTTTTTAAATTGAGGTATAATTGACATGTAACATATTAGTTTAAGGTATACAACACAATGACTCAATATTTGTATGTATTGCAAAATAAGTTTAGTTATTATTTGTCACATAGTTACAGAAATTTTTCTCTTGTGAAGATAACTTTTAAGATTTATTCTTTCAATAATTTTCAAATATGCGATATAGTATTTTTATTTATAGTAATCATGCTGTACATTATATCACATGACTTTTTTATAACTAGATAGATACCATTTTAACTAGATAGATTTCTCTAGTTCCTTGTGATGAATAAATAATGTGCTATTTTTGGCTATAGTATTTGTTGTATAACCAAATCTTTACTGAAGGACAATTTTTATTTTTTATTATTTTTAAAATATGTTTTTATTGATTTTAGGAAGGGAGGAAGGGAGGGGGAGAGACAGATAGAAAGATTGAAGAGAGAAACATGGATTGGCTGTCTCCTGTACCCGCCAACCTCACTGGGTATTGAGTCCCAAATCAGGGATGTGCTCTGACGGGGAATCAAATTGAATCAGCAACCACCTGTGCATGGGACGATGCTCAACCAATTAAGCCACACTGGCCAGGGTAATTTTTATCTATAATAATAAAAGCATAGTATGCTAATTAGACTGGACGTCCTTCCGGATGACCTTCCAGACAAAGCCGGGCTGCAAGGGAAGCCTGGGTCCCAGGTGCCTGTCAGTGGCCAGAGGGAAGCCTGGGACCTGGCTCCTGGGTCCCAGGTGCCAGAGGGAAGCCGGTGCTGGCAGCCAGGGGAAGGAAGGCCTACTCTCGCACAAATTTCATGCATCGGGCCTCTAGTTTTTTAATAATATACTCAATGAGGCCATCTTGAATTTATGAATACAATAAATTTTCTAGGGAGTAACTTATAGATGTACAGTTTAGTAAAAAAAAGAACTTTTACCTTTTTCAAAGTTATCAGCAACCATTTTCTCCCACTGAATATATTTAAAGCTGAAGGAGACTTGAAAATCTTTTGATGTCAAATCAAATGATCCTTCTTCTATTCCTCTATGAAGTTTTCCCTACTATCATCAGAAAGGATTACTCTCTTTGTTTTTGCATTTTTGTTTTGCTTTGCTTATCTACAACATGCTGTTTATATCACACATTCATTCTTCACTTAGCATTATAAGAAAATTAATTGATTGTGTTTGGTTTATTCTTTTTGTCTCTTCCAGCAGCTTACATATTAAGGATGATGTAAACATTTGTTGAATTGACTTCAATAAATGAATGAATAAAAGTTAACAAAAACAAAAGTGTTGGTATAAAATAAAGGACATGTTTTTGAGAAGAGTAAATATCAGAGTTGTGTCCTAATTTGATGATAAAAAGATGTTAAAATCACTTAAAAGGGTAGTTTTATAAGTAAAATATTTTAATTTTATATTTTAAATTTTCTTGGTCTTTGAGCAAGCTAGATTCATAACAAAAGTCATGTTATAAAAATAACCAAAATGTCCTGGGTTGTTCAAGAAGCCAAATTGATCTTTTGATCATAATGTGTCTCAAAGAGAAATAAATTATTCCATAATTAGACACAAAGATACCCTTATACAGAAAATGTATATGGATATTAAGCATTTGCACTATGAAGTATTTAAGAATTGCTTGTCGTAAACATGTTCTACTTAAAGCTGACATTCTCCCTTGATCTCTGTGACTGGGTTTTATTACAACATGTCTCAATGAAGCTAATGAAAGGTTTAATAAAATCAACTCAATTGAAAAGTGTAATCCAGAGAAATGATGTTTGTTTTCTATTCTTAGAGCAGGTTGACCAGTGTCTACTTTTATGAGCCTGGAATGAGATCAGAATTGACCACTCAAAAAGGCTTAACAGTGAAGCTTTTTACTTTATGCTAATAAGTATACATCATATACTTAAAAAGAGGGACTTTGATCATTCCACAAATATTTAATTGTCACAGTAAAATCAAAGTCAGCTTTGTTTAATTCCCTAAAAGAAACCTCAGGACATTGAGTCAAAGCTTCCGTTGAGACAGCAAATTCCTGTTTCCACTTGGTTCAATTACACCATTGTAACATAAATGAACAAACTGACTATGCAGGTATCCAGAAAACTTATAGTCTAAACAAGCATCTCTTTCTCCCTGGCCAGTGTGCTCAGTGGTTAGAGTGTTGGCCCATGAACCAGAGTCATGGGTTTGATTTCTGGTCAAAGGCAAGTACATGTGTTGTAGGTTCTATTTCCTGCCCTGAGAATGTATGTCTCTCAAATCAATGTTTTCTCTGTCCCCCTCCCTCTCGCCCTCTCACTCTCTCTAAAAATCAATGGAAAACATATCCTCTGGTGAGGATTAACAAAACACACACACACACACACACACACACACACACACACACACACACAAATGAAGCATCTCTTTCTGGTTTACTTTTTTTTGTATATGGCTTCTTATTCAAGTGACATGCATAGAAGGCTAAAGAGAAAAGGTGTTATATTTTGATATGGTCCAAATAGATACAGCTTTAGATGGTCTGTTTAATCTATAATGTTATGTGAGCCCCTGTGTGCCCTCCCTTACATACTCATTGCCATTTACTTTTGTCCCAGCCCTCCTTATTCATCACAGCTGGAATTTGTTACTTGGATTTCCTTAATATTGTTTTTCTGTTCTTTGATTTATTAAATAGAAAAGTGCCAATGTATAATGGATATGGTCCTATATCCATCTAAGATCCATCCATTGTAACTATGCTGTGTGATAAGCTGGCTTTGAGTTACACACTCACCTCTGTGAGTTGAGTCAAGAAAATTCTGCACAGAAAAAATAGAAAAAGATTGTTCCATAGTGAAGTATTCAAGTACTATTAATGAAAAGGGGGAAATGAATAGTATGTCAAAACCGTAAATGACAAAACCCATTTCTTGAGAAATGCTATAATATTTTTTCCAGGGTTATATATTTTGTTCTTTTTTAAATTCCTTACATTGCAATGAAATATAATTAGTGTATTTAAATTAATAGAGGTTAAAGTAAGTTGATCAAATGTGAAATTTTTGAGATATATGTACATATATAATACATCTATCTATTCTTGGAACTTCTTTTATATTAATTTACATAATTGTGATTGAATTGATTATGCATTAAATCATAAAGTTACCCATAAACTCCATTTATGGTATCATATGATTGAGTACTTTTGATCTTTGTGTAAAAAGAAAAAAGGTACAATTTGGAATTTAAATAGCACTTGGCATTTCAACTGTATTTACTATCTTTAATTTGATATTTTCTTCTCAACATAAAAAAACACAACCTTTGATCAAAAACATACTTTTAAAGATTAATTAAGGTAACTGGAAGTTTACTACATTTCTTAAAATAATATTAAATATAATATTAAAACTTTAACACATAATAAATTGTGTAAAGTGCTTTACAAAAAGTTTTCTCTTTTATTCTGTTTATGTGCTTTTAATTACCCCGAGGGAATGCAAATGGCATTTCTAAATGCAAATTATGAAAAACTATGTCTATGATGCTTACAAATGTGATTAAAGAAGTTAAATAAAGTATGAACCTCTATCTGACTCAACAGCCAAAATTGTTCACAAAGAATTTTGAAATACCAAGTTTTTAAAAACTAACTTCATTTATAGAATAGTATAATAAAAAAAGCTCCATAAGACTATACTACAAACTTTACTTACAGAAAGTAACCCAAAAGTCTACATTGAGAACTTTGGGTTTTTTTCTCATCTTTGAACCATTCATTAAATATACTTTATCAATCCTCCAGCTAAGTAAATGACAGTATCTTTAAAAGAAATAACTTTCATATTTTCCTTCAAACTACCAGTTTTGTAAATTTAAAAAACATTTAATTTCATAAGGAATAAGTATTATTTTTGGCACAGTTGAATCATACACATTTTTTTCTTTGAATCAGAGAAGGATTTGTGAGATCAAAAAGAATATATTTATGTTGGTGCGAGCCTCTCTATATAGCTTAGACCAGGTGGCTGTTCTTAACGCTGAATTCAGACTCAAGAAGCAGTCAAATGTTCCTAAACACAGGGAAGCTATACAAGCCATTTTGGAATTTGATCCAAATGTTTTCAATAGAAAGAACAATGCATATTTCTTCCTGGGTAATGACACTGGGTAAACTTTGGAGAAAAATCAGTATATTTATGAGTCTTATTAGTTCTTTGGTAATTGACAAAGTTAACAGTAAATCTTTCACCACCTCCCCTCTTTTCATTGGGTCAGTTTCCCCATTTCCATCTTGTTTTCAATGAATTCTGGGCAAAATAGCCTCTCCACTAACATCTGGGTAAGGCTTGAGATTCCAGAGGTAGAGACAAGGGACTGAGCCCTTCCTCATATGAATAGGGGTGGGGTTACCCTCTGGTAGAAATGGCTTCTTGGACCAGGTAATAGGAGGAAGATGTGTGACACTAAAGAGGTGCGGGATTAGAGCAAGAGCTCTGCCAGCAGGGCACACTCCAAAGGCCCACCCAGGTCAGCATCCTTCAAACGCATAAAACATTACCTGGTGTAAAAAGAACTGCTTGAGTGAAACAGGTTTTTACATCTTCCCATTATTATTCAATTTGTAGATGATAAATATAAATAAACTAGTAATAAATTTACAGATTTATTAATTAGTGGCAATAGGACCAATAGTCACATAGTTGTGACAACAAAAGCAGAAAAATCATGAGTAAACAAATGATTAATTGAATCAGCCTTTTAATTCTTTCCTATAATTCAAAAAAGTCTATTTTTATTGAATCATAATTATCATGGATCTCGAAACTTAGTTCCCTAATTTTCTTAAATTAGAGCAGTCCTTCAAAAGAAAGGACTGAAGATCTTATATTGATTTCTTTTATTAAAGAAAGAGTGTCCTTCAATTTTTTTCACTCACTAAAAAGTAAGATCTATAATACAATGTTATTTTGCAAACTGTCATACAGTGCCACTGAATTAAAATTTGATAGCTATTTTGGAGGGTTGTTTTCAGTTTTAGCTTTTTATTAAAAAAGGCTCATATAAACATTCTTGATCTAGCTTTTGATGATCATTAACATTTACTTTGTGTGTATGTGTATGTGTAAACCCATATTATTTTAAAAGAAAATATATGACATAGAAGATATATATTTTTAAAAATCTATATATACATCTATGTGTAATACTTTGAGAGATGCTACTTAAAGGTAAATCCCCCGTGAATGAGACTGAACAAAGCATTTACTGACAAACCTGAGAAGATAGCACCACCATAAAGCTTGTTAACGTAAAAACATTCAAACCTGTAAAGAATTTTTCTGAGTTTATTTGAACCAAACTGTCAACAATTTCCAGGAAGCAACATCTCAATGAGTTGCCGTGGTCGCCAACCTTTCTGACCTCATGGACCACCAGTTGTCCACGGACCATGGACCACCAGTTGTCTACGGACCATGGGTTGACAACCACTGCTCCAGAGAATAGCAATTTTTCATCTATTTTTATACATTGCAATCAAAGGAGGGGACTTAGGTGGGTTACATGAAATCCATTGGTGATAGATTAGAGAGGTGGGGGAAAGCAAAGGGGGAAACCTCTGGGATTGGATAAAAAGTAAAATGATAGACACATACTTAGGTGGGTGCAGGACAGTTAACAGTCAACAATTAACATGATAATAATAACAATGAGGGAATTTGTGATATCCATCCTGGCACCTAGGAACATTAAGTTGTGCCCCAAGGGGTCTGGAAACAGGGAAGTTACAATTTACCCAGACATTTCAAGGGTATGTTATCATAGATGCAAAAAAGACAGATAGGCTCAGTTAAGGCAAAGGATGACCATGTCAGTGGAGATACTGGTCTAGGACGTAACTACCCACCATAACTACTCTTAGTTAAAGTTTAATTTCAGACCATCCTTTGTGGTTACTTTAGGTTTACAAGACCATCATGCAGGTCTTGCCTGAGCTTGTCAGGTTAGCATGTGGCCTTTTTCGTCCACAAGTTGCATATCTACAGTGGTAGAAATTTGGAAAAAAGCTGGACTTTCAGTATCTGGTCTAAGGCTCAGTGACTATATCTGCCGTGTATCATAATTTACTTGGGGGCAAGAGTCCTGACCCACCACTTTAAGAATGATTTTTGCATAGGCATTTTAGGAATCTGGGTAGAGTTTCAACTGCATATGTATCAAGAACATGTAATATATGTGTGTGCATTTTTATAGTAATCCTATCTAATAAAAGAGAAACATGGTAATTAGCGTACGATCGCTACCCTTCCCATTGGCTAATCAGGACAATATGCAAATTAAGTGCCAGCCAAGATGGCGGCTGGCAGCCAGGCAGCTTGAAACTAACATGAGTCTTGCTTGCTTCAATGACGGAGGAAACCAACGTTCCCTGCCTGCATTGCCAGCTTCTGAGCCTGCAGTTTGAAACATTAAAACAAATATAGAAGCTAAACAAAACCCCAGAAACCTGCTTTCAGCGAGCCAGGATCTCAGAGCTGGAGTTATACATTATTTCGATTATAGAACCCAAACAAACCAGATACCTTCTTTCAGCAGCAGCAGAGGCCTCAGAGCTGGAGCCAGAGCTAAAGCTGGCCCAGAATAAAAAGAAAAAGAAAAAGAGGAGCAGTTGGGAGCTTCAGCCCTCAGCCCCTCACCCAGACTGGCCAGGCACCCCAGTGGGGACCCCCACCCTGAAGGGTGTGTGACCAGCTGCAAACAGCCATCATCCCCTCACCCAGGCTGGCCAGGCACCCCAGTGGGGACCCCTACCCTGATCCAGGACACCCTTCAGGGCAAACCAGCCAGCCCCACCCATGCACCAGGCCTCTCTATCCTATATAGTAAAAGGGTAATATGCCTCCCAGCACCGGGATCAGCGGAGCTGTGAGGCCTCCCAGCACCGGGATCAGCAGAGCCAAGAGGCCTACTGGCACTGGGATCAGCATTACAGGAGGCAGAGTCCAAACCCCCTGATCACCTTGCGGCTCTGTGTGTGACAGGGTGCGGCGCCCCAACCTCCCCGCCCCAAAGGGCCCTGCTCTGTGTGTGACAGGGTAGAGCGATAACCTCCCCATGGGCCCTGCCCGGAGTGTGAGAGTGGCGGCACCCCAACCCCCTGATCAGCCCTGCTCTGTGTGTGACAGGTGGCGGTGCCCCAACTCCCCTATTGACCCTACTCTGTGAGTGACAGGGCGGAGCTCCTCAACCCCCTGATGGGCCCTGCTCTGTGCATGACAGGGGGGATCTCCCCAATCCCCTGATCGACCCTGCTCTGTGCGTGACAGGGTAAGGAGCCCCAACCCCCCTGATGGGCCCTGCTCTGTGCATGACAGGGGGCAGCGCCCCAACCCCCGGCTTGGCCCTGCTCTGTGCGTGACAGGGGGTGGCGCTGCAACCTCCCCATGGACCCTCCCTTGAGTGTGACAGGGGGCGGTGCCCCAACCCCCCAATCGGCCCTACCCTGAGTGTGAGTGAGGGTGGCATCGCAACCTCCCCATCCGCCCTGCTTGTGCATGACAGGGGGCGGCACCCCAACTCCCCAATCGGCCCTGCTCTGAGCCCGACCAGGGGCTGCACCTAGGGATTGGGCCTACCCTCTGCCACCCAGGAGCAGGCCTAAGCCAGCAGGGTGTTATCTCCCAAGGGGTCCCAGACTTCGAGAGGGCACAGGCCAGGCTGAGGGACCCCCCCTTCCCCCCGAGTGCACAAACTTTTGTGCACGGGGCCTCCAGTTGATTTATAAAACTTAATGACTTAAGACATGGTATATTTTCTCCTGAACAGAATAAATAAAAGAATCTCAGACTTAGAAGTTAGTATTGAATATTTGATGAAGAAAGTAACACAGAGATAAACATATGAAGAATATGAAATTTAAGTTTTGAGACAATACGGTTAAATTCAGAGGCCTCCAATAGTTTTAAAATACATTTCTAAAATTAAGAATAAAAGAAGAAAGTGATAATCAAATGATCATTAAGAGCTCTCTAGAGAAAATGCAATATTGCCCTGCCAGCATTGCTCAGTGGTTGAGCATTGACCTATGAACCAGAAGGTCACTGTTTGATTCCTGGTCAGGGTACATTTCTGGGTTGCAGGCTCAATCCCCAGTATGGGGCTTGCAGGAGGTAGCCAATCAATGATTCTCTTTCATCATTAATGTTTCTCTCTCTCTCTCTTTCTCTCTTTCCCCCTCTCTTTCTCTCCAAATCAATAATAAAAATATATTTTAAAAAAGAAAAGAAAAATCAATATTTGCCCGGCTGATATGGCTCAGTGATTGAATGTCCACCTATGAACCAAGAGGTCATATTCCTGGTCAGGGCACATGCCCTGATTGGGGGCTGGATCCCAGTAGGGGGCATGTAGGAGGCAGCCAATCAATGATTCTCTTTCATCATTGGTATTTCTATCTCTCTCTCCCTCTCTCTTCCTTTGTGAAATCAATAAAATTATATTTAAAAAAAAAGGAAAGGCAATATTGATGGTGAAACAACACAAAACAATTTGATGTTTGATTTACTATTTACTGACCTGAACAAACACAGAAAAGTGAGAGAGGCTATCCTTTTGCTTAAGCCTAAAGTGAAGGGTGGATCTGTTGTAATGAATATTCCAGCACCATATTGTTTGTCCAGAACAATAGTAAATTCACAGAACCAAGTGGGAAATGACATAAGCAAGGACTTTGTGGAAATGGAAACAGAACTCCAGAAGACAGCACTTGGGCCTGACACCGGTGGGGACTGGCACTGAGGTGGCTTTGGAGGACTTTTAGAAGAATTGCTGCAGCCAGTTCCCTGGAAGGTCCACAGCAAAAGCAAAAGAAAATAGCTCTTGTCGAATTGCCTCTCAGAGGATTAATTTATTAGCATAATAAGATTCTATCAAAAAACTACCAGAACTAACTTTGGGGAGATTGGATATCTGTCAAGACCAGGTAAAGGGGGAATTAAAGCTAAAAATGTTTACCTTAATTGCATCCTTAATTACTTCCTTTGATCTTCTCCTCCCATAAGGTATGTAGTGCAACTAAAAGTACATTGAACATTTTGAGTAAGAATTGGGGAAATCAGATGAAATATGTTTTCATTTTCTTGTTTGGTAGAGGAACCAAAAATATTAATACTGTAACTTTCACTTGAAATGTTTTGTTTGTTTTTAAATCCTGGCTGGTTTGGCTCAGTGGATAGAGAGTTGGGACATGGACTGAAGGGACACGGGTTCCATTCCAGACAAGAGCACATACCTCAGTTGCAGGCTTAATCCCTGACCCTGGTCAGGCCTCATGTGGGAGGCAACCAATCGTTATGTCTTTCTCACATCGATGTTTCTCTCTCTATCTCTCCTCTTCCCTTCCACTCTAAAAAAAAAAAAAACCAAACAAAAAAAACAATGGAAAAGTATCTTCAGATGAGGATTAACAACAAAAACTGCTCCTTTTGTGTTACAATATATTATAGATATTTTTCTAAAAGTAAATCTCAACAAGTATATTGTACTCTGATGTAATATTATGCCATAATTTATTTTACCCGTTACTTGGTTTTGGACATTAGATTTTTAAAATTTTTATTATTAGAAATGCTGAATAAAGAGTCTCAAAATTAAATACCACATAATTGTGATGACTTAATGATAAATTCTTAGAGGCATAATGAGTAATAATTTATGAATAATTAAGGAGAAGCTAGGAATAAAATGGGAAATCAAATTAGAATCTATTGTAAAACAACAAAATCTGATCATGTGAAATTATTTCAAACTAAAAGAGGAGATGAGACCAAATGATTGAAATTATGTAGTTGGACATTGCTTAGTATAGATGTCAGTGCATAATATGAAAAACTAACAAAATCATGAAAGAAAAATATGAGCATATCATTTAAAAATATGAAATTATATACCAGGGGTAAAAATTGAAAATAATGGAAAGAATCTGCCTCTGAAAAGAAAGAATCAGGAAGGAAAAGAGTTGAAACTGAGAAGCACTATTTCTCTTGTAGTTCTTTCAATTATTTTACTTTCTAACTTTTATGGTTATTTAATTATATAAAAGTTAAAATGAAATGAAAAGTGGAACTGTGTATTAGGAAACCACGTATTCTAGATTGTTCTGTCTCCTAGAGCACATACAAAATGTCTTTGAAATTGAAATAAGGTATGGTCTTGTATGGTCTTGACATATCAAAGATGCACAGGACTAATGCCAATTATATCCATCTTCTAGGCTCTGTTGGATTCTCCAATAGGATTATGGAACTATATTCAAATTTAATGCTTGGTTTTGTTGTATAGTTCACTGAAAAGAAGTTAAAATTTCATGTTGTAGATGTGATTAGGAGGGAAATAATTCTCTTATTATATTCTAAACAAAGGTTTACATAGGCATCTCAAATTTTTTCTTTTTAATAGCATTTGTAGCTATTTGTAGTTCTCTCTTTGTTTCTCTGTCTCTCACACACAAATCAACATACATATGGATGCTCATGCACACACTAACCACCATGCATAAACTAGTTTGATTATTTATACACTATGGTATGTAGTATAATACCCAGACAACTCTACTATTAAAGAGAATATTATTCTTAGAGAATCAACCAGATGACAAAATAGAACAACACTGGTGTTATTTTCACTGATTTAATATCATTTAAGAAGTTCTAAATGCACCAAACTATTTATATCAGTATATTAGAAACCATGAATAAAAAGGTCTTGAAGTATTAAAATCTTTACTGTCACCCTGTAGCCACCTGCCCTACAAGAATGCAAGGCTCTGTGTTTCCTATTGCTTCTTGTCCCCAAGTCCTACTTTTATATTTCAAAGAAACCAATGAGCTTTTCCTGTGGTGCTGTCTCTGGATATTATTCATTATAAATCCCTAAGGAAATGTTTTAAGATGTGCATTTTTTTCTGAATTTACATTTTGAGCCTTTTATGCTTATATTATCAATCCCATCTCTACCTCAAGTAAGACAGAAACCAAACAACAACCTTCTAAAGTGCAAAATACTTTAGGAAAATTCTTGATTATCTTTCTGCTGTTCAGTTGAATTCTCATTTAAGGATACAGCATGAGAAGTTTATGATTTATTCAAATATGGTAAATACTTCAGTTGGGTTGCATTCCACATATATAGCAATATATTACCCTGAAGAACTACCCAAAGAATTAAAGAAAAAAAATAAAAAGCCTAACAGTAGTGGGTGATAGAAAAGAATCCTTTTCCTGAGAGGTGTAATATTATTCACACTGTGAAGTATTCATCAGTATCAGCAAGACATGTTCAGGGAAGCTTTTCAGATATATTTTTGATAACATATTTTTGGATAAAAACAAAAATTATCTTTGTGGATCTAAAATCTCTACTGCCTTTATTTTACTAGTGGGCTTTTTGTTGAAAGACCTTTGTAATTATTTATAATTTTTTTTAATTACTGTAAAATGAGAGCTCTCTGTTCCTAATCCAGTGACCTCATTCCATTTTCATCCTATCTTCCCCCCGCCCCCCCCGCCACCCACCCCCCGGAGTACTTGATTCTTCTGAGCACACATTTTGCTGGAAATTATCTCCTCTGCTTACTTCCAGAGACTACGTTCTTCTCTTTTCTTCTGTCGCTCTGACAATTATTTTAAAGGGTATTCTTTAAATTTCTAATATTTTATACACGATTTCTACATATATTTTAAAAATACATCATAAGGTATTAATATTCATTCCATCATGTATTATATATGTTACTATAGCAAATTAAGAGTCCAACAGCAAAATAAACTTAGAGAAAACATGTTTAAGCCAACTTACATGAGGTTCTCTATTGCAGGACTTCTCAGAGACATTTTATATCATCAAAAGATATACTTCTAAGTAAAAATATAAACAGAGTTTTAGTACATCCCAAATAAAAGTTAATATAATTACTTTATATAGATATCTTATAAAAGTATAAGTTTATAAACTCTAGTAGAAAATGGTCAAAAAGTATACAAATTTCCAAATCAAATAAAATATTTTAAGATATTCCATTGCTCTGACAATCAACAAAATTATTAAATTGATGCAATTGATGCTATTCTATTATTTGCCTCATTTTATGGACAAAGTGTGACCATAAGATGAGGCAAATAATAGAACAAAATCTATATTTGCAGAGGACAGGAATACATACATCTACTTGTATTTTCATGCAGTACTGCAGATAGCCTAAATTGGGACCTCTCTGCAGGTGAGTAATTTCCAAGATATATTAAGCCTTAAAATGTGCATTCTAATTGAACATGGTACTCCTGTATCAACTTATTAAATTATCACAGTTATATTTATGAATTTTAACTTTGAAGCTGTCCATCCAGAATTCTTAGTAATAATAATAATAATAAAACAAATTTGTTTAATTAACTTTAAATAAGAAGAACAAGTACTTGGCTAAATAAAATATGACATTATATTATAATGTCGTGCAATGTTAGTTATAACATTTTGTGGAAGAAACATGTATGATATATTGCAACATAAGAGAAGAATTTTTAAAGCAAATGACATTACATTGTCTTAATTTAATAATATTTGTATGTACATGAATGTGTGGGGAGCAAAATGTCTGCATATATAGAGACATTGACAGTCATCTGCTCTGGGAGGAGGATTGACAAGTGATTCACACTTTATGCTTCTCTGTACACTTCAAATTCTCTGTAATGAAAGCGAATTAATTGGTAATCTGCTCAGATGTATCCATGGATACTAAACATTGTCACTCTCATTATTTTCTTCTCATATTCTTTCTAAAGTGAAATTTAAGAGGCATTTGAGTATCTTACACATACCAGGTAATATAGTAATTACTGATGGCAAAACAATGAATACTACATTCTTATATTTATATACTGTGAATGTATCATGATAGATGCTGAGAGAAAAACTAATCACAGGTACTATTGGAATATTGATGAACAGACCTTGATCTAATCCAGTAGCTTGGGAAAATCTTTCTGTGGGAACTACTATATATGCGTTAAAGGCTTAATCATAGGTCACAGAGATACAGTATAGATAAATCATTCCAGACTGAAAGAAAATCATAATGACAGACAAAAAGCCATGCAACAGAGGGCATGTGTAGAAATATGGAAATTGAAAATGGATTCGCAGTGACTGATGGGGAATAAGACTGGGGAGATACATAAAGTCAGGATAATGGTGATCCACTTAACTATGCAAAACAAATCGAATTGTAGTCTGTTATGGAAAACAACATTTTAGAAACAAAGGTTCTCATTTTAATCTTTCTCAGCATGTTTCCTCTATTTATCCAATCTTATTTTATGAAGAATAACTAAAATTTTTATCTTCTTGGTATAACTTATATTTCTCTCTTGAGTTTTAGAACTGCATTTTCCAACTAGATAGACAGAATGATGAGCCCCAAATCCATTATATATGTAAATCGTGTGTGTGTGTGGGGGGGGAGATGCCAACAATTCTTTGCTAGCACCCTCCTTTGTGCTGATCTCCATCTCAGTTAATGGCATCTCCAGTCACTTCATCTTCAAACAGAAAGCCTTAGATTCATTGTGTCTCGATGTCTTTTCATCTGCACATTTTCTTCTTCCAACACGAATCAGTACCCTTCTCTGGTTCTCCAATAATATCATCTCTATCTTCATTAATTCTTTTTTTTTAATTTTTTTTTATTGCTTAAAGTATTACAAAGGGTATTACATATGTATCCATTTTATCCCCCCGCCCTAGACAGTCCCCTAGCCTCCCCTATCACCCAGTGTCTTATGTCCATTGGTTATGCTTATATGCATGCATACAAGTCCTTTAGTTGATCTCTTACCCCCCTACCTCCTGCCCCCCAACCCTCCCCGGCCTTCCCGCTGCAGTTTGACAATCTGTTTGAGGCAGCTCTGCCTCTGTATCTATTATTGTTCAAAAGTTTATAATGGTCTCTATTGTCCATGAATGAGTGAGATCATGTGGTATTTTTCCTTTATTGACTGGCTTATTTCACTTAGCATAATGCTCTCCAGTTCCATCCATGACGTTGCAAATGGTAAGAGTTCCTTCCTTTTTACAGCAGCATAGTATTCCATCGTGTAGATGTACCACAGTTTTCTAATCCATTCATCTACTGATGGGCACTTAGGCTGTTTCCAGATCTTAGCTATGGTGAATTGTGTTGCTATGAACATAGGGGTGCATATATCCTTTCTGATTGGTGTTTCCGGTTTCTTGGGATATATTCCTAGAAGTGGGATCACAGGGTCAAATGGGAGTTCCATTTTCAGTTTTTTAAGGAAACTCCATACTGTCTTCCATAGTGGCTGCACCAGTCTGCATTCCCACCAGCAGTGCACAAGTGTTCCTTTTTCTCCACATCCTCTCCAGCACTTGTCGTTTGTTGATTTGTTGATGATAGCCAGTCTGACAGGTGAGAGATGGTACCTCATTGTTGTTTTGATTTGCATCTCTCGGATGAGTAGTGACTTTGAGCATGTTTTCATATGTCTCTTGGCTTTCTGAATGTCCTCTTTTGAAAGGTGTCTATTTAGGTCCTTTGCCCATTTTTTGATTGGATTGTTTTTCTTCCTTTTGTTAAGTGGTATGAGTTCCCTGTAAATTTTGGAGATTAGGCCCTTATCAGATATGTCATTGGCAAATATGTTTTCCCACACAGTGGGTTTTCTCGTTGTTTTGTTGATGGTTTCTGTTGCTGTGCAGAAGCTTTTTATTTTGATGTAGTCCCATTTGTTCATTTTTTCTTTAGTTTCAAGTGCCCTAGGAGCTGTATCAGTGAAGAAATTGCTTTGGCATATGTCTGAAATTTTCTTGCCTTTGGATTCTTCTAGAATTTTTATGGTATCCTGTCGTACATTTAAGTCCTTTATCCATTTTGAGTTTATTTTTGTGTATGGTGTAAGTTGGTGGTCTAGTTTCATTTTCTTGCATATATCTGCCCAATTTTCCCAACACCATTTATTGAAGAGACTATCTTGGCTCCATTGTATGTTCTTTTCTCCTTTGTCAAATATTAATTGAGCATATTGGTTCGGGCCGATTTCTGGGCTCTCTATTCTATTCCATTGATCTATATGCCTATTCTTGTGCCAGTACCAGGCAGTTTTGAGAACAGTGGCTTTGTAATACAACTTGATATCTGGTATTGAGATCCCACCTACTTTGTTCTTTTTCAGGATTGCTGCTACTATTCGGGGTCTTCTTTTATTCCAGATGAATTTTTGGAAAGTTCGTTCTAGATCTCTGAAGTATGCTGTTGGTATTTTAATGGGAAGTGCGTTGAATTTATAGATTGCTTTGGGTAGTATGGACATTTTAATGATGTTGATTCTACCAATCCATGAACACGGTATGTTCTTCCATCTGTTTATGTCTTCCTCTATGTCTTTTTTAAACGTCCTGTAGTTTTGTGAGTAGAGGTCTTTTACCTCTTTAGTTAAGTTTATTCCTAGGTAGCTTAAATTTTTTGGTGCAATGGTAAACGGGATTGTTTTTATAATCTCTCTTTCTGAAAGTTCACTATTGGTGTATAGAAATGCCTCAGATTTCTTGGGGTTAATTTTGTATCCTGCTACATTGCCAAATTCATGTATTAAGTCTAGTAGGTTTTTGATGGAATCTCTAGGGTTTTGTATGTATAATATCATGTCGTCTGCAAATAAGGACAGTTTTACTTCCTCTTTTCCAATTTGGATGCCTTTTATTTCTTCTTCTTGCCGAATTGCAATGGCTAACACTTCCAGTACTATGTTGAACAGGAGTGGTGAGAGGGGGCATCCCTGTCTTGTTCCTGTTCTTAGGGGAAATGGTGTTAGTTTTTGTCCATTGAGTATGATGTTGGCTGTGGGCCTGTCATATATGGCTTTTATTATGTTGAGGCATGATCCTTCTACTCCCACCTTGCTGAGAGTTTTTATCAAAAATGGGTGTTGAATTTTGTCAAATGCTTTTTCTGCATCAATTGATATGACCATGTGGTTTTTTTCTTTCAATTTGTTTATGTGATGTATCACGTTTATTGATTTGCGGATATTGTACCATCCTTGCATCCCTGGGATAAATCCTACTTGGTCATGGTGTATGATCTTTCTGATGTACTGCTGGATCCGATTTGCTAAGATTTTGTTGAGGATTTTGGCATCTATGTTCATGAGGGATATTGGCCTGTAATTCTCTTTTATTGTGTTGTCTTTACCTGGTTTTGGTATTAGGGTGATGCTGGCTTCATAGAATGAGCTTGGAAGTGTTCCTTCCTCTTGAATTTTTTGTAGTAGTCTGAGGAGGATAGGTTTTAGTTCTTCCTTGAATGTTTGGTAAAACTCCCCTGTGAAGCCATCTGGTCCTGGGCTTTTGTTTGATGGAAGCTTTTTGATGACTGCTTCAATTTCTTCCATAGTTATTGGCCTGTTGAGATTTTTAGATTCTTCCTGATTGAGTTTTGGAATGTTGTATTTTTCTAGGAATTTTTCCATTTCCTCCAGGTTGTCTAGTTTGTTGGAGTAAAGCTGTCCATAGTATTTTTTAACAATCATTTGTATTTCTGTGGGGTCTGTTGTTATTTCACCTCTATCGTTTCTGATTTTATTTATTTGGGTCCTCTCTCTCTGCTTCTTGGTGAGTCTGGCTAGAGGTTTGTCAATCTTGTTTATCCTTTCAAAGAACCAGCTCTTGGTTTCATTGATTTTCTGTATTGTTTTTTTGGTCTCTATGTCATTTATTTCTGCTCTAATCTTTATTATCTCCTTCCTTCTGCTCACTCTGGGGTTTTCTTGTTGCTCTCTTTCTAATTCTTTGAGTTGTAGAGTTAGATGATTTATTACCATTTTTTCTTGTTTTTTGAGATAGGCCTGTAGAGCTATAAACTTCCCTCTCAGGACTGCTTTCAATGTGTCCCATAGGTTTTGGATTGTTGTGTTTTCATTGTCATTAGTTTCCAGGATGTTTTTAATTTCTTCTTTGATCTCATTGGTAACCCAATCAATATTTAATAGCATGCTATTCAGCTTCCAGGTGTTTGAGTATTTTGGGTTGTTTTTATTGTAGTTTATTTCTAATATTATGCCATCGTGGTCTGCGAAGACGCTTTTTATGATTTCAATCTTCTTGAATTTGGGGATACTTTGCTTGTGACCCAATATGTGGTCTATTTATGAATATGTCTTATGAGCATTTGAGTAGAATGTATATTCCCTGGCTTTGGGGTGAAGTGTTCTGAAGATGTCTATTAAGTCCATCCGATCTAGTGAGTCATTTAGGATTGCTGTATCTTTGCTGGTTGTTTGTCTATAGGACTTATCCAGTGCTGTCAATGGTGTATTAAAGTCCCCTACTATGATTGTATTGTTGTCGATCTCTCCTTTGATATTTTCCAGGAGTTTTTTTATGAATTTGGGTGCTCCTACATTGGGTGCATATATGTTTACCAGGGTTATATCTTCTTGTTGTATTGATCCCTTTAGTATTATGAAGTGGCCTTCCTTATCTCTTGTTAAGGCCTTCACTTTGAGGTCTATTTTGTCCGATATAAGTATTGCTACCCCAGCTTTCTTTTCCTTTCCATTTGCCTGAAAGATATTTTTCCATCCTTTCACTTTCAGTCTGTGGGAGTCCCTTCTAATGAGGTGGGTTTCTTGTAGACAGCAGATGTATGGGTCGTGTTTTTTTATCCATTCAGCCACTTGATGTCTTTTGGTTGGAGCATTTAGTCTGTTTACATTTAAAGTTATTATTGAAAGGTACTTGTTTGTAGCCATTTCTTTTTTTGTGTGGCTGTTTTCTTTCTGAGCTTTTTATTTCTTATTTTTATACCAGTCCCTTTAGCATTCCTTGCAATGCTGGCTTGGTGGTGACAAACTCCCTTAGCCTTTTTTTGTCTGTGAAGCTTCTTATTTCCCCTTCAAGTTTGAATGATAGCCTTGCTGGATAGAGTATTCTTGGATTCAGTCCTTTGCTTTGCATCACTTTGTAAATTTCAGTCCATTCTTTTCTTGCCTGATGTGTTTCTGTTGAGAAGTCATTTGACAATCTAATGGGAGATCCCTTGTATGTAACTTTCCGTCTCTCTCTTGCAGCCTGTAAGATTCTCTCTTTGTCCTGAACATTTGCCATGGTGATTATGATGTGTCTTGGTGTGGGTCTTTTCGGGTTCACCTTGTTTGGGACTCTCTGGGCTTGTGTGACTTTTTTCTTCCCCACCTCAGGAAAGTTTTCTGATATTATTTCTTCAAGTAGGTTTTCTAATCCTTGTTCATCCTTCTGTTGTTCTGGTACTCCTATTATTCATATGTTGTTTCATTTCATGTTGTCCCAAAGCTCCCTTAGGCTCTCCTTCTGTCTTTTAATTCTTTTCTCCAATTGCAGTACATTTTGGGTGTGTTTTGCTTCCTTGTCTTCTAATTCACTAATTCGGTCCTCCGCTTCTCCTAGTCTACTGTTGATACTTTCAATGGAGTTTTTCATTGCAGCTATATCACTCTTCATTTCTTCTTGGGTCTTACTTAGGTTGTTGATTTTTTCATCTGTTTCTTCTAGCTTCTTCCATATGTTATCGATTTTTTCATCTGTTTCTTCTAGCTTCTTCCATATGTTATCGATTTTTTCATCTGTTTCTTCTTGCTTCTTGCAGAGGTTGTCCATTTTTTCCTCCCTCCGGTTTATGCACTCTAGGATCCTTATTCTGAATTCTTTATCTGTCATGTTGCATGCCTCTATATTACTTAGCTGCTTTTATGGAGAGTCCTCCTTCTCTTTCCTTTGGGGGTTTCTTTGTCTACCCATGTTTGATCTCACTGACATATCTAGACGTTGAGTTGTTCAGTGGTTGCTCCCTGGGTGGCAGTGACTCCTTGGTCTGTGGTTGCTCTTCGGGTGGTTGCGGTAGCAGCTGCTCTTCAGTTGTCAGCAGGTCCTCTGGTGGGTGCTGTTCACAGCTGTGGTGGCTCTTCTGGCTGGTGGGGCGAGGTTTCACGTACAGCTGCTGTTCCTCAGCAGAGGATGTGGTGCTCAGGAGGTTGCTGTTGCTTGGATCTGCTGCGTTGATTTAAAGGCACAAAATACAACACAACAAGGCACCACGTACCAGGCACTATACACAAATATATTCACGATATTAATAACCCCAATTAAAGGTGACCACCTGAATTAAGAGAATTAGGGGATAAGGAAGAAGGAAGAGAAAAAGATAAAAGAGAGAAAGGAAAAGAAAAGTAGGGACCAAAAAAAGGGAGTGCAAAAATGAAATTGGGAAAAAGGAAGGGGGAAAATAAAAGCGAGAAAAGAAAAGAAAAGAAAAAAGAGCGAAAAGAGAGAATGAAGTGGAAGAGGGAAGAGACTTTTTATATGAGGAGAATACTCCTATAGAACAGCCATTAATCCCAACAAATTCCAGCAACAGCTCCCTGGATATGAATGCAAACTAGAAACAACCAATAATATAACGATGAAAATAGAATGGTGAACACTAATCCCAAAATAAAATAAAGAAAAAATAAAATGGCACTTTAAAAAATGGTAAAATGGTAGCAGTAATAATACTGGTTAAAAATAAGAAGGTAGTAATTAAAAGGGTAAAATCAGGTGATGGAAAAAGAAGAAAAGAAAAGAAAAAAAAAAAGACCAGAAAAAAAAGTGAAAAAAAATTGGTTACTTACTTAAAAAGTGAAAAAAGAAAAAAAATTGCAGTAGTGAATGTCCTTCGTTTCTTCTATTCTTCAGTGTGGCTTGCCTTAGACCTTCCAGGTATTCAGGAGAGTGTTGAGTTTCCCTGTGATATACTGTTCCTCTGTGTTGTAAACCACAGTCCTTATTTTAAAGCATGCCGCATTTATTTCCCAGACTGCCTTATTTTGTGTTTAGCAAAGAGTCAGTTTGTGGGTCAGCCTCTGGGTGGCAGTGTTCTGGGGTTGGCCTCTGAGGCTATAGGGCCTCTCTGTCCAGTGGAAGTTCACTGCCCAGAGCTGACTGCGTAATAGTTAGTTACCGGCGCTATGTTGTTGCTGGGATTGAAAATCCCCCTATAGGCCAGACCCTGTTAACTCCCAGGGACTGATCAGGTTATCTTAATCCTTGATCTCGTACAGGGTGGAATCTGGGTGTGGCTGTGCTCCTTGGCTGGGGGCTGGGGGGAGAAGACTCACTCTCAGGAGCGGGTGGCTGCCCCAGTCCTGGGCTCAGGGGTGTCTCAGCACTCAATTCACTACCACCTCTCCCGGCTCCCCCTCTTTCCCCAGTCTCTCCCCAGATTCCACTCCTCAGCACACTCTCCCTCTCTTCAGCACAGGTGAGTGTCTGTATCCGAAATGTCCCATGAACAGGATTCAGTGTAAACAAACAAACAAATGCTGGCCGCGGAAATGGGGAAGGCTTGGTTTCTGTAAGCTTCTTCTCTTACCGGGACTGCATGGTCAGGTCAGCTCTTCAGGCTGCCCCCTTTAGGCTCAGTCCTCCGTGATCACAGAACCCAGCTCTCAATTTCCCTGGCGGCGCCAGGAATCCCGAGGTTCTCCTTTCCCCCCCCGTCAGGGGCTGTGCCTGTCCCAAGGGACCCGGCTGTCTGCCACGCGGTCTCCCTCCGACTCTCTGGGCTCAGAGGTCAGGCAAACTTTCCTGCCCAAATCCCTGGGGTTTTTTTACCTTTCCAGGGGAGTTCTGCTCTTCCCGGCTGCAAACCCTCTCACCAGCTGAGCAATTTCGCCAATTCGGTGTGAGTGTTACTACCTTCAGCTGCTCATTCCATTTGCTCCGGGACAGGACCTGGGACACGTCTGCCTATATCGCCGCCATCTTGGTTCTCTGTCCATCTTCATTAATTCTTATCCAGGTTCTACAAATTGCACCTGGACTGATCTCCAGAACTCCAGTCTCTTCAATTTTCATTATGTTTTCCAGATCAATCCTCCATTATACCTATAGTTCCAAGGTATACCTAAGTAACAAACTTACTGTCTTTAAATTACTCTCCAATCAGTTACATTATTATTATTATTATTATTATTATTATTATGTTTTTTTGCTTTTTTTTTGTTTTTCCATAATGTACTGACTACATTTCCTTATTAGTTTTTGCTACTGTCATTAGAGATATCTGTGTCTTCTAGTACCATGTTGAATATAAAAAAGACATCAGTGGCATTTTTTTGGATCATCTACTTTAATCATGTTCATATCATGTCCATACTCATGCTCTTCCTGAAATGGGGCTTAAGGATAGCATTTCACATCTCTCATTATAAGTTTTCATAAAGCACTTACAGGTGTTTAAGATTAATAAGAGCAAAGTACATGGATTTCTTGTTCACCTTTGCTTCCTAAATGCATATGACAGTGCCTGGCACATAGTAGATGCTAATCTAATATTTGTTGTGTGAATAAAAATATTTTATTTGATATTTATATCTTCTCCTAGAATTAAGAGAAATGTATCCAGTCCTGCTTGGCTTTATCAAAAGCCAGTGATGTACGTTGATCTTGGTGCCACTTTTTTGTTGGCAACTTCATATGTAGTACTGCAATGTAGGGTAATTTAGGTGGAAATTTTCTAACTGATTTTTCATGTCTCATAGGTTGAACTCAATCTATTTTTTAAAATATATTTATTGATATTTTACAGAGAGCAAGGGAGAGGGATAGAGAGTTAGAAACATCGATGAGAGAGAAACATCAATCAGCTGCCTCCTGCACACTCCCTACTGGGGATGTGCCCACAACCAAGGTACATGTCCTTGACCAGAATCAAACCTGGGATCCTTCAGTCCATAGGCCAACACTCTATCCACTGAGCCAAACTGGTTAGGGCTCAAATCTATTTTTTTTAAATAGGAAATCTAGTTTCCTAACAATCTGAAGAGATAGAAGAAAAATACTGCTGGGAGTAAAGGTAGAAGCAGCATAAAGGAATTCCGTTGAGAGAGAGAGAGAGAGAGAGAGAGAGAGAGAGAGAGAGAGAGGTTATAAACTAAAGGAAAGGATAGGAAATATTTTTTGTTGTTGTTGTTTAAAAAAGGCATTTACAGTCAAGAGAAGAGTAAGAGTATGAGATTATGGCTTGGAAAAGGATTAATAATCATTCTAAATATCTTTAGAAGGCAAGTTTGACTAATTTTTATCAGAATAATATCCTTTATCATGAGTTTTTAATTCTGGTTCTATCAGCCTAGAATTCAGTGCAAATTATTCTTAGACTCTGGCAGAATATTAATTCTGTCATTGACTTGTTCACTGACTACGTTTATGGAGTGAATGCAAGTCATGGTATACAAGACATTGAATAAACTGTAGTATTACATTGATGAAAAAGAACAGATGCTTTTTTTGCCTTCAAGAAGATCATGGTGACACAAACAACAAATTGATAAACTAAAAGTGAAAAGTGCAAGTCCTTATTCAAAGAGGCCAGAAAGGAGTGAAGTTGACAATTTTAGAGATATAAGAAAAGTGGAAGATCTATTATGGATTGGAAGGCACCAGCTCCTTCATAGATATTGTTGCTATTCAATGCTTTCGAGTGAGTTTATGAGAAGTGCCAGGCCAGAGGTTTGAGAATTTTTTTCTTTTGGCAGGGGGGAGAGGGAGTAATAAAGTCAGATATCAAGATAATTATTTGAAATTTACTTCTTTAAAAATACTGGCAGTAAATTGATTTTTAAAAAATGTTGTGCTAGCTATTGATTGTGACCCAAGAAAACTCATTTTATGGCCATATTGCCCCAAAGGTCTGCAACATTTGAAAAAACAAAACAACAAAACACAGACATTAAAGACACATGTCTTTGAAGAGAGAAAAAAGAATGCAGTACTTATTATGCCTAAGTAAAACAGAATGTTTACAAAATGCTTCTTAAGAAGTTCAATATCATTCTAAGATTCAATTTTTTAAAAGCCAAACATGTCAAGGAATAGAAAACCAGTCCCCCAGGCAGAGGAGAAAGTATTGCAAAGGGCTGGGGGGTGAGAATGAGTTTATGAATTAGTAAATGAAGGAAAGTTTCATGAGTTGAGGATCAAGGATGAAATGGGAACCTGGTTTTAAATGGCATTGTTATCTCTATTTGAAGCTGGGATTTATTTTATATTCAGTGGGAAGTAATTAGAAGGCTATAAACTAGGGAAAGTGTTCCACTTTTGTTTTAATTATCTGTTACTACATATTTTAACATTTACTTATTCATTATAATCATTTTAAAGGGATGGCAAGAGAGATTATATAAATAGTTTGTAGCCAGATATATTTTAAATGGATGCCTCCAAAATATTAAAATGAGAATTCATTCTTCTGAAATAGGAGTTATGAAATTTCCTTTTGTGTTAACTCAAAATGTGGCTTTAGTCTATTTCTCTGTTGTCAAAATATATTTGACATTCTCCTCTCTCCAAGTAATTCATTGTCTTGTTTTTTCTTTTTTTACTTGGTTTAAGCCAATCAGAATCTCTGAGCAGAACAGAATACTACTGCACTTAGGTAGAAAGAAGTTCTATGAATGTTTGGAGCCATTTCATGTGGCACTATAATATTACCCTTGTGCACGATGAAGAAAATACAATGTATTTTCTATATTTTGTAGAGAATAGTTTCCAGCAACATGGCTAAATGCACCAAAAAGATGGGAATTACCAGTAAACACAGGACTAGTCATGGCGCCTCCCTCAGGAAAATTGAAATCAGCCAGCATGCAAAGTACACTTGCTCCTTGTGTAGCAAAACCAAGGTGAAGACAGGAGTTGTGGGGATCTGGCGCTGTGGTTCCTGCATGAAAACTAGCTGGTGGTGCCTGGACCCACAACACCACTTCTGCCATCACAGTGGAGTGTGCCATCAGCAGGCTGAAGGGCCAATAGAAGCGCCACAATTTGAAACATTGCTAACCTATAATAAAGGGGTTAATTTACATAACAAAACAACAACAAAACAAAACAAAAGAAGAAAGTGCCTTAAGAAAAATGTTAAGTCTACTTGTAACTGGGCATGTTTTCTTTACATGATCAAAGATGTGACAGAATTTAACTGAAATTGTCTAAAACCTGCTGGGATAAGATCTTTTGCAAGTATTAATAGGATATCAATAGCAAGAGGCAGGATCAAATAAACATTTGCAGACAAAGAAAAAATGCCATCACTACTTACAGAAAGAGGTGTGTAAGGCCATTATACTAAAGATTACTTATAGTCAGCCTTTGACTCTGAATCTACTCTGTTGCCTTTACTTCACTTATTAGAAAAAAATGTTCCAGATATTAAGAAAATGCCTCTTTATTTTAAATACCAATTTAAATTAGCATATTTCCACTTAACTTCTAAATGCACTCCATACAGGCAATTATCTAATTTGATTTGAATACTTTATGCTACCCATTAACTTATACTTTTTGCTACTTTCCTAATTTTAGAACATGCCTTCTAATTTAGCATTCTTTTTAAGTTTTATATGTATTTTGTTTGAGTCAGTTTTGTAGTCCCCTTGATCATATGCACAGCTTTAAATATGCCACCCAAAACACAAGATGGCTTTATTTGTGATAGCTTTCAATGATGCCTATTCAGAAATATTTACACATCAGAGGGAAAGAAATGTCTTGATTGAAGTGACAAATTACAGTTTTTGCAGCACTTTCTAAGGAAAAGCACAGATGTAAAATATTATATTACTGTCAAGAGAGTGAAATATTCTTAACAATTCTCAAAAAGTTCCTAAAGACAAAATAAGCTTTAAGATAATGTGAACATATTTGATCTTCTGAAAGCAAATGTGATGTCTTCTAATTACATACTTATTTAAAATATGAGAAAGAAATATGAAATAGAGGTAGTCATTGTATCATAGGATAAATATTTCAGCCGAGATGACCGTATCTTGAAGAAAATTCTTAAATGTGCCTAATACCAACCATCCTCTGATTCTCCAATTCTGTGTACTCATTCAATTTTAGATAGCATCTGGAATTGCCAGGATACTAACTTTCCACTTGAGCTCCTCTGGGCTCGAGCATTGTGACTTTTCCTTTAAACTTCAGAGGAAGCCCCTCAAGCAGTCCTCACTGGGAAGTGGCTGAGAGGAACCGTCACCCAACTTCAGTTACAGCAGTGTTGGGGCTTCAGTGTTTCTGAAGACAAGTTTCTCACAGAACATATAAAATCAAAATCACTGTTTCAGAAGGTTTTTCAACAATGCAGGGGATTTGGATGCCAAATAGTCATTTGTAAATAAGAGATCACAAGTTCTATTTCATCTCCTCTCCTTTGTTTAAGGGAGAATAGTATCTTTTATAGTTGACTTCTTTCAGTTAGAAATTTTACATTATTATAAAAAATGTATAAACATGACTCTTGTGCACATACTAAGTGAACATGTGTCAAAGAGTTCATCAAACTCATTTTTTTAAAACGAAGAAAATGGTAAGGAGTTAAAACCAATGAGAATTTGACCTTCAAAAATTTTTTCTCTTCTACTGGGCAAAATTCATTCGAATTGTCACAGGTAAAAGCATTTGCATTACAATGTTTTCTATACATTAATTTCTATTCCTACAGAACTATAAAATGGACTAGTCAATCAAAGTCAGTCAGAGATACACATTCCTACAGAATTAGAAAATGCCAAGGATGCACTTGACAATCCATCCCCAGATGCCATTTAATAGATGCATCATCTTATTTGCCCATTTACAGTTCTTTGACATTTTTTGACAAGAAATATAAATGAGTCTTCAAGTCATATAAA
Source organism: Myotis daubentonii (assembly GCF_963259705.1). Taxonomy (NCBI): domain Eukaryota; kingdom Metazoa; phylum Chordata; class Mammalia; order Chiroptera; family Vespertilionidae; genus Myotis; species Myotis daubentonii. Next base: position 148,757,607 of record NC_081841.1, read on the forward strand.
ATAAATATCTAAGCATTTATTAGATGAATAGCTTGATTTTTATATTTTATATAATATATCAAAAGTTACAAACATAAATTCACAAAGTTAATTTCCTTGATATTAATTTTTTTCTTAATATCAAGATGTCAAAAATTATTCTGATTTCTTTTAGGATTTTGGTCTATTTTTCTAACATATAATTTTAGTTTGTTTAGAAAAGAATTAAGGAATTAAAAAAAAACACTTTAATAACCTTCGTATTCTTATTATATAATTTATTATTTCCATCCCTGATTTTGTAACAAACATTTAGCAAAAAGGAATCAACGAAGGGGGGTCAAGAAGAGAGAGAACAGACAGTTGTGTAAAACCATTCTTCATGTAGAATATTCAATATTGAATATAAAATAAAAATAATATATTCCATGTTAAAAGTTTATGTTCTTAATTAAAAATTAATGGAATCAAAGGAATAACATACACAAAATATTAGACTAAAATAAGAGTAACGATGTAGATATTTGCAAAATGAAGAATTTCATGGATTAAGACAATTTAAAAATAGGGAAAGCAAAGTCAGGTGCTCAGAAAACAAAACTTCTAGTTGGAGACTATAAAACTTATTTATTCTAGGCCATCCTCTAGTATATTTTGTTCATTCAATGTACATTCACAGTAATATTATGAAACTAAAGTAGTGTATCTGAGATCTTTATTCAGGTGAAAATGGAGATCAAAGGGGAAAACAAATAAAATGTTAGACACAATTTTTCAAAACATAACCTGAATTTTAAAATAAGGTATTTGCTCAAGTGAATTAATTATCTCATCCTGTTATATAGTATGAGCTCCTGAGGCCCTGAAATTTTATTCAACATTCACATGGTAATTCAAAATGGTTTACTCGTTATAGAATCAGGCTCTTGCTGTTTTTACAATAGGAGTACACAAAGAATTAGTGTGTTTACACTATAAGAGGTTTTTAAACCTTTAAACCAGATTATTCTTACTCCTGTAATTTATAACTATGTATAATAAAGCGTTCCCACACATAATAAATGTGTGCAGATAAAAGAAAAATTTTAATTGGTTGACATTATAAATTAATTCCTAGAAAATTAAACTCCATTGTATTGTCTCTATAGATTATCATTACTCTCTCTAGAAAACCCACCCCTCTTCCCCCTCTGTCTTTTCTGCCTCAATAACATCAGTCAAGTTGGGAAATTGAGAGATATTCTTAAAAGAAAGATATTGTTTTAACTGATAATGGGAGGTAGTCATTCCAGGATTACTCAAGATTAAAGAGATCTATAATGTGGATATCATAATGAATGGAAGATACCATATTGTCCCCTTAATTTGTTTGGAAAATACCTCTGATTGGGAGATATATCATGACTTACATCCACATACATTTTCATTAATGGAAATACTATAAAGTTAATTGAAAATGGGATTTTACTGTTTTTGTTGTTACTGTAGGATCCACTTTCAAAGTTAATTTTTAGAAACACTGTCTAATCATTATGACATTCACTTAGGTTTATTAAAAATAAAATCTTCCTTACAATTTTATGACCATGTTATTGCTAAAATAGACATTTTCTAGACCTCCGTTGGTGCTTTGAGAGCATATCATTCAGGATAGGCTAAGTAAAGTTGTTATAACAACCAAACCCTAAATGGTTTATTAGAAGATAAGTTTACTTCTTTTTTTAAAAAATAGATTTTTATTGATTTCAGAGAGGAAGGAAGAGGGAGAGAGAGATAGAAACACTCATGCTGTGAGAGAATCATGGATCGGCTGCTCCTGCAAGTCCCCCACTGGGGATCAAGCCCACAACCTGGGCATGTGCCCTTGACCAGAATAGAACCTGGGACCTTTCAGTTTGCAGGCCAACGCTCTATCCACTGAGCAAAACTGGCTAGGGCAAGTTTATTTCTTGCAATGCAATCTATTTGCTCTATGGGCATTTTCAGGAGGGCTCAGTTCTTTGAAGTCTTCTGGGAACCAGATCAATGGAGACTTTACCATGGCATATGCTTCTATCATCAGCATAGTAGAGAGAAAGGAGGGTGGCTGACTCTTCCATGAAGAAGATGTACACATTGTTTCTGCTCTCATTTCATGTAACTTCAAAGGGACTAGGAAGTACACCCCTGTCATGTTTCCAGAACAGATGTTAGGAAATACTGGTTTACAGCACCAGTAACTACCTTAGTGATGAGATAAGTCACATCTTGGCGAAAAGGGAATGGTGGGAACCAATAATGAGAACTCTGTCCTCTCTCACTCAAATGAAACTAAATTTTGAGTTCTCCAAATTTTATGACTCCCCATAGAAAAAAAATTATATATATACATACGTATATGTATATGTATATGTATATGTATATGTATATGTATATGTATATGTGTATGTATATGTATATGTATATAATCTGTATTCTGAAATGTCAAATCCCACATGCCTTCCACTTGAAATCTTTCCCCTCTCTCTACCTCCTATGCCACATTCACCCATTGTAACTGATTCCTCTTCCCAAACTGGCTTTTGTCCAAGAGAACTGATGAATTAATTTGTGTTAATTGCAAAAAAACAAAAACAAAACTGCAAACATATGACAATCCCTTGTAAGAGATAGTGTAATGCAGTAATGATAAGCACGGCATTGTGTTAGACTTCCTGAATTCAGCCCCTGCCTTGCCACTTATTTGCAGGGTAAATTTGGATAAGTTGATAAACCTTTCTGAGTCTCAGTATTTATTTCTGTAGAATGAGGGTGAGAAGACTCCCTGAGAGTTAAAACATGTAAAGTCCATAAAACAGCTCACAATATGCTTTTAATTAATGTTAGCTTGAGATATAGTAAACTGTTGGGTCGGAATAAATCAGATTTCTATTTTTATATGATACAGACTTTTATTTGATTAAATATTAAGATTTCTGCATTCTAAGTTTTTGAATTCTAAGTATTTAGTTCAGTATTTGTCTAGCAATATAGTGTAAATTTCCCCCAATTAACTCATAAAGGACAGATTTTATAGTTCTTTTATAAACCACAGAAAATATAATTTCATTAATTTAAAGGGTGGGCCACTTTTTCAATAGGGTCATGCCTCATCCATTGAATACAATATCATTGAATTGAGTGAATATATATTATAATATTTTATTGAAAAATAACTTGGTTGTATATAAAATAGAAGAAAATTAGAAGACAAAAGTAGAATAATGTGGTTGAGGTGGCCATATTTTGGAAACTAAGTGCAGGCAGAAATGCTTCAACTTTAGAAAGTAGAAAATGAAATTTCATAGTAGTCCGGATAAGCTTAATGATTAAATTTAAAATTATTTTGAAAATAATTTAAAAATCTTTCTGAAGTGTAAATAGAAAAAAAATTAAATTTGTATTTACCTGAACTGTATTGTATTGAATTCCAAAATAGGCAGTTTAATGGAAGGCTGAGTGTGAAAGTAAAGCGTGGCAGCTATTTATTTATTTTTTATCTTTATTGTTCAAGTATTATATATGTCCCCCATTTTTCCCCCTTTGTCTCCCCACCTGACTCCCCCCTTCCCACAGGCCTTCACCACCCTATTATCTATGTCTATGGCTTATGCATATATGCATATAAGTTCTTTGGTTAATCTCTTTCTGTTTCCCCTTCCCCCAGTAAGTCAAGAGTTCAGAATAGAGTGGAAGATTAATATTTTGAAATACAAATAAAAAATTTAGTAATATACTTAAAGAGTATAAAAAATTTAGTATAAATAAAAATAGCATAATAAATTTTAGTCATCACTTGCTGGCCAATTATATACTCTTTATTAGTAGATATGAAAATGATTGAGTTTCAAATTAAGTATTTGTTTGCTATTAAAAACTTTTCTAGATACCTCCAAGAAGTTTTATGGGATTAAGGTAATGCAAAAGTTCAATAATGCATAAAGCTGATATAATTGTGAGGAAACAGTCTCCCACATTGAACATGAAAGATACAGCTCTCTTTTGGGAACAGTGATTTGGTTTCCTTAAGAAAAATACCCTCTCTCTCTAATTGCTACAGAGCCTGAAAACAAACAGAAACCGCTAATATAATTGCTGGATTATATGGTAGTTCATTTTTTAATTTTTGGAAGAACCCCCATACTGTTTTCCACCGTGGCTGCACCAATTTGCATTCCCATGATCAGTGCACAAGTGCTGCAGGAGCAGAGGCTCTGGGGTGAGCCTGGGGCCTCAGACTGAGGGATGCCCTGCTGGCTGCCTAGGGCTGCAGAAGCGCCTGGTGCCTCCTGAGCTCCTGGGGACAGTGGGCTGCGAGGATCACCAGAGCCGGCAGGGGGCAGCTCAGGCGGGTGGGTCTGGATCCCTAGGTGCTTGCCAGGAACCTGGTGTGCACTCAGGACCCTAACTGGTGTAATGGGAACCACCTGGGGCTGCGGGAGCAGGCAGACACTAGGATGCGCTGGGCTCCTGGATTCAGGGGAGAGAGCTCTCTGAAGCCTGGTGTTAGGGAGCCACCAGGGGCTATGGGAGCTGAGATGGCAAGTACTGGGGTAAGTCTGGGGCCCGGGTTACCTGCAGCTCGCTAGGAGCCCAATTATGGAAGCCACTCCGGTCATGGGAGCTGCCTGGGGTCGCTGGACCTGCAGGCGCTGGGCTTACAGGCATGTGGGTTTGTGGAAGCCCGCAGGGAGCCATCTAGCCTGGGAGCGAGTCAGGGCTCTTGGTGCTCACTTTTCTCTCCTCCAACCCAAAGATGTCAATCTCTCTGAGTTGAGCTACCTAGGCTTAGGGAAGGAAGTGATGGGGGTGGTGTAAGAGTATAAATCACCTTTTCCTAAGCCCATTTTGCCATCTTTTTTTTTTTCTGTGCTTCACCAAGTGTTGTAACCCCTCACCTACAATCCTTGGCTCTTGTGAAGAAATGTTCCTGCTCATGTGGTTGTTCAAACTGATGCGTTTGTGGGTGGGGAGGGGTGGGGGGAAACACAGAAGAAATTCCTATGGCACCATGTTAGTGTTGTCATTGGCAATCCCCAAGAAATGTTAACTACTGTTTTCAATCAAATTGTATGAAGAGTTTTTTGTTTGTTTGTTTTTTAAATATAAGTGAAAAGTCACTTTTGGCAATCAAGGTAATAGAAATTATTCTCTTTAAAGGTAATTTAGCTACTTATAAACAATAAATTGGTACTGGATATTAGTGAAAGAGAAATAAAAAAATCAAATTTCATAATTCAAGCTCCTAAACCTTTTTCAATATTTTGAAATTTTAATGTTGTATTGAGTTGAGTTTAAGAAAAAATGAGCAGGGGCTTGGTGATAAATTTCTACTGACACTGGTTATTAATCCCAATGACTTAGTTGTAGTGTAAAATATTCTATGATCTGATCTTAACCTACATTTTTTGAGTTACCAATTCCTCTACACATCAGAATTCTAGTCACTGTGTCATGTTTTCCAACTGAAGTGTCCTCAACTCATCTGCTTACCTGTTTTCTGTTCTGCCTTTGAAAGACTCTGCCAAATAGGTCTGATGAGCTTAATATAAAACAGCCATCACATGTAACTTCCAATTCAAACGGGTAAGGTGGCCTAGCTTAAGAGAAGGAATGAATGGTGTTGCTGTCAGAAAATGTGAGAGAACAGGGCCCTTCCCCCAACTGTACCAAAGATGTTACAATTTATTTCTTTTTTTAAAATATATATTTTATTGATTTTTTACAGAGAGGAAAGGAGAGGGATAGAGAGACAGAAACATCGATGAGAGAGAAACATCTATCAGCTGCCTCCTGCACACTCCCTACTGGGGATGTGCCTGCAACCAAGGTACATGCCCTTGACTGGAATCGAACCTGGGACTCTTCAGTCCACAGGCCGACGCTCTATCCACTGAGCCAAACCGGTCAGGGCAGATGTTACAATTTAAAAATGACAAACCCAACCCAGCCAAAGTCAAACAAAAATGCTACTTTGGCTAAACAAAACTTATTAGCAGGGATGGGTCTGGCTTACAGAAGTAGTGTAAACCTATTTCCTTCAGCGTTTATGTGATGTTGAAGACCTGTGTTTGTGGCCTGCCCTTACTTATCTTAAACTTGCAGTGATGTTATATGGTGTCTGTCAAAGGCATGTTTTGTCCTTAAGAATGGGAAAATGTACACTTTTGCAAAGCAGTGTGTAACTTCTGCTTTGTCTTTCACTTGGTTTTGGTAATGTCAGCACACATTGCAAAACACTTTGTTTTTAAATCAAGGACATACTGATGATGTTTTACAAAGGTGGTAGTTTAAAGGTAAGCTACCTAGCTTAAAAATAAATTTTGATAAACATGTGTGGATGATAATTCTTTGTTTATTTTCCTCCCACACCTACATTCAAATTTACTGTTTTTGAGTGAAATATTTTCTTATTTTCATGAACGTTTTGGATTATAGCTTAGCCTTTTCCTTTTCACTATAGTTTGGGTATATTTAGAGGCAAGGGCATACATTTCCATAGGAATCACTTCAATTTTAAACAGTTTATCTGCAGTAAAATTTGGCATTTTGAGCTCATTATTTCCTGAGAACCTGGGCTTTCTTTGTGTGCGCCTTGAAAAGTAGAGTGAACTATACATTTTCTGTCAAAGGGTAAACTGGTCCTGATAACTAGCTCCCAATACTTGGAATAGCATAGTTACAAATGCTGAGTTCTCATCCTGGCTCTATCCTTTCATTTACTAATATTTGACTTTGGATCAATGACTGAGGACTCATACCACATATTTTTCTGCTTCTATATGAAACCATACTAGGATATTTCTGCTCCCATGTTAAATAATACATAAGGCATCAAAATGTTGGTCCAATAAATATTTGCTTCTGAAAAATATATCTGTGAACCTATTAAGTAGCTGTTCAGTAAGAAACTTAGTGAGAGGCTTGACTTTGCATGAAAAATGTGAAAAGAAAAAGTCTGAGGTTCTGTTATCTCTAAGTTACAAAGAATCAATATAATAGCAATGTAGCTTAAAACATAAGCAAATTAAGGGGTGATGGAAGCACATTTAGTCTACTTATAAATATCAATAATATTTTCAAGTATGTGTTAGAATATTGTAGAGTTCTGTTTATTACACCTTGTTTTGAGAAATAAAGGGAAAGAACTGATGCCAGCTTGTATATTTACTAAAATTCTGTTACTGTGAATTTTTTTTTTATCCTGAACAGGAGGAATCAGAAGTCAAACCAAGCATGTCTTGGTGAAGAGTCTACTATTACATTATATATATGAAATTATATATATATATATATATATATATATATATATATATATATATATATATATATTCTTGATAGTGAGAACTGTACACACACACACATAAACATTTTTATTCTTACTGTTATCTTTTTTCTCTTTAATTAAGATAAACTATTTAGCCAGTATTAAGAATTCCTTCTTAGGAATATTAGTTTTAGGTTTAAATAAACCTATAGGAATCAAGCTCCAACTTAGGCAAAAGCAACGAGAAGGATCAAGCTCTGCCCTGATAAACATAGCGAGCTGTTAAGGATCTCTGAAAGCACCAAACCTTTGCCTGGGGATGGAACTGCTTTGTGCTCATTTGGCTTGTTCAAATGTTGCCTTGAGATATAACTTCCCTCCATTACTTGCCCCCTAAAAATAAAAGCAGTTGTAAATGGAAGGTACAGCAGCAGTACATTGTGATCCAGTTGAGGTATATAACATCACATTTACTGAGCTATGTTTTCATCGAAGGAAAATACCCCGATTGCCTTGTGAAAAAAAAAGCACTCAGAGAATGAGTCAGCTAACTCACAGCTTCTCTTCAGTCTTCTGCATCCAGTTAAACCAGCTCTCTTCATGCTGGATTTGTGTCAAAGTAACTTAGTTTAATTAAACAAATGGATGATTAGGGAGGAGTGAAATGATTCCTTTTTTAAAAAAAATATATTTTATTGATTTTTTACAGAGAGGAAGGGAGAGAGATAGTTAGAAACATCAATGATGAGAGAAACATCGATCAGCTGCCTCCTGCACATCTCCTACTGGGGATGTGCCCGCAACCCAGGTACATGCCCTTGACCGGAATCAAACCTGGGACCTTTACAGTCCGCAGGCCGATGCTCTATCCACCGAGCCAAACCGGTTTTGGTGAAATGATTCCTTTTTTATACTCAGAAATATGTGTTACTTGCTCAGGAAAGTCATTTTAATTGCTGCTGCCTAATTACTGGTGAGTTACTAAATAAACCACATCATCATTAATGCATTCATTACCTTATTCCCTCATCACCTATTTCTAATTTATTCAACTAAATTTACTAGGTACCATCATTATTTTTTTCACTGTTCTAAGTTTTGCTGTGTCACTCTCAGAGCATTTTTTCTATAAAACATTAATATCATGTTTAACCTAGTTTGTGAGTGTGGTATCTTCTTGAGTATGTCAGCATAGAGTTTAAGGAGACTTATGTTAACGATCAATATTTTGCACATACACTTGAAAACTCCGTTTCTAATGGAAAATGAGCATATTGACCCTGAAAGAAATGAATTCATCCTACAAAAACCAGGCCTCCTTCTAATTCATTGGCTTAGTGTTGAGCTGGATTTCCTCCCTACTCCACATTCAATGGAGAATCATTTCATGTGACAATAAGCTAAATGATGAATGGGTTATGCTTTACATAGTACTTTTTGTGCTTTTCCTGTGTAAGTTACTCCCATATTATGATGACTCATGAAAAGGGACCTGAGGGACACACTGTACAGTGTAAGCCCAAATATTTCTGTATACACTTCTGTGACAAAGATACAAAATGGGAAAACAGCACATACTAATATTATTCTGCCTGGCGTGACAGGTGCTCATTTTGGAATTCAGAACTTGACTTTGTTACACAAAGAGAAAAGCAGAGTTTGTATAAGGATTATAAAAATAATTTAAAAGAAAGTGAAGGATTATTAATATAAGATACATTAAAAGCAGCTCAAATGTATCATTAAAATAATTCAAATGTATTATTCAGAGCAATATAAATCACAGTAGGGTGGTTTGATTTTATTTAGAAACTTACAATGTGCATATCATCTAAATTCTAGAAAAATCTTAGTATATTGTTTTTAAAATCAGAAGTTTATGGACCTTCTAACATAGAAATTATCCTGGAAACTCAAATCTCCCAATATATAATCTTTACTACTGTAAATCATGTATTATTTTTCATATTCCCTGTCATAAAAGTGGAGAGTAAATGTGAAAAAATATATTTTCCAAAAGCTGTCAAAATATTTTTCTTTTTATTTTAAATAAGGAAATATTCTTTAATGGTTATTTATTCTATTCTACCTATTTTTCTCATATGGGAAGAAATAATGGTGGACGAATGTGGCACAATTTCAACTCTGCTACAGATAAATTCCACATTATTCTAGTGTTGTCATTCTGAAGCTGCTACAGAGTCACATATTCACAAAATAAAGTCAACACAGTCTATTTCTCACTTTCTCTTTGAAACTAAAGATTCATTTTTTAAAATCCTTCAATGACAATCTTTAAAAATCATTGCTAGGCATTTGTGGGGAGGCATGGGACAGGAGTTGGCTGAAGGTGCCTTCTCCTGCCTTCACTTTTCCAAACAAGCCAGAGCCCCCAGTTGTTACTTAGACATGCCCTTGCTTAAAGGACACTACAGACACATGTGTTTTCTCAAGAGTGCTTACCCTGCTGATAGTATCTAATAGTTAATTTTAGTTCAAGCTATCCTATCTAATAAAGACAGAATATGCAAATTGACCATCACACCATCACAAAGATGGCAGTGCCCATAGCCACAAGATGGAGGCGACCAATCCCCTCAGCCCCACCGGAGTCCCCCAGTCCTTTCAGCCTGGATGGGGGGGTGGAAGGCAGGTGCATGGTGTGGCCGGACCCACCCTCAGTCCCCCAGCCACCCAGGGACGGCCCAAGGCGCAGGCACGCCTTGATGGCGGCTGCCCAGCCACCCAGGGCCACCCGAGGCTCAGGTAACCAGAGCCGGCCGAAGCTTGCGCTGCCGTCAATGGCAGCAGCAGAGGTGTGATGGGGCTTTGCCTTCCTCTGATCGCTGGGTCGCCTCCTGCCCCTGGGGGCTACCGGACTGTGAGAGGGGACAGGCCTGGCTGAGGGATCCTCCCTCCAGTGCATGAATTTTTATGCACTGGGCCTCTAGTTGTTACAATAAAAGCTGACGGAGGCAGGCAAACAGGGCTGCTTAGTTCCTATAGCGAAACAGTCCTTTAGCCTCTCTTTCACAGAAACATGTGTCAGAGTAATCCATTCATCTGTCTCTCAGAGTCTGCCAGTCAGTCCCCACAGGCATTAACACAAAATTTCAACTGGTGAAAATAATTTTACCTTGTCAAACTTTTTTATCAGATAAGAAATACATATCATATTATAAAATTTCATATTATCAGTATTTAGCTGCTAATCCAACATTTAAACTGTATTTTTTCAGTAAATAAAATTTAGACAATGTCTTCTTAGTAAATCAATGAGTTGATATGAGTTCAAGCCACAATAATCCATTTAGTAAATAATTATATACCACAAATTTGCATATTCCTAAAGGCAAATTACATTCCCTTCTTACTGGAAAAGACTAAGAATATATTGAAACTTATGTAATATCATACATTATTCATATTTTGTGGCATCTACAGATAGAGACTGTTTTTGTTTTTTAAGCTCTTCAAAACAGTCAGGGAAATGACTAAAATTATTGTTGTGGAAATAAAATATATATATATTTTGCAGTTTGGCAACAGAAATATAACTTACTGAATATATAAAAGTCTATTATAATCTTACTAGGGGCCCGGTGCACGAAATTTGTGCACTGGGTGTGTGTGTGTGTGTGTGGGGGGTGTCCCTCAGCCCAGCCTGCCCCCTCTCACATACTGGGAGCCCTCAGGCATTGACCCCCATCACCCTCCAATTGCAGGATCGGCCCCTTGCCCAGGCCTGACGCCTCTGATAGAGGCGTCAGGCCTGGGCAGGGGACTCTCATTTCCCCCCATCACTGGTTCTGCCCCCAGCCCAGGCCTGATGCCTCTGGCCTAGGCGTCCGGCCCGGGCAGTGGGGACCTGCAGTGGCAGCGGTGGGTGCCGTGATTGCACGGGCTCTGCCCCTGCCCCTGCAGGATGCCTCTGACTGAGGCATCGGCCCGGGCAGCGGGGACCCACAGCTGCAGCGGCCCCGCGATCGTGGGCTTCGCTTTAGGCCCAGGCAAGGGACCCCTAGCTCCCGGGACTGCCAGCTTGGACCGTGCCCAGCTCCCATCACTGGCTCCACCCCTACTTCCTGCTATCACTGGCCAGGGCGGCAAAGGCGCCTGATTCTCTGATCATGGCTGGGGGGCAGGGCAAAGGCGGCCCCAGGGCCGCCTTTGCCCTGCCCCCCAGCTCTTAGCTCCCCCCTGGGTTTCCGATCACTGTCAGTGGCAGGTGGCTTCTTCCTGCTTTCCCTTTCGCCTCCCTGCATTTTGCCTACATATGCAAATTAATCGCCATCTTGTTGACAGTTAACTGCCAATCTTAGTTGGCAGTTAATTTGCATATATCCCTGATTAGCCAATGAAAAGGGTATCATCATACGCCAATTACCATTTTTCTCTTTTATTAGTGTTGCTATATTATATTTAACAAATATCCTTTTGAGATTTTCATGCTTTTGCAGCTCACATTTCTGACTGCAGCCCATATTTTCATAAAGAAGTGAGGGAATGAAGGAATTAAGATATTGAGGACAGAAGAGAACATGAGAGAATTCACTGAGAGCACAAGTGAGAGTATGAGGCATTAGGGACTGTGTGGGCTCATTATTAGGTGAGAGATGGGTACTGTCGAAGCATCATAGATCTGTTTTAAAACCTTCTTAAATGTTTATCAAAGAATTTAGGTTAAATATTGGATATTCCCATTTGGCCTATGATTCTTTAAAAGCTGCTTTGATCTGTGATCGAAATGCACAGCATTGTATCATAAAGAACCCTCTCATTATTCTCTTGTCAGGGCCATACTGTATCCATAGGCAACGGGATCTTCAGGAGCTAAAATTTTGTCAAGATATATTTGAATGTTGAGGCTAAGTAAAAAGAGTCTATAAGATAGTTACTTTGCTATGTTTTGAGGTATTCCTGTGTTAGAGTAACAGCCACTATATAAATAACCCCAAAATGTTAGAATATTCCAACTGTGAATGTTTATTTCTGTAATAGCACAATATGGGTGTTTTTGATCAGCTGGTTGTCTTGTGACACAGTTCAAAACATGGGCTCTTTCTCTCTTTTGGTTTTGCTATCCCCATGATCTTGGCATCTTCGGCTTCTATCCAGCTTTCTGGCAGGAGGCAAAGAAGAAAAACACTTCTTAGAGACTGAACCTGGATGTGACATGCCACTTCCGTTCATGTTCTATTAGGGATATTTATAGCCCTGGCCAGTGTGGCTCAGTTGGTTGAGTGTCATCCCATGCACTAATGATTACAGGTTTGATTCCTAGTCAGAGCATACACCCAGGTTGTATATATGAAATAGTTACTACCAGGATAAAAGGGGCATTTATACGCAGTTTCCATCAACCAGTGTCCACATGGCAGAGGTCAGCAATTTGTTGAGTGCAGTTATCCATATACAGCACAGTGCTGTGTGCTGTCCTGCTTTTATGAGTCTTTTAAATGTCAATTTCTTGTGATGACCTAATTTCAGTTATTTTTATACACCATCATGAAACTAGTATCAGAGTCCAGAAGGAAGCACTTGATTCATTCTTAGCTGTGAAACTGACTAGTCTTGAACATATTGCACCAAATTACAGTGTCTGGTGGGAGGTCCATGATGGGCACTTTCAAGGCTCCCAGAAATTCTTCCAGAAGCACTTCTCAAACCCCAGTTTCTCAACTTTTCTACATGGGAATTGCATTTTATTTATTTAGCTTTGCCTGTCCTGCAAGCTCTAATACGGTACTCAAGTGGAAATAGTTTGATTAGAGATATTTAAACCTCAATAATAAATTTATTGAGTATTTAGAGCATTCCCTTTTTCAGAGGTCCCCCAAACCATCTACATGATTAATGATTCACTAGATGGATTCAGAGCTAAGGTTTATTGTAATGAAAAACTATATGACATGAAAAGCAAGGAAGAAAGACAGGACATTTAGTATCTGTAGAAACCCATATACAGGTTTCCTTATGCTCTCTTCTTCCTATGATGGGCAAAATAAGCATGGTCATTTAATCAGCAATGAAAAATACAATAAAATATATAAAGTATTTGTTCCTAGGGAAGCCCACTAGAGACTCGGTGCCTGAGGTTTTATTTGGTGACAAAGGTACCCTCTCCCTGGCATGTCCAAAATTCCCGATTTCAAGAAGGAAAACAGATGATTACCATATACCACATTATTTTTACAACAGTCTACACAGTGCTTTTCCTTGAATCAATTAGGGAATAACAGTTAGGTCAGATATTAAACCCAGGTTTGGTATTGTGGGTTTTAGCACAAGTAACACCATTTGTGCCTATAGTATTCTCTTTAACAGTTATCTAGATTATTTCACACTTTTCTGTGTCTTGATTTCCTGCCCCGTTTCCCACTTTAAAGTCACTTCAAGATAGCATCTATACCTGATTTGATTTTCTGTCCCAACACATAGCATTTGCCTTTTACAAAGGAGGGTCTCAAATATTTGTCAATCAAGTGAAGAAATGTACTTGGTTAAAATAATACTGCCCTGACTGATTTGGCTCAGTGGATAGAGCATTGGCCTGCAGACTGAAGGGTCCCAGGTTTGATTCCAGTCAAGGGCGTGTACCTTGGTTGCGGGTGCATCACCAGTAGGGGGTGTGCAGGAGGCAACTGATAGATGTTTCTCTCTCATTGATGTTACTGGATCTCTATCCCTCTCCCTTCCTCTCTGTAAACAAATCAATAAAATGTATTTTTTTAAAAAATAATACAGGTAGTAGTGGTAGTCAAATATTTCAAATGCTGGTTTGCTGATATCAGGTTTGACTTTTGCTGCTATGGTGGCCATCTATATTTTGTATTTATGGCTTGGGCAAGGGTCAGGAAAAATAGAGATGTATAATTCTGGGTGACAGAATTTTTTAATACCTATATTCGTTTTCTATTGTGATAAAATTACCACAAACTTAGTTAGTTTAAAAAGGAAAGTTTATTATCTTATAATCCTAGATAGGTCAGAAATCTAGCATGTGTCTCAGTAGGATAAAGTCAAGATGTTGGAAGGGCTGAGTTTCTTTCTGGAGTCTCTGAGAATCTGTTTACATATTTGCCTTTTCTAGCTTCTAGAGGCTTCCTACATTCCTTCACCCATGGCACTCTTCCCTCCTCTTGCAAGTCAATGAACTTTCATTGTTCTGACAATGTTTTTGTAATCATATCTCCGCTCTCTAACACAGCTAAAAAGGTTCTCCACTTCTAAGATATGTGTGATTATATTGGGTTTACCTTTATAACCTGCGGCCATCTTCCCTTCTCAAAGTTCTTTTTTTTTAGTTGATTTTAGAGAGAGGGAGGGAGAGAGAGAGAGACAGATAGACAGACATCGATCATAGTCTCCCACATGCACGTGCCCAGATTGGGGATCAAACCTACAACCTGGGTATGTGCATGACCTGGAATGGAAGCTGCCACCCTGTAGTGTACAGGACTGCCACGCTCTGGTACACAGGATCCTTCAACCAACTGAGCCAGGTTCCTTCCTTAAGGTTCTTAAGCTTAATAATATCTGAAAAATCTCTTCTGCCCTAGCCTGTGTGCCTCCGTTGCTTAGAGCATCATCCGGTACTCTGAGAAGTGGAGGGTTTGATTCCCAGTCAGGGTACGTACCTAAGTTTCAGGTTTGATCCTTGGTCAGGGTGAGTATGGGAGGCTACTGATCAATGGTTTTCTCTCACATTGATGTTTCTCTCTGTCTCTCTCCCTTTCTCTCTCTAAAATCAATTTCTAAAAATCTCTTCTGCATGTAATGTGACATTGCCACAGCCTCAGGATGTTAACATGTGCACACCTTTGAGGGCCATTATTCAGCCTCCCGCAATATCTAAATCAGTAGTTCTCAAAATAAATTTCTTAATGTCTACATTACTATTTTCTCAAAATGTGGTACCTAGGCCAGACCAGCGGTGGTTATGTCTTCAGGGAACCTATTGAATCAGGAACTCTGGAGGTGAGGCCAAGAAAACTATGTGTTTACAAGGCTTCTAATGAACTATAAAGTTTGAAACCTTCTAAAACATTCTTATATTTAGCAAGCTTCTAGTTTGAAGTAATTAAATTACTCCTCAGTGGGAAGTATTATAGGTGAGTATCAATGGTAGGAATCAGAGAAGGTTAATTTGAAAGTGCTTATTAAGGCTGGATGTCTAAATACACTACCATTAAACTAGAAGCCCAATGCACGAAATTTGTGCATGGGAGGGGGGGTCTTCCCAGCCCAGCCTGCGCCCTCTTCAATCCGGGACCCTTCGGGGGATATCCGGCTGCTGGTTTAGGCCTGATCCCGGGGATCTAGCCTAAACCAGCAGTCAGACATCCCTCTCACAATCCTGGACTGCTGGCTCCTAATTGCTCATCTGCCTGCCTGCCTAGTTGCCCCTCACTGCCTCTGCATGCCAGCCTGATCACCCCTAACTGCCCCCCTGGTGGCCTGGTCGCCCCTAACTGCCCCCCACTGCCAGCCAGGTCACTCCCAGCTGCTCCCTCCCTGCTGGCCTGATTGCCCCCAACTGCGCCCCCCCCCCCCCCCGCCACTGGCCTGGTCGCCCCACACAGCCTGCTTATTCAGTTGTTTGGTTGTCCGCACTAACTCCCCTGCCAGCCTGGTCATATGCAGCCATCTTGTGAGGGTGTGAGGTTCAATTTGCATGTTACCTCTTTATTATATACGATTTTCAGACAGTTGAAAACAAATGAAAAAAGTCATTGACTCCATTGCATCTGAGAAAGTTATTGAGGGTAGGCCTTTAAAGAGGAGGGAGATAAAAATAATATGTTCCAAAAATTGCATTTTAAATTTATTTCAGAAGAAAAGTATTTCCTAAAGCTGGTGGCACCTAATATGAATTGTAGTAGCTTGCAGAAGCCACTTCTTTTAATTCATCTCTATTTTCCACCCTATGACCAACCATGTAAGTGTTTATTAACATCCACACTACTGCTATCACTGAGTAGGTGGTATATAGTAGATAGAAATATATAGATATTCACTATCCTTGAAAAACTGAAAATATGAAATGAGAGATATGACTAAGATATAAAAATCATTTAAAAACAATATTCTGTGACATGTAATTATGTGTATTTCAGTGAAATATTAATTTAGTAATATAATTGAGGTGGTTGTCATAATCTGAGCAGATCTCAAAAATATTTTTAGAATTCAATACCTTTATGAGTTTCTTTGTTAGATATGTAAGTTGAGACAGTAAATGGTTCAAATGAATCCAGCTGATGTGCTAGATCCACAGCTCACTTAACTGACACCATTACTTTTTATTTTACTTTTGTGATATTATCAATATTTTACACATCTACATTCACATAGGAAAACAATCCCTGATGCTGAGAGTTGACCTGGCACTATCACTTGAGGCCTTGATGGTTGTTAGTAGGTGATCTAGCCCTAAAAACTAGGCTGTCACATGCTCCTGTGGACCATAATTTCAAAGAACACTAATATCAGAGAAGGCAACTCTGTGACTCTAATGGACTAAGACAAAAAACAGAAGAGCCTCATAAACATACTTGAAGAGAGAAAAACAGCACTATGTCCAAATCATGAAATTGGTCATCCATCCTCCTATACTATATAGCTAATATGAGTGGTGCAATTTAGTTATAATGCCTAAATTATTTTCATGTAGAAAAAGACAGGTAGTTCTACTTTGAATAAATTTAAAATTTCCCCTGTACATTCCCTAATCTGCCATATCTGTGTGTGACAAAAATCTAGAATATCTCACTGAATGGTTATTGGTAATTTGGAGCTGAAATGGACCTACTCATTAAATGCCAGAGTCCTCAACCAATTCATGTCACAGTCATTTTGTGCATCAGACCACCGTGACACAGCTCTTTAATCAATAGGAGGAAAATGGGCAGGTCAAAGTTCAGAGACCCTTTTTCAACTCAGTTGAAGTATGGCAATTTGAACTGATTGCTAGTCACAACACCAGCACACTTTGTTATACTAGCAGATATCATACAGACCTGTAGCTTTAGGTTGAAAATGTATTTACTCATTTCTTTAACAATTATATATTAAACTACTGAAAATGCAAATGCTATTTGGTTTCCTTTTCTTTTGTAAATGATGTTTCTTTATCCATCTATCTTTCTATTTACAATCTATCTAATATATATATATATATATATATATATATATATATATATATATATATATACAAAATACCTATTTAATATTATTTTGTAATTATATCTATTCTGTTTTTGATATTGTGGGGAAATTTCTCAACTTAGTTACCAAGACAACCTAATCATCTGATGTAACAAAAACACACATGACATTTAAAGATTCTAAGATTTCAAATTTGAATCATTTATTGTGCTTGGTGATTTAAATGTTTTTACTTAGTTCATTGAATAAACCAGGTAAAATATGTTTTTATCCTTTTAAAAGTGTTTTGTATTTTCTTCATATAAGATTGTTTTCTTTGCTCAATTTAAATAAATACAATTATCAGTTTATCTGCATACATGCATATATGCAGATCTATACACATACATATGCATATATATACTTATACACATATGCAGAACACTTAATTTACAGTTCCTATGTATCTTTCCATGAGGATTAATTATGTCTTTATTTGTTCAATCACATTTTGATGATATACATGATAGTCTTAGATAATTGAATATTAATTTCCTCCTATCAGTAATATTTAATTATTATTTTATCTGTCTCATACATTTCTGTTTAGAACAGTATACATACTTTATGAAGAATATTTTAATTAAGTGCCAGTAGCACATTCCAGGAGTGGGCTATCTATTTTATTACCTTGCTCACTTGGTTCTGTTTATACTCTCCAGTATTAAAAGTGTAGATATATAATTCTAATATATGCTAATGACCATAGTAATGACCAAAATTAAGATATTTAATCAGGTAGAATTAAGCCAAGATATATAAAAACAGGCAGTGGAAACAAAGTCCTGGGTTAAAATGTAAATTATAATTCTCAGTGTATTTGAGGTTAGGTTGTATTTTTGTCCTTCCTACTGTTCAGTAACAGGAAGCGATATATTCTCCTCTATTCTTAAATTCCTTCAGTTGGTTTTCTATCACAGTTAATTTTGTGAGGAATAAATTTGAATTCAAAAGTTTCTATAATTTTGTGGGGATTTAAATTTAAAAACGTTAAAGAGACTCTACTATACAGAAAGTGATCTTTTAGGCATAAGAGCACATAGTTTTCTGTTTGTTTGTTTATCTGTTTTGGCATTGTGGTACTCAGTAGATAACATTTATTATTTGTATTGCTCTTGTCACTGCCCTTTATATCTGCTTTTCACAAAAACAGTGCAAAGTAAATATTATCCTTAATTTTCATATGAGGAAAGTTAGGCTTTTAAAATCCTTGCAAATATCACCCTGTTATATTATAGTAATTACAACTTCATTAACTTCTATCATATTTTATTCCAGTGTCCTTTCTTCATCCATCCCAGGTACACTTCCTCACCTGTAGAGAGTTTGGACTAGTGCTCATCTCTGGAGGGACTTACAGTCCTGCAGTCCTGGTTCCATGATGCTATTGTCATCCCAGGCAAAGGGCTATGGCCCATGAATCCCTGAGCATTGTCTGGTCTTTAGACAAAGGCTGCATCCAGAGCACCACACATTTGTTAAGGCACCTGTGGAAGACCAGGGAATTGATCTAGTTCTGGTTTTCATCAGTGTAGGGTGCGGCTATAAGGTTAAACCTTGGACTGACGTGTTGGCAAAGCCACAAACAAGTCCCAGCTTAGAGAGCACAGTCCCCTTAGCATAATTAGGCTTGACCTTATGATGCTCGTAGGTCCTTCCTAGGTAGCTTATGGGCTGTGGGAGGTGCAAGTGCTGCCAAAACAAGTGAAACTCACAAGAACACTGTAGCTATGGTGACCACTACCTTGTTTACCTCTGGCTATAAAATCAAGGCTCAGCTTGCCTGTAGATCTCTCTCTCTGTGGCCTCAGCCAGACATAGGAAGATCCACCCCAGCTTATTCTCTTTGTCAGTTCTTCATCCATTCACCACCCTCATTCAGGCTTTCGAATCCTGGGCTGAGCTGGCTGGGCCCATGTGGTGCCCAACGTGGAGTCTGAGTTCAGGGGAACTACAGTTGTCAGGTGAAAGGACACTCCAGTGCAGCATGTGCAGAAAACAAGAAGGAAGGCAAGGAGCGAAGTTCAGTGATATAACTAGGTGTAGAACATGGGAAATTCAGGATCACAGGAAAAAAATTTACACATATCCATGCTTAAGGCTATGCTTTAAGCAAGGTGGTGTTCTGTGAGGTATGAACAGCTTTTCGAGTTGTTGGGTTTTGTGAGTAAAATCTGCCCATGGTTTTCTGAGGAAGGAAAGGTAAATATAGAGGCATGGGAGAAGGTAGGAAAACAACTTAAAGATCATTATATAGCTGAAGGTCCAGAGGAAATGCCTGCCTCTGCTTTCAGTCTGTGGTCCCTGATTCGGGACTGCCTAGAGCCCACTCCAGAAAGGGAGTGGATGAATGTGGCAGGGGAATCAAGACAGATGGGGGAAGGCTACCAGAGGCTTCCGACTCCACCTGTGCCTTTGCTGCCTCATCCAGTCCCTGGGGCTACGGCTCCTGTGGGAGAGAACCCTCTGGATGATGCACTTCCTCCCAAATATGAATGAGGATTGGAGGAAGCAAGGGAACAGCACTGGCAGGTTTAGGATGATGGGGGTCTGGTGCAAACATTTGGGGAGCTTACTGTTGCTCATAATCATCTCCTTTTACCTCCTAAACAAGCAGAAACAAAAAGAAAGGGGGCTGCTTTATCTGTGGCAACCAATGCCCCCTAGGCTGGGAAACTTCAAGTGGGGCCAGTCCTGGTCCCACCAAACAGTATGGGTCTTATCCTTAACCCCACTGCAGCCTTTCCAGTCAGCTCTGTAAATCTTTATCATGCCACCCTGGGAAGCAAAGGATTGACAAGTTCTTCCTGGGCTGATAGATCGGGACTCAGGCAATAGTGAAAAGCACCAATCCTACTCTTAAAATGCAACTATAAAAACAAAAAAAGGGGGAGAAGAATGTTATGTGTTAAATTTTTTTTGAATTACAGTGGCCGAAAGGCATCAGGCCTCCTGACAAGAATTTTACCAGATTCAGTAATGATGTGGGGAAGGGGTTGTGTTTTGTATCCTTTCAGAAGGAGCAGTGCAGCCAATTTGGGTGCCAGAGCATTAAGTGTATCACCACAGTGGACCCAGAGAAGCTCCTTGTCCCATTATTCAAAAGACTGGGAGTTGCCCCAATGACAGCAATATGGAAAAGGAAGATGATGAAGGCTATGCAAGGGTCCGAGGTGCCAACATGGGGTCAGCTGAAGAAGTTAACAACTAAGGCCCAGCAGATGGTAGAAAAGCAAGATGTGGAAGCTATTCCCTCAATCATGTTTCTGGCTATGCTAGCATTGGTTAGCTGCTAGTCTTCTGCAAAGTCTTGCATAGCCAAGTCTGAGGACTCTGAGTAAATCAGCAAAAGAAACTTTCATTTAGCAGAAACTCAGTTATTGCTGTTTTGCATTGGCAATATTATTGTTTTATTATTGTTTTAA
This sequence comes from Myotis daubentonii, assembly GCF_963259705.1. Classification (NCBI taxonomy): domain Eukaryota; kingdom Metazoa; phylum Chordata; class Mammalia; order Chiroptera; family Vespertilionidae; genus Myotis; species Myotis daubentonii. The sequence continues at coordinate 148,778,505 of NC_081841.1, forward strand.
TAGCCAGAGTTTTGTTCTTGTTGCTTAAGTTTTACTTTAATTATAGTAGCTTAAAAATAAAAAAGGGCAAGATGTAGGACACGGCTATAGGGTTAGGCCTTGGACTGACCTGTTGGCAAAGCCACAAACAAGTCCCAGCTTAGAGGGCACAGTCCTCTTAGCATAAGTAGGCTTGACCTAGGACGCTCCCTAGGCCCTTCCTAGGTATCTAATGGGCTGTGGGAGGTGCAGCAAGTGCTGCCAAAACAAGTGAAACTCACAAGAACACTGTAACTATGGTGACCACTACCTTGTTTACCTCTGGCTATAAAAGGCTCAGCTTGCCTGTGGATCTCTCTCTGTGGCCTCAGCCAGGCACAGGAAGACCCACTTAGACCCATTGTCGGCAAACTGTGGCTTGTGAGCCACATGAGGCTCTTTGGCCCCTTGAGTGTGGCTCTTCCACAAAATACCACGTGCAGGTGCGCATGTACAGTGCAATTGAAACTTCGTGGCCCATGCGCAGAAGTTGGTATTTTGTGGAAGAGCCACACTCAAGGGGCCAAAGAGCCGCATGTGGCCCATGAGCCGCAGTTTGCCGACCACTGACCTAGACCCAGCTTATTCTCTTTGTCTGTCATTTCTTCATCCTTTTGCCGCCTTCACTCAGGCTTTCAAACCCTTGGCTGAGCTGGCTTGGCACACATCAGTATAATTATCATGAAATTATTTTATTGGGATGGAAATATTCTTAAAGCAAAGCATGTAAAATGTCAGGCTTTAGTAGCATAGTTTTTCATATAAATTCATCAGCCATATCTGTGTATGCTTGTATGCACGAATGCAAACATTTGTTTTACATAGTGCATAACAATCAGGAACACACAGAAAATAGAAGAAAAAGCAGAATACATTTGGGCTAAAGGATCAACTTCACAAAAAACAAACAAACAAACAAAAAAACAAAAAACAACTACAAGGATTTAAAGGAGTGGCTTATACTCAATAAAGGCATAGTAAGTCTTCTCACTATATTTGGAAGCAGGAAGGAATCATTGATCAGAATATTCAGAACCTCAGAGGTCTCTGACATTGTCTAGCTGATCATGGTGTCCCGAGAACTTAAAGATATGGGTTGATTGCTAAAATCTTACTTGATTTGTATAACTCAAAAATTTCTAGGACAAATGAACAGAAATTTGACTTGAATCACCACCATAATGAATTACTGCCCCCAGAAACAATCCCAGACTTGAGCTAGTTCACAGTCCCTTGAATGAAGGGAATGATGGCACCACTTGAGGAAAGATCCTGGCAAATAGCCAAAAGCTGTTTACTGTATATCTCCCCGGCCTTGCAAAGGAATATATGACCATTTACTAGGATGACTATGCATTAGTAAAGGGGAAATAATCAGACATTTTGGGTATTGCTGGATATAGTGCTTTGAACTGAGAATTACTGGTGACTTCAAACACTACTGTGGCCCAAAGTCAAGTAAGGACTTAGGGAGATTACATTATGAATGGAGTTTTGTCTTAAGCCCTTCTCACAGTGGGCCATGAATCCTCTCTGTGATTATATACCCAGTGCAGAATGCCTAACAAGGATAGGCATACTTAGTAACTTGCAGAATGCCCACATATATCCCCTAATCTATGAAGAGATATTACGTTAGAGCAAACCAGAACTTCTTAACTACAAAAGTGTTAAAATGAAATATATGCCACATTACTAGAGGAATCACAGAGATTAGTGCCATCATTAAAAAATGTGAAGATACCAAAACAACTTATCCAAACATAGCCAAAGAACTTACCAATTTGATCTGTGCAGAAGACAGGTAAATTTTAGATACTAACAGTGGATTTTTATACGTTTAATTGGGTCTTTTTTCTAAATACTAGAGGCCCAATGCACGAAATTCATGCAAGAGTAGGCCTTCCTTCCCCTGGCTGCCTGCACTGGCTTCCTTCTGGCTGCTGGCAGGCACCCAGGACCCAGGCTTCCCTTGCAGCCCCAGCTTCACCTGGAAGGTGATCCGAAAGGACGTCCAGAAGGATGTCTGATCTAATGAGCATATTATGCTTTTATTATTATAGGTAGTTACTGTACCAGGTGAGATTTCATTGCTGGAACAAATCGACACATCTACTGGAACCTGGTAAGTGACTATTGATCTGCCAGTTTTTTTGTGTTTTTTTCCTCTATATTTGTTAAAGATCATTAGAAGCCATTTTCTTCCAGCTGCTAGGGCCAGCAATATAACTTCTCTCTCCTCCCTCTGGACTATCTCAACTCTCCATCCTTGATTGCTTCTCTATTCTAAAAGACATCATGCTCCTCCATTACATTGATTATAACATCTTCTTTTCATGTAGCAGCAGAAATTAGCAAATATTCTAGAATCCATAAAATGCATGTATGCCAGAGAGTGGGAAATAAATCCCACTGAATTTTAGGGCTCTATCACTCAGGTGAAATCTCTTGAAGTCCAATTCTTCAAGACATAGTGACATATTTCTTTAACGTGGAAAGCCATGTTTCTGAATCTGATACCTCCTACTTCTAGAAAAAGAGACACATGCTTAGTGGGTCATTTTGAATATTAGAGGTAACATTTGTATTATTTGGCAATGAGGATGTAGTGTTGACAGTGACATGGTGTTTGGAAGAGAAAGGATTGTGAGCTGATGTAGGGGATATGAAAATTTTCATTCAGAGCTGTTAGCAAATGCTCTCACCCAAGTGGTGAGTGAGAGGGGCTGGTAGAAAGCGTCTTCTACTTCTCTACCTTTTAATGAATGTGGAAAGGATGAATACTGAGAGGTAGGATTGAAAAAATGCTGCCCAAGTGGTGCTTTGATTGTTGGGCACTCTCCTTCAGGTGGGAGGCAGTATGTTGTCATGACAACATGGAAGCAAGGACAATGTGGCTGTAGCTGTTGAGTCATACTTCACCCAAAGCAGAAATATATGGTGTAGGAGTGAGGATATAGTTTTTGTGTGTGGAAAACATTAGAGGTCTGTCTGATTGAGCTGTATGGACAAATTCTCACAACAAAAATTAAATGCAGTGCTTGCTTATTGTCATGACTTGGCTTTTTTATTCCACACCCTCCATCCCTTCAAACCAAACTACCCTGATATCTGCTATATTAAGGAGAAAGATGTTTAGGGGTGAAGCTGGGGTTTACAGTTGGGATGTTTTTCAGTTATACTAGCTATAATACTGTAATGTTATGGGGAATCATGCTTTTGTCTTTATTTGGAAGTTATGTATGGATGGCTGCCAAGTTGGATTTGTTCTGTGTCAATATAGCTCAACTGGAACTATGTATCCCAGAATTTCCTTCTTTATATATGGTTGTTTAAGATTGTACAGATTTCTTAATCTTCAATTTGTACAATATTTGGAAGCTGAAAATGAAACATCTGACATTTTTATGCTTGGGAATAAGAATAAGTTTATATACTATTGCAGCTCATGAACATTGTCAATCAACTGGATCATATTGTTGGTACATGATAGCAGGTCCTTCAGCTTCCTCTAGGCAACATTTTTTCCTGAAGGTCACTCAGATCGTTTTGAAGTTAAAAGCTTAGATATGGTGAGAGTCTAAGTTGGGCTTCAAAGTACTTTTGTGAGTTCCAGCTTGTCTTCCTGGATTCTAATTTGTCCTTAGTCTTCTCTACCTCTCATCCATCTCCCTTCCTAACTGCCTACACCAGACTCCAAGTCAACAGAATTACATAAACTGTTTACCTAATTGCCAAAATTATGTAAGGTCAAATTCACGTACAGTCCTCTTATTTGACCCCATTTCTTTGTGCTCTGCTTCTCTAATCAAATCCTGACTGATACAAAGTAAGAGAAAAATATGATACTCTTAGTAGATGCATTTTGTCATTTGATATATATATGAAAAACATCTAGTAAACTAGAAATGGTAAACGCCTGTCTTAAATGGTAAATACCTCCTTATATCTAGGAAAAAGACAAATGAAAATGCGTAAAATCTCTATATTTAAAATGAATACAATAATTTTGTGAGATTTACATAGGGGAGTTGATTCTTCTACTTGGGTTACCACAATAAACTATCACAGACTGGAGGGCTTAAATAACAGACATTTGTTTTCTCACAGTTCTGGAGACTAGAGTCCAAGACTAAGTTGCTAGGGTTGGTTTCTGGTGAAGCCTCTCTTCTTAATTTGTAGAGGGCCACCTTCTTGCTGTGTCCTCACATGGCTATGTTTACACAGAGGAAGAGAGAGATCTTTGGTGCCCTTCCTTTTTATAGGGACATCAGCCTCAGGGGATTATAGCCCTATTTTTATGGGTTTTTTTACTTTAATTGTTTAACAAAAGGCCTTATCTCCAAATGCAGTCACATTGGAGGTTAGGGTTTCAATAAATGAATTTTGAGGTGGGGCATAATTCAACCCATAAGAGAAACTAGTCATTCCTACACTATTTGTAGTAGCCAAAGCAGGAGACAGCTTAAATAACCACCAACAGCAAAATAGATAAGTGTGTTGTGTTTTTTTTCTTTTATGGACTGGGAATATTATATGGCAATAAATGAGAAAGAAACTTTGCTACACAAAGCATATTATAATCCTACTGTTGTGTTAAAGAAGCCAGATACTACATAGTACACACTATATGATTCCATTTATATAATGTTCATAAACAGACAAAAATAATCCATGATGACAGAAGTCAGCATACCAATTACCCTTCCAGGGAATAGAGAAGAGAATGAGAAGAGTACCAAGTTTTAAAAATATTCTATTTGTGAGTGTGTGTGTGTGTGTGTGTGTGTGTGTGTGTGTGTGATGTGAATATACAGATTTGTTCAAGGTAAATGTTCATTCAGTTGTACACTCATGATTTTTAGACCTTGAACTGTATTTCAATAAAGTTATTTTCAGATGAACACTAAAAATTAAAAAATTAGGGAAATGTCACTCTTTTGGGAGCAATTAGTTCTATTGTCATTGAAATTCTGGTTTTGAGTGAACCAAGTTAATAATAAAGTAAAATCTCTGCTTGAAAGCTTCAGTATTAAGAGTACATCATTAAAAACAAATAAAGCCAATCAACGATGACAGCTTTAGTTGTGATGCTCCCAGATACCTTCGCCTTATGTAGGTACTGTCTTGCCTTGTTTACAACACTATCACAAATAATGTTCAAGGGCTCCAAACTGGATTGCTGCATTCTGTTTTTCAGGAGATGCTTAAATTTCCTACATCATGTATTTTTTTTATTGTTATTATTGAAAGTGCCCTTTCTCTCTCTTGATGTTTTTACAAAGAGTACCTAATCTTCAAAACTCAGAACATGCAGTCTTATTCTCTAAAGCCTTTTAATATCATCTCAGTGAGAAGACAATATTCACAGCTGTCTGTGACACTTACTGGACTTTGTTTGATAATATAAGTATTTTAAATGTGTCTAATGTCTTTAATCACAAGCTACATAAAACGGAAATAGAGTGGGCATATAGTAGTGTTTGGAAAAGAGAAAATAGCAGTGAGTTGTGAAAATAAATGAGTTAAATTTGAATAGAAATTAACTTAGAATTGGGATATAAAATATCATGAAATTAAACAGAAAGAAGATAAATATTAATTGAGAGTTTCTATGTATTGATAGTTTTTACTTTAATTTTATTTAAGTATAGTTGGTATAAAATCTTATATTGGTTATATTATTGTCAGGCATACAATATAGTGATTCAACATATTTATACCCTACAGTTTCATCAACCCACTAATTCTAGTAAGCATCTGTCACCATGTAAACTTACCACACTATCATTGACTGTATGCCTTTTCTCCTTTTAACTATTCCTTTGGCAAGGATATGGAGAAAAGGAAACTCTAGTGCACTGTCGGTGAGACTGCAAACTAGTGCAGTCCCTATGGAAAACAGTATGGAGATTCCTCAAAAAACTAAAAATAAATATACCATATGACCCAGCAATTCTATTTCTGGGTATTCATCCAAAGAAAACAAGAGCACTAATTCGAAAAGATAATGCACCACTATGTTCATTGCAGCATTATTTATATTTGACAAGATGAGGGAGCAACCACGATGTTCATAAACAGATGAATGGATAAAGATAATGTGATGTGTGTGTGTGTGTGTGTGTGTGTGTGTGTGTGTGTAATATTAAGCAATAATTAAAAAGAATGAAATCTTGCCATTTGTGACAATATAGATGGTTCTAGAGCAGTGGTTCTCATCCTTCTGGCCCTTTAAATACAGTTCCTCATGTTGTGACCCAACCATAAAATTATTTTCGTTGCTACTTCATGACTGTAATGTTGCTACTGTTATGAATCATAATGTAAATATCTGATATGCAGGATGGTCTTAGGCGACCCCTGTGAAAGGGTCGTTTGACCGCCAGAGGGGTCGCGACCCACAGGTTGAGAACCGCTGTTCTAGAGTGTATTATACTGAGTGAAATAAATTAGACAGAGAAAGATAAATGCAAATGGTCTCACTTATATATGGACACTTAAAAAATAAAACAAATAAACCAAAAACAGACTCATAGAGACAGAGACCAAAAGGATGGTTGATAGATTTTAAGTATGTGACAGCTTATTTTGAGTGGTCTAATGGACCGTAGATCCCTAAAGAGTAAAATCGTGTAAGTGAGAAAACACTGATTATAACTTGGCCAGATAGATGTATACTTATTTCTGGAGCTTTCTCTGTTTTTACCTAATGTTGACATTTAGTAGTTCTGAATTTCCTTCTTTGTATTATATACCCAAAATGATTAAGCCAAATTTGCCTTTTCAGTCTTTTAAAATGTGTCAAATTTATTTTACCAGAATTGCCTATAGTAAAATACAGATTCAGTGAGTTTTATGTAATGCTACTTTAATACAAAAACTTGTCTAGTTCCATAGATTAGTTATGCTAATATATATTTAAATATCAGTTTTTTCAAATAGCATACCTATATTAAATTAGTAAAGAGAATGTGTGCTCTTCCTGACTAAGTATAAAGAAATAAAATATTTTCTTTTTGAAATATAAGTGACAAATTTTTTAAATGATTTCAGAAATTGGAGAAAGAGCCTAATATAAAAGTATACTTACTAAATACTTTCAACTAATAAGAAATTTTTTAAAAACTCTTTAGTACTTTATGACCTAGGGCCATGGTCGGCAAACTGCGGCTCGCGAGCCACATTCGGCTCTTTGGCCCCTTGAGTGTGGCTCTTCCTAAGCCTTAGGAGTACCCTAATTAAGTTAATAACAATGTACCTACCTATATAGTTTAAGGTTAAAAAATTTGGCTCTCAAAATAAATTTCAATCTTTGTACTGTTGATATTTGGCTCTGTTGACTAATGAGTTTGCTGACCACTGACTAGGGTCCACATTGTTATGAATCTTGAGATACATTGTTATGTATCTAAATGAGGCTTTCAAATGATTTTAAGAATCTCATTAATCATCATAATAATTCTAGGGGCATTTTCTCAAGAAAGAAGTATTGACTACTTCTCAAAATGATTCAGAGTAGGAGAAAAGTTTGTCCCTCTTCTAATTTGTAATTCTCATAAACTTTATAATATTTGAAAAGCTCTTGTATTTAATGTAATACAGAACTGCCTGTGAACTTAGTTTTCATCTCTGTTGCCTATAACAGTAGTCATGTAACACTTGAAGAGATGTATATTTTTGGTTTAGATTCTTTATAACTGACTGGGCAGTTTTCTGTCAATTGCGCCATTTTATCTATTCTTTTATGTATCTTGTTTAATAATGTGGTTACTTCTGTGCTTATGGAGTCACATGTAAAACAAAACAAAACAAAAACTCAGAATAATTTAACCCAAGTTGTGAAGACTTACGGACATCAAATATTTAATGTTAAAGAACGCTTCTGAGGGAAATGGCAGAGGAAGTGCAGGTATATCTATCCAAGAAACCTTCCCTAACTCCAACTGGAAAGTGACCTAAGCAGCATTTAATAAGCTCTGTACAATACTCGCAAAATAAAATATCCTTTGAACAAAAGAGAGAAAGGTAAGGCATTCTTCATGGATTTTATTCTTGCACATATTTTAAGCTTTAGTAAATGAGTGGAAGATTTTACAAGACTTCCTGGGCTGTATCTTGAAGGGATTGCAAACAGGGATCATCAGAAGTGGAGAGGCTGAGGAGACATGGTGGTGGAGAGGGACATTTCTAGTTTCCTCTCTGACTCACCTTCTTAATGAGGAGAGATGAGTCCTGGAGGCAACCCTATTTGGCAGCTGCACAGCAGAGGTGAGCATCTGCAGCGGGTGGAGGTTGGGGGGAAAGCATTGACCTAGAAACAAAAAGAAAAAAAATACAAAGGGCTTTGCACTGAGGGATTTATTTTACCCTGACTTCTAATCAAAATGACTTACCCAGAAGCAGGGAACAAATGGACATTCACATAGTAGACTTGGCATAAGGTGCAGAAATAAATTCACACACAAAAATATTCCCAGGTTATAACTGTTCATATTGCCAGTTCCCTCTACAATACACTCTGGGAGTTCAATTTTAAAACTAAAATAAATACCATCAAAGCCTTATCCTTCAAACAAATAATAAGGAAAATGTTCAATTAAAGTCTGGGGAAAAATACGAAGGTCCAAATAGATTCTACCCACATGGATAAAAGTTCAGAGTGGACCCTGAATTACCTGTAGTATAAGAGATTCGGTAAGATTTATGTAGTATATGTTAGCACAATAAAGTGTCCAGTTCTACAGATTGATTATGTTAATACATTAGATACATCAACTTTTCAAACATCATAAATGCATAAAGAAAATGTTTGATGATCTTGTTGCAGAAGGATCACTTATGGATCTTATTAAAAATACAAGTATATTAAATTTACATTAGCGATTTAATTGCGATGTCAGAGCTTTAAAAATTTATACATCTGTTAAACTGTTTTACCTTATGAATTAAAATATTTTTAAGTATTAACATAATTTTAAAACTATGTCAGGTAATTCTGACACACAGCTAAGTAGCATAAACTGAGTTCTACTCTTTCATTTATAAATTCATGGTAATTCTTACAACTGAACAGAAAAAATCCTTGTGAAGGTGTTAATCTATATATGATAATTTATAGATTCACTGTAATGGTGATCCCATAATTTCAACTTCATAGATAGACTACAATAATTTAGATCAGAGATTGTCCTGGTGGAAAACAAGTCTTATCTGCCATATTAATAATGCTAGTCTACTCTTCCATCTCTTTCTTCCTGTAATCTACCTTGTTTTTTATCCACCTTCGCCCCATCCCCTTTTTCTCTACCTTTCTATTCTCCTGTTGAGTAGACCTGTCCCTTATTTAGTAGAAATTTTCTCCACAATTTCCCAAAGAAATATGAAAAATTAGAAATTTAATATCAGAAGTATGAATGTTAAATAATGCTAGGTGCTTCTTTAGAAGAAATTAAAAAAACAAACAAATAAACAAATTTATTAAAGCTGCTGTATAGACCTGACAGAAACGTAGGATAAGGCAATTAATATTTCACTAGAGGTCCGGTGCATGGATTCGTGCACATTGAGAGGAAATTAATTAGAAGAAATATTTTAGTGGCTGGGGAAGGATGTGGGAGATTGGCCAGCTGGGGAGAGACTGCAGGAGGGCTCCAGGGCATGTCTAGCTCGTCTCACCCAGTCCCAATTGGCCGGACCCCAGTAGCAAGCTAACCTACCAGTAGGAGCATATGCCCCCTGGTAGTCAGTGCGCATCACAGCAACTGGTCAAACGGTCGAACAGACAGTCAGACACTTAGCATATTAGGCTTTTATCATATAGGATAGTAACATCATCCTCAGTTTCACAAATTTAGGCCATCCATTGTAAATGCTATCTTAAAGTATATCTTCTCTATTTATTTTTATAAAGTGTTGCATATGGTTATTGGTAAAATAACCAGTATACCCATTATAAAAACATAGTATGTTTATTTTTATATCATGTGTATATCAGCAGGATAAGTCTGCACATACCCTTTAGTGTCTGTGAGAATGAGCCATCTATAAATAGTAACCTTGGTGAAAATAGATTTTTTTGAGGGATTTTATGTAATTATTAAACTCTGGGGGTAAGTGTAGGATGGTAGTAATATCGGGACAGAAGAAATTAACAATAATGTTTAAGACACTGATTAATATCTAAAATATTAAGTAACAGAGGTTAAACATGTTTCTAAGTGAAAATAAAATATGTGGAATCTAAAAAGAAAAATCAAGTTCAGCTACAGAGGACGGAGTGGTGGTTGTCAGGGGTGAGAGTAAGGTACAGCATGATGACTATAGGGAACAATGCAGTATGGTATATTTGAAAGATGCTAAGGGATGCTAACTTTTCTTAACAGTTAAAAAAAGAATTTATAACTATGTGAGGTGATAGATATTAGGTAAACTTAGTGTAATAATAATTTTGCAATATATGCATATATCAAATATATGTGTTGTACACCTAGAACTAATAAAATGTTATATGTTAGTCTTATCTCAATAAAAATAAATAAAAATAGTATTTTTAAAGTAACTGTTTAGGTGATTATATTGAATACAAGAATGAAATAAGATCACAAGAAATTGTTCTTGAGACCAGTTGTAAAATAAAAGGTCTAAGTGGGATTTGGAAACATTTTTTAAACTTAACTAAAAATGTCCAACTTTTCCAAAATAGCTAAAATGGTTTAACTTTTTTTCTGTATATATACCATTAAGGAATTCCTCAGGAAATATTTTTTCCAGAGTAAGTTCAAATTTCTAGCTCTGAAGATAAAAAAAAAAGAGTCAAGTACCTTTAAGAATGGGAAAATTGAAAATTAAGCAAAACATAAATAGAATACAACATGATTAAGGAATTATAAATTTCAGTGAAAATTGTGACAAAAGTACTTAGAAAATATCTTTTTTTCTTCCTTTATTTATATTTTTTACTTATTAATATTATTTATTTATTTATTTATTAAAATACTTATTATTTAAGTATTACATATGTCCCCCCCCCCTCCTTTGACCTCTTCCAGGCCACTCCCACCCCCAGCACATCCCCTGACCACCAACCCCACCCCCACCCCCCCAGGGTCTGTGTCCATTGGTTATGCTTATATGCATGCATACAAGTCCTCTGGTTGATCTCTTACTGCCCTCCCCCGCCTTCCCTCTTAGATTTTTTTTTTTTTATTGCTTAAAGTATTACAAAGGGTATTACATATGTATCCATTTTATCCCCCCGCCCTAGACAGTACCCTAGCCTCCCCTATCACCCAGTGTCTTATGTCCATTGGTTATGCTTATATGCATGCATACAAGTCCTTTAGTTGATCTCTTACCCCCCTACCTCCTGCCCCCCAACCCTCCCCGGCCTTCCCGCTGCAGTTTGACAATCTGTTTGAGGCAGCTCTGCCTCTGTATCTATTATTGTTCAAAAGTTTATAATGGTCTCTATTGTCCATGAATGAGTGAGATCATGTGGTATTTTTCCTTTATTGACTGGCTTATTTCACTTAGCATAATGCTCTCCAGTTCCATCCATGACGTTGCAAATGGTAAGAGTTCCTTCCTTTTTACAGCAGCATAGTATTCCATCGTGTAGATGTACCACAGTTTTCTAATCCATTCATCTACTGATGGGCACTTAGGCTGTTTCCAGATCTTAGCTATGGTGAATTGTGCTGCTATGAACATAGGGGTGCATATATCCTTTCTGATTGGTGTTTCTGGTTTCTTGGGATATATTCCTAGAAGTGGGATCACAGGGTCAAATGGGAGTTCCATTTTCAGTTTTTTAAGGAAACTCCATACTGTCTTCCATAGTGGCTGCACCAGTCTGCATTCCCACCAGCAGTGCACAAGTGTTCCTTTTTCTCCACATCCTCTCCAGCACTTGTCGTTTGTTGATTTGTTGATGATAGCCAGTCTGACAGGTGTGAGATGGTACCTCATTGCTGTTTTGATTTGCATCTCTCAGATGATTAGCGACTTTGAGCATGTTTTCATATGTCTCTTGGCTTTCTGGATGTCCTCTTTTGAAAGGTATCTATTTAGATCCTTTGCCCATTTTTTGATTGGATTGTTTATCTTTCTTTTGTTAAGTTGTATGAGTTCCCTATAAATTTTGGAGATTAGGCCCTTATCAGATATGTCATTGGCAAATATGTTTTCCCACACAGTGGGTTTTCTCGTTGTTTTGTTGATGGTTTCTTTTGTTGTGCAGAAGCTTTTTATTTTGATGTAGTCCCATTTGTTCATTTTTTCTTTAGTTTCAAGTGCCCTAGGAGCTGTATCAGTGAAGAAATTGCTTCGGCATATGTCTGAGATTTTGTTGCCTTTGGATTCTTCTAGAATTTTTATGGTTTCCCGTCGTACATTTAAGTCCTTTATCCATTTTGAGTTTATTTTTGTGTATGGTGTAAGTTGGTGGTCTAGTTTCATTTTCTTGCATATATCTGTCCAATTTTCCCAGCACCATTTATTGAAGAGACTATCTTGGCTCCATTGTATGTTCTTGCCTCCTTTGTCAAATATTAATTGAGCATATTGGTTCGGGCCGAATTCTGGGGTCTCTATTCTATTCCATTGATCTATATGCCTATTCTTGTGCCAGTACCAGGCAGTTTTGAGAACAGTGGCTTTGTAATACAACTTGATATCTGGTATTGAGATCCCACCTACTTTGTTCTTTTTTAGGATTGCTGCAGCTATTCGGCGTCTTTTTTTATTCCAGATGAATTTTTGAAGAGTTCGTTCTAGATCTCTGAAGTATGCCGTTGGTATTTTAATGGGAAGTGCGTTGAATTTATAGATTGCTTTGGGTAGTATGGACATTTTAATGATGTTGATTCTACCAATCCATGAACACGGTATGTTCTTCCATCTGTTTATGTCTTCCTCTATATCTTTTTTCAACGTCCTGTAGTTTTCTGATTAGAGGTCTTTTACCTCTTTAGTTAAGTTTATTCCTAGGTAGCTTAATTTTTTGGTGCAATGGTAAACGGGATTGTTTTTATAATCTCTCTTTCTGAAAGTTCACTATTGGTGTATAGAAATGCCTCAGATTTCTTGGGGTTAATTTTGTATCCTGCTACATTGCCAAATTCATGTATTAAGTCTAGTAGCTTTTTGCTGGAATCTCTAGGGTTTTGTATGTATAATATCATGTCGTCTGCAAATAAGGACAGTTTTACTTCCTCTTTTCCAATTTGGATGCCTTTTATTTCTTCTTCTTGCCGAATTGCAATGGCTAACACTTCCAGTACTATGTTGAACAGGAGTGGTGAGAGGGGGCATCCCTGTCTTGTTCCTGTTCTTAGGGGAAATGGTGTTAGTTTTTGTCCATTGAGTATGATGTTGGCTGTGGGCCTGTCATATATGGCTTTTATTATGTTGAGGTATGATCCTTCTACTCCCACCTTGCTGAGAGTTTTTATCAAAAATGGGTGTTGAATTTTGTCAAATGCTTTTTCTGCATCAATTGATATGACCATGTGGTTTTTTTCTTTCAATTTGTTTATGTGATGTATCACGTTTATTGATTTGCGGATATTGTACCATCCTTGCATCCCTGGGATAAAGATAAATCCTACTTGGTCATGGTGTATGATCTTTCTGATGTACTGCTGGATCCGATTTGCTAAGATTTTGTTGAGGATTTTGGCATCTATGTTCATGAGGGATATTGGCCTGTAATTCTCTTTCATTTTGTTGTCTTTACCTGGTTTTGGTATTAGGGTGATGCTGGCTTCATAGAATGAGCTTGGAAGTGTTCCTTCCTCTTGAATTTTTTGTAGTAGTCTGAGGAGGATAGGTTTTAGTTCTTCCTTGAATGTTTGGTAAAACTCCCCTGTGAAGCCGTCTGGTCCTGGGCTTTTGTTTGATGGAAGCTTTTTGATGACTGCTTCAATTTCTTCCATAGTTATTGGCCTGTTGAGATTTTTAGATTCTTCCTGATTGAGTTTTGGAATGTTGTATTTTTCTAGGAATTTGTTCATTTCCTCCATGTTGTCTAGTTTGTTGGAGTAGAGCTGTCCATATTTTTTTTTAACAATCATTTGTATTTCTGTGGGGTCTGTTGTTATTTCGCCTCTATCGTTTCTGATTTTATTTATTTGGGTCCTCTCTCTCTGCTTCTTGGTGAGTCTGGCTAGAGGTTTGTCAATCTTGTTTATCCTTTCAAAGAACCAGCTCTTGGTTTCATTGATTTTCTGTATTGTTTTTTTGGTCTCTATGTCATTTATTTCTGCTCTAATCTTTATTATCTCCTTCCTTCTGCTCACTCTGGGGTTTTCTTGTTGCTCTCTTTCTAATTCTTTGAGTTGTAGAGTTAGATGATTTACTACCATTTTTTCTTGTTTTTTGAGATAGGCCTGTAGAGCTATAAACTTCCCTCTCAGGACTGCTTTCATTGTGTCCCATAGGTTTTGGATTGTTGTGTTTTCATTGTCATTAGTTTCCAGGATGTTTTTAATTTCTTCTTTGATCTCATTGGTAACCCAATCAATATTTAATAACATGCTATTCAGCTTCCAGTTGTTTGAGTATTTTGGGTTGTTTTTATTGTAGTTTATTTCTAGTATTATGCCATCGTGGTCTGCGAAGATGCTTTTTATGATTTCAATCTTCTTGAATTTGGGGATACTTTGCTTGTGACCCAATATGTGGTCTATTTTTGAAGATGTACCATGAGCACCTGAGAAGAACGTATATTCCCTGGCTTTGGGGTGAAGTGTTCTGAAGATGTCTATTAAGTCCATCTGATCTAGTGAGTCATTTAGGATTGCTGTATCTTTGCTGATTGTTTGTCTATAGGACTTATCCAGTGCTGTCAATGGTGTATTAAAGTCCCCTACTATGATTGTATTGTTGTCGATCTCTCCTTTGATATCTTCCAGGAGTTTTTTTATGAATTTGGGTGCTCCTACATTGGGTGCATATATGTTTACCAGGGTTATATCTTCTTGTTGTATTGATCCCTTTAGTATTATGAAGTGGCCTTCCTTATCTCTTGTTAAGGCCTTCACTTTGAGGTCTATTTTGTCCGATATAAGTATTGCTACCCCAGCTTTCTTTTCCTTTCCATTTGCCTGAAAGATATTTTTCCATCCTTTCACTTTCAGTCTGTGTGAGTCCCTTCTAATGAGGTGGGTTTCTTGTAGACAGCAGATGTATGGGTCATGTTTTTTTATCCATTCAGCCACTCGATGTCTTTTGGTTGGAGCATTTAGTCCGTTTACGTTTAAAGTTATTATTGAAAGGTACTTGTTTGTAGCCATTTCTTTTTTTGTGTGTGTGTGGCTGTTTTCTTTCTGAGCTTTTTATTTCTTCTTTTTATACCAGTCCCTTTAGCATTCCTTGCATTGCTGGCTTGGTGGTGACAAACTCCCTTAGCCTTTTTTTGTCTGTGAAGCTTCTTATTTCCCCTTCAAGTTTGAATGATAGCCTTGCTGGATAGAGTATTCTTGGATTCAGTCCTTTGCTTTGCATCACTTTGTAAATTTCAGTCCATTCTTTTCTGGCCTGATGTGTTTCTGTTGAGAAATCATTTGACAGTCTAATGGGAGATCCCTTGTATGTAACTTTCCGTCTCTCTCTTGCAGCCTGTAAGATTCTCTCTTTGTCCTGAACATTTGCCATGGTGATTATGATGTGTCTTGGTGTGGGTCTTTTCGGGTTCACCTTGTTTGGGACTCTCTGGGCTTGTGTGACTTTTTTCTTCCCCACCTCAGGAAAGTTTTCTGATATTATTTCTTCAAGTCGGTTTTCTAATCCTTGTTCATCCTTCTGTTGTTCTGGTACTCCTATTTTTCGTATGTTGTTTCGTTTCATGTTGTCCCAAAGCTCCCTTAGGCTCTCCTCCTGTCTTTTAATTTTTTTCTCCAATTGCAGTACATTTTGGGTGTGTTTTGCTTCCTTGTCTTCTAATTCACTAATTCGGTCCTCCGCTTCTCCTAGTCTACTGTTGATACTTTCAATGGAGTTTTTCATTGCAGCTATATCACTCTTCATTTCTTCTTGGGTCTTACTTAAGTTGTTGATTTTTTCATCTGTTTCTTCTAGCTTCTTCCATATGTTATCGATTTTTTCATCTGTTTCTTCTAGCTTCTTCCATATGTTATCGATTTTTTCATCTGTTTCTTCTTTCTTCTTGCAGAGGTTGTCGATTTTTTCCTCCATCCGGTTTATGCACTCTAGGACCCTTATTCTGAATTCTTTATCTGTCATGTTGCATGCCTCTGTATTACTTAGCTGCTTTTCTGGAGAGTCCTCCTTCTCTTTCCTTTGGGGGTTTCTTTGTCTACCCATGTTTGATCTCACTGACATATCTAGATGTTGAGTCGTTCAGTGGTTGCTCCCTGGGTGGCAGTGACTCCTTGGTCTGTGGTTGCTCTTTGGGCAGTTGCGGTAGCTGCTGCTCTTCAGTTGGCAGCAGCTCCTCTGGTGGGTGCTGTTCACAGCTGTGGTGGCTCTTCTGGCTGGTGGGGCGAGGTTTCACGTACAGCTGTTGTTCCTCAGCAGAGGATGTGGTGCTCAGGAGGTTGCTGTTGCTTGGATCTGCTGCATTGATTTAAAGGCACAAAATACAACACAACAAGGCACCACGTACCAGGCACTATACACAAATATATTCACGATATTAATAACTCCAAATAAAGGTGACCACCTGAATTAAGAGAATTAGGGGATAAGGAAGAAGGAAGAGAAAAAGATAAAAGAAAAAAAAGAAAAGAAAAGTAGGGACCAAAAAAAGGAGTGCAAAAATGAAATCGGGAAAAAGGAGGGGGGAAAATAAAAGCAAGAAAAGAAAAGAAAAAAAAAAAAAAGAGCGAAAAGAGAGAATGAAGTGGAAGAGGGGAAGAGACTTTTTATATGAGGAGAATACTCCTATAGAACAGCCATTAATCCCAACAAATTCCAGCAACAGCTCCCTGGATATGCATGCAAACTAGAAACAACCAATAATATAACAATGAAAATAGAATGGAGAACACTAATCCCAAAATAAAATAAAGAGAAAATAAAATGGCACTTTAAAAAATGGTAAAATGGTAGCAGTAATAATACTGGTTAAAAAATAAGAAGGTAGTAATTAAAAGGGTAAAATCAGGTGATGGAAAAAGAAAAAAAAAAAGAACAGAAAAAAAAATTAAAAAAAATTGATTTCTTAGTTAAAAAGTGAAAAAAGAAAGAAAAAAAAATGCAGTAGTGAAGGTCCTTCGGTTCTTCTATTCTTCAGTGTGGCTCGCCTTAGACCTTCCAGGTATTCAGGAGAGTGTTGAGTTTCCCTGTGATATACTGCTCCTCTGTGTTGTGAACCACAGTCCTTATTTTAAAGCAGGTCGCATTTATTTCCCAGACTGCCTTATTTTGTGTTTAGCAGAGAGTCAGTTTGTGGGTCAGCCTCTGGGTGGCAGTGTTCTGGGGTTGGCCTCTGGGGCTATAGGGCCTCTCTTTCCAGTGGAAGTTCACTGCCCAGAGCTGACTGCGTAATAGTTAGTTACTGGCGCTATGTTGTTGCTGGGATTGAAAATCCCTCTATAGGCCAGACCCTGTTAACTCCCAGGGACTGATAAGGTTATTTTAATCCTTGATCTCGTACAGGGTGGAATCTGGGTGTGGCTGTGCTCCTTGCCTGGGGGCCGGGGGGAGGAGCCTCACTCTCTGGAGAGAATGGCTGCCCCAGTCTTGGGCTCAGGGGTGTCTCAGCACTCAATTCGCTGCCACCTCTCCCGGCTCCCCCTCTCTCCCCAGTCTCTCCCCAGATTCCACTCCTCCGCACACTCTCCCTCTCTTCAGCACAGGTGAGTGTCTGTATCCGAAATGTCCCATGAACAGGATTCAGTGAAAACAGACAAACAAACGCCGGCCGCGGAAACGGGGAAGGCTTGGTTTCTGTAAGCTTCTTCTCTTACCGGGACTGTATGGTCAGGTCAGCTCTTCAGGCTGCCCCCTTTAGGCTCAGTCCTCTGCAGTCACAGAACCCAGCTCTCAATTTCCCTGGCCGTGCCAGGAATCCCGCAGTTCTCCTTTCCCCCGTCAGGGGCTGTGCCTGTCCCAGGGGACGCGGCTGTCTGCCACGCGGTCTCCCTCCGACTCTCTGGGCTCAGAGGTCTGGCAAACTTTCCTGCCCAAATCCATGGTTTTTTTTACCTTTCCAGGGGAGTTCTGCTCTTCCCGGCTGCAAACCCTCTCACCAGCTGAGCAATTTCGCCAATTCGGTGTGGGTGTTACTAGTTTCCGCTGTTCATTCCATTTGCTCCGGGACACGACCTGGGACGCGTCTGCCTATATCACCGCCATCTTGGTTCTCTATTATGGAATTCTTGACCCACAGTTTCCCTTACAAGCTCCTTGGAATGTCTTCAACACCAGTTTTTCCCCCAGATCCTTGCACTTAGTAGGTGGCAGCAGGGGGCAGTGTGACACAGTGGTTCAGAGCTTGGACCATATGCTTGCTCTGGGCCTCCTCTTCCTCATCTCAAGGTCAAGGTCCTGGAGAGAGATTGTTCCACTAGAGCAGGGGTGGGCAAACTTTTTGACTCGAGGGCCACAATGGGTTCTTAAACTGGACCGGAGGGCCGGAACAAAAGCATGGATGGAGTGTTTGTGTGAACCTACTGGGCTGCAGCTCTTCCCCGAGGAGTGAAGGTTTGCAACCCCATCTCAGGTGCCCGGATTTTAAGACCTGCACCTGTGAGATGTGACCCAAGTTTTGGCTTTGACCAGCAATGGCTCCTGGTGTCCAGGGACCACCGGGCTGTGGGAACTGCGAAGTGGTTCTTAAAGGTCTGGGGCTGTGGGAACTGTGAAGTGGTTCTTAAAGGTCTGGGCTTCCATCTTAGATTTGATGGTCTGTTCAATGCTTCTCTGTCTCTGGTTCTGTTTTTGTTCTTTAGTTTATGTTGTTCATTATATTCCACAAATGAGTGAGATCATGTGATATTTATCTTTCTCTGACTGGCTTATTTCTCTTAGCATAGTGCTCTCCATTTCCATCCATGCTGTTGCTAATGGTAAGATTTCTTTCTTTTTTACAGCAGCGTAGTATTCCACTGTGTAGATGTACCACTGTTTTTTAATCCACTCATCTGCTGATGGGCACTTAGGCTGTTTCCAAATCTTAGCTATTGTAAATTGTGCTGCTATGAACATAGGGGTGCAAATGTCCTTTCTGATGGGTGTTTCTGATTTCTTGGGATATATTCCTAGAAGTGGGATTACTGGGTCAAGTGGGAGTACCATTTTTAATTTTTTGAGGAAGCTCCATATTGTTTTCCACAGTGGCTGCACCAGTCTGCATTCCCACCAGCAGTGCACTAGGGTCCCTTTTTCTCCACATTCATGCCAGCACTTGTTGTTTGTTGATTTGTTGATGATAGCCATTCTGACAGGTGTAAGATGGTATCTCATTGTTGTTTTGATTTGCATCTCTTGGATGATTGGTGGCTTTTAGCATGTTTTCATATGTCTCTTGACCTTCTGTATGTCCTCTTTTGAAAAGTGTCTATTTAGGTCCTTTGCCCATTTTCTGATTGGATTGTTTATCTTCCTTTTGTTAAGTTGTATGAGTTCCCCTGTAAATTTGGGAAATTAAACCCTTATTGGAGATAACATTGGCAAATATGTTCTCCCATGCAGTGGGCGTATTTGTTGTTTTATTGATGGTTTCTTTTGCTGTACAGAAACTTTTTATTTTGATGTAGTGCCATGAAGTTGTAGGGATCACAATACCAGATATCAAGCTATATAACAAACCACTGCTCTCAAAACTGCCTGTTACTGGCACAAGAACAGACATATAGACAGATGGAACAGAAGAGAGAACCCAGAAATCAACCCAAGCCAGTATGCTCAATTAATATTTGACAAAGGAGGCAAGAGCATACAATGGAGTCAAGACAGTCTCTTTAATAAATGGTGTTGGGAAAATTGGAAAGATATGTGCAAAAAAATGAAACTAGACCATCAACTTACACCATACACAAGAATAAACTCAAAATGTATAAAGGACTTAAACATAAGATGGGAAACCATAAAAATCTTAGAAGAATCCATAGGCAGCAAAGTATCAGACATGTGTTGTAGCAATATCTTTACCAATAGAGCTCCCAGGACAGTGGAAATTAAGGAGAAAATAAACAAACGGGACTACATCAAAATTATTTACTTATTTTTTAAAGGAGAGGTCTTTTTCATGCTTGGATATAATGATATTTAGATGTGAAAAAAACCTTTTCTCATAAGATATTATTTTATAGTTTTTTAATGTTACTTTTCCTGCTTGTCCTGATTGATAGATATAAGTTGATGATTAATATATAGGTCCTAATTAGTTTACTTTCTAATGAATAGTAGTGAATATGTTCAAAGTTTAATGATATCTCAATTTCAAAAGAATTAAAATGTAATACAAGTTCTTGTGAAATGTTTCTTATGCTATTATATATATATACATATATATACATATATATATATATATAAATACGCCATTAAATCATGTATAAATATGAAATTATATGATGCAACAATCACTCTTATGAAATAATTAAGGAAAAACTAGTGGGCAATTTCAATATTACATTTAAATGTTTAAATAATATTTATTATGAATCTTTTTTTAAATTTAATAAACAGTTAAAAAATTCTAAACATTTAAAGGCCTAGTGTGTGAGCATAGATGTTTTCCTAATTACATTATTGCTGAAATTTATCAGGTTTCAGTGTCATGTATATTGGAAGTGGTTCTATATTTTATTTTATCTAAACTTTTAGCTGCACTGCAGTTTGAGAAATACAACTGCATTCCAACTATAATGGGATTTAAACACTGAAATGAAATCCCTGCCTCTAATGCTACCTTGCTTAAAATCTTTCTCTTTGAGATGATGGCTAAGTGCACTAGCTCACCCCGTGCTCTTTTTACTTATGTGATTCCATGGTAACAAATTATCTTCATCTTAACCAAGATTTCTTGCACAAAATCTCCCGAAGTAGAGTTGATCTATAGGTAATAACATAGAACCAAGTTAAATTATTTATTTTGGGGAGTACATTAAACAACATGAGCTTTGTCCAGGACTTGGGTAGAAAAAATATAACTTTGAAAGATATGATCTAATAATAAATTAGGCTGGTCATGCCCAAATAAATCTAAATAAAAAATGTCAACCTTTATTTTATATGAATAGCTATCTGTTGCCTATGCTGTAGGTAAGCATATTTATAGTCAATATATCTGAAAGATATAAGGACATTATTTTTATAAGGGCTATATGTAAAAAGTAGATATAAATCTAACATGATTTTGTATATGTCAAATTTTCTTCATATTTAGAATTAAAATATAAGAAAATGTTTCATATGTGGACATAACAGGGAAATTCTTCAAGTTGCGTTCAAAATTAATTCAGAATTTTACAACAATAAGAGCCAAGCCCCGTCAGTGAATTTGGTTTTATATAAAGTGGTAGCATATTGTTCTTTATTTATACTTCATTTAATATTGCTTTTTTTTGTAATTTCAGAGAACTGAGGTAATTTATAACTTCTTTATTTTTCATGTCAGAAATGTCAGATAAAGTTATAGTCTGTCCATATTAGTGTTTTTTTTAAAATGTTTGTATGTTACTTCATCATATATCTATACATAATTTAGTAAAACATTTCTCTTTTTTTGAATGTGTAGACTATTTCAAGATTTTTCACTTACTGGCAAGATTATGATGGCTATCTTCTAGAATACAGCTTATAATTATTAGTTTGCTTTTATTATTTTGGTATTCCAAGATGTGGGATATCAGAGTCAACTAATTTAAACACTTAACTCGTTTTTCCTAATGACATTGCATTATACATTTTCAGAGTTTAGAATGTAAGATGTCTCCCAAGTTTAAGCAAACAAGTTAATAGCAAGGTTTTTGTTCAATATGCTGAAGTGCAACTGCTTTGTATGGCTGTATGCTGTACACATGATAAAACACAAAACCAAGTAGATGAATCAGGCTACCACAAGGTTTCTCCCAGTGTTAGCATACATACTGTCCAACTGGTCACAATTTTAGGTAGTGAATGATCTTCAGGTAGGAAGCTAACCTGGGTAAAACAATTTTAGTTTTTTAATTTTAAAAACTATTTTTTTTATTATAAGTTATAGTTGACATGTAATATATTTGTTTCAGGTATACAACATAGTGATTAGACACTTATGTAACTTATAAAGTGATCACCCAAATAAATCTAATACCCACCTGACATCACATATACTTACTAGGGGCCCAGTGCATGAATTCGTGCAACTTGAAAGAAACTGTGGACCGCGAGGCTGTGGTGGACACAGGGGCAGGTCTCGGTCCATCCTCCGTGCCCCTGCCTGGCCCCTCCCACTGTGGACCCTGGTCCCCTGTCTGCCTGCAGCCCTGCTCCAACTGCTTCTGCTCCCACACGCTGACTCACTGGCCCTGTTCGCACCCGCTGAAAGCGCGAAATGATTGGAGCCGGTGCCAGCAGCGGGTGCGGGTGAGGCCGGCGCCATCAGCAGGTGCAAGTGGCAGCTGCTGCCCCGATTGCCCCTCAGGAGCAGGGGGAGGTGGAGAAGTCCTCAGGGGCGATCAGGGCCGGCATCCACCGCTCACACCTGCTAATGGGGCCAAGCAATCAGGATTGGCGCCAGGCACTGGCAGCAGGTGTGAGCAGCGGCTCCAGTGCTGGCTGCGGGTGCAAGCAGCAGCTCTGGCACCAGCAGCAGGTGCAAGAGGCAGCTTCCAGCTCCAATCTCCCCCTTAGGAGCAAGGGGAGGTGGAGAAGCCTGGAGGGACGATCAGGTTTGGCAGCTGTCGCTCACACCCACTGATGGTGCCAAGCGATGGCAGTGGGTATGAGTGGTGGCTCCGGCGCCAGTAGCGGGTGCGAGCAGGGCTGGTGCCAGCAGCCGGTGCAAGTGCCAGGTGGGACCACAGTGCACAAGAGCAAAGAATTTCAGTAACCACCAGAGGCTTGCCCAGATGACAGCGGCCGGCACCCCACCTTGGTCTGGCACCCCCACTCAACTGCTCCACCATCCCACCAAGGCCATCACCCACCATATTCTGCACATGCCTCCTGGTGATCAGCGCACACCATAGCGACCAGTTGTTCGGTTGTTCAGTTGTTCCACTGTTTGGTCTATTTGCATATTAGCCTTTTATTATATAGGATTGCAATGTTATCAACTATGTTCCCTATACTGTACTTTATATTCCCATGACTATTGTGTAACTACAAATTTGTTCTTCTTAATACCTGCCCTTTTTTCACCTACCACCCAACCTACCTCCCATAAAAATATCCTCTGTATCTTTGAGGTTTTTATTTTCTGTTTTGTGTTGTTTACTTTGTTTTTTGAATTTCACATACAAGTAAGTCATAAGGCATTTGGTATTTCTCTGTCTGACATATTTCACTCAATATAATACCTCTAGGTCCATCCATGTTGTTACAGATGGCAGGTTGGCAACATTTCAAACTTTTTCTTTTTTTTTATTATGTCCAAGTCATATATATATATATATATACACACACACACACACACACACACACACATATATACCACTTATTTGTTCTTCATTTATCTATTGATGGACACTTAGGTTGCTTCTATGCCTTGATTACTATAAATAATGCTGCAATTAACATATGAATGGTGAAGAATGAAATGGCAACACAGACAGAGCAGGGCCTGTGGGGAGGAATGGAAGGGCACATGGAAGGGCAGGGTCTGTGGGGAACTGTGGGAGGCCATGAGAGATGGAACCTGTGCACAGGAGCCCTATGGAAGTGGAGGTATCTGTGGAAATAAAAGAAACGCCTCTAAATGGATCACTGCCTGGATGTGGAATGCATCTGTGATATGGATGGAGCAGAGCCCAGGGTGAAAAGTGGAAGAGCCTTAAGTTTGATGCATTGTGTTTGATGAGCACAATGAGCAAAGCACTGCCTGTGGTAAGAAATGGAAGAACACTGTGGGTAGTACCCAAACTCTCATGGAAAAATCATACATTCAGTTCCACTAAGCTTAGTATCTTCTATTCATCAAAATATACTTAAGAAATAAAATGACCAGCCAGAAACTTAGAGTAAATATTTGCAAATTTTTTTCAAAACTTGAGCATCAATATTAGAAAAAGTACTAGTAGCATCCAGAATGTTAAGAAAATTCCCACATCACTAATAAAAACATACAAATAAAACAACAGAAATATGGGGGGAAATTTGATATTTTACCAAGTAGGCAATACACATGGCCAGGAAGCATATGAGAAAAATCTAATTTCATTGATAATCAGGAAATGAAATCTCAGTGGTATAGACAGAAATTGCAAGTGACTTATAATATTGAATAATGCCAAAGATACGGTTTCACCCTGAACTCTCTTGAACATTGCTATTGGAAGTGTATTTTGAAAACAGTTGGTGACTAGGTAATAATAGTTAGTTACTAATATTTTCATATTATGTAATCCAGTTATTGCAATTCTATGCATATAACATGGATAAAGTCATGTAGTTGTGCATGAAAGGATATTTACAATAATCTTCATAGCAGCATTTATTGTATTGCAAAAGCCCATCAGTATTAGATCAGGAAAAAAAAATAATTGTGGTATAGTCATAAAATGGAGTAATATAAGGCAATAACAATTAATGAACAACACATACCAGTGGTTCTTAACCTTCTGGCCCTTTAAATACAGTTCCTCATGTTGTGACCCAACCATAAAATTATTTTCGTTGCTACTTCATAACTGTAATGTTGCTACTGTTATAAATCATAATGTAAATATCTGATATGCAGGATGGTCTTAGGCAACCCCTGTGAAAGGGTCGTTCGACCGCCAGAGGGGTCGCGACCCACAGGTTGAGAACCGCTGATACATACCATATTTATTAGGGTAGAAACGAATGCAGTCATTGTTGAGAAAAGGAATTTAGTTGCTTGCAGATATATCATTTTCTGAATGTCATTGTGGACTATCTCTCTAGCAAAACAACCATAACTGATGAAAATTAAACAAATAATTATCTAAAGTTTCTGGAAATAATCGTATGAAAACACAGCAAATGTAGAAATATTTCTTCAAGAGCATCAACTAAGTCTTGGAAAAAATAGCATGTGTGTGGCACTTGTTGCTATCACCCTCACTCTACAGGCCACTTCCCCAGCACGAAGGAGGCTCCTCTCTGGAGGGCTATGGCAAAGAACATAGAGCTTCCTCTTCCCCAGCTCTCAGCCAATGACGCTGCTATCTCCCCAGGAGAGGCAGGCTGTCAGCATTTTTTAATCACCCCTGACCTCCACCCTATGATTCAGAGTTTTCCTTTACCCACCATAGCCCACTGTTGTAGGCTAGAAGTTCTAACCCAAGTATGGGAGATTGGGGATACTGAAATGCCAATCACCCTTGGCCTGGTTTGCTTGTATGGCAGATGTTTCACAGCTGAAGAGATAATAGTCTATAGGCTATCATCTCTACCTCCACCCAGGAATTTAAAAAGGGGTATCACTCCAAAAGAGGCAGAATCTCCCCACCTGCAGCACTGGAGCAGTGGTGCAGAAATTTAGCCCAGGGCAAGAGGCTGGCTATATGAACAGAGAACTCTGAAGCTCTCCCTAAGGGCACTGACTGTGCAGTATTAGTTAAGCAATTAACAGGAAGCTGGTAGCTCCATGAGAACAAGCTAAACTGTAGGCTAGTGCTGGAAAGAATCAGGGAAAGATACAGCTAAGAAAGCCCTCCCTTGGTCCGAACAAATTTTAGAGGTTTACTTCCAAACTGCCTCTTTTTTTTTTTATGTAAATGTTTCCTCTTTATTTTTTGTTTTTTTAATTTTGTTTTATTGCTTAAAGTATTACAAAGAGTATTACATATGTCTCCTTTTTCGCCCCCCCCCCCCCTTGACATTCCCCCGGCCTCCCCTATCCCCCAGTGTCTTATGTCCGTTGGTTATGCTTATATGCATGCATACAAGTCCTTCAGCTGATCTCTTAAAAGAGGCCTTCATTTAATTGGATCGTGATGTGTACAATTTGTGCCCCAGGGCATTGTCAAAAACAATAGAGCAATCAGCCTGCAATTAGTGGAAGGTAACTGTTGGTGAGATATAAGAAAGGCCTACAGCTTCACTGAGCGATCAGGAAAAGAGGCCTCCAAAGATAACCCCTCAAAAGCTTACACTGTCATCACTGGGTGACTGTCATATGCCCAAGGCTATACTTTCTGGGGTATGAGATGAGAGAGAAAGAATTTAAAAAAGGAAAAATAATGACTGAATATTTCCCAAAAATCTAATCTACACATCCAAGAATCTTAACTAACTCTAAGCAGGATAAAAAGAAATCAATCTACACTCAGACACCATAGTAAAGTTAATGAAAGAAAAAGATTTTCAAGAACAAACACCTTGTAAGCAGCAAATCCTTGTAACAATCATATACAAGGAAATTTCAATAAAATGAACTGTCAGAAACGGAGGAGGCCAGAAGGTAGTTTGATGACATATTCAAAGTGCTGTGGACAAACACACACAAAAAACAGTCAGGATTCATATTCAACAAAATTATCTTTCAAAAATGAATATGGAATAAAGATATCCACAGATAAACAAAAACAGAAATTTCATATCTAGCAGACCACACTTACAAGAAACACTAAGGAAGAGGTCTTTATGTAAAAGGAAATACCCAGACACTAATTCAAACCTATCCCCAAAATTAAGAGCACTGGTAAGGCTCATTAAAAAAATAACAGCCAATACAAATTTACATTTCTCCTCCCAATTTATGTGATCTGATTTAAAAGGCAGTTGTATAAGATATTATGTATGTAATTGCATGGTGGGGTCTATAGCATTTAGATAATCCAGCTGATATGAAAGTATTCCTGGAAAGCACAAATTATTTAAATTGACTCTAGACATAGAGAAAACTAAGAGACCTAAATGGATAATAGAGACCGAATTAGCAAATTTTAAGTGTCTATTACATAAAGCTCATGCCGACAGGGCTCCAGTGATGGATTCTCAAAAAGTTAAAGCCAGAGTTACTGTCCGAGCCATCATTTCCACTTTGATCATAGGTATCTAGCGGGGAGAAATGAAAATATACGTCCACACAAAACACCCACAAACCCTATACATGAATGTTCAGAGAAGTTGCTCATAATAGCCAGAAAGTGCAAATAGCTCCAATGTCCATCATCTGGAGAATGGACAAATCATTGTTGAGAGCATTCTTTTATGTTTTTATTGCTGTAAAATTGATATCAATTGTGTCCTGTTCATATCTGATTTTACTGACTTGAACCTCTCTCTTTCTTTTGGTCAGTCTAGCACCACTCAATAAATATACTAAAACCACTGAATCGTATACTTTAAAAGGGTGAATTTTATGAAGTGAAAGTTATATCTCAATAAAGGTGTTATAAAAAAAAAAAAAACAAGAAAGGACAACATATAAAATTTTCCATCCTGACTCTAGGCAATGGTGTATACCCAGGTGATAAAAAGAGAGCAAGGGCATGTTTACTAAGAAATTAGGATGATGGCTATTTTCAAGAAGGAAGGAAGGGTCTGTGATCAGGGAAGGACACAGAGGACACTTCTGCAGCACTCTTCAAAATACCTATTTGTAACACATCGGGATGGTCATTCAGAGCACATTGCCACAGTTCTAGTGAGAAATAATTTAGGGTGTAAAAGCAGCAAAATCACATATTTGCTGAGACCCCAAAGTGACTCATCTGTGCTATTCCCTTGATTATTTATTTTAATAATTCAGAACTTACAGAGGGCAATCTACTGGCTATTCTCTTTTCCTCATCCCACTCTCCACCATACTCCACACCAACTCATTTACGGGACTATGTGACCTGACAGATTGTTCTTTATGGAGTGCCTTCCTCAGCCTCCTGAACACTGTTTCCAGTGGAGTTTGCCCAGTTTGTGTTATCCACAAGAAATCAGAGTGTGGGAGGAAAGAGTACTGGGGATAATTAATTATTTTGTTCCTTTTCTTCTGCCTCACAGTTTATAGAGGTTCTATTCAGACTACAGCTTCTGTCTGGCAATCCTTTTCCCAAGGTTCCTTCTCTCAACTAAATTCTAGTAACACCGTTTGTTGTACTTGCCCTTGGGACCTACATACGATATTGTCTTCCTGTTGTGAGTGAATGGATGACTCAGTATTGTTTGTTGGTTCCCTCAATCCTGCTAACACTTCTGTAAACAGCCTCTTTATTAATAAATCTTTTTAAAAAATCTCAATTGAATGTGTCATCTGGTCTCTGCTTAGCTCTTAAATGCAAGGAGAATAATCAGAACTTCCAAACTTCTATTTTAAACTTTAACAACTTTCAGTTATTTCTATACAGTGTATCAATGCAGAAGGTTGAGAAATTATTAATGTATCCATGTAGTAAAATCACATATTATAGGTACCTTACATCACCAAGTTAAGTATAATTATTCTTTTGTTCTCCATGTTAGTGGAATAACTATAAATCCCTGCCATCCTTTAGTTATGAAAAAGTTTTATACTTAAATGATAGTCATTATTCAGTAGGGATGCATGTATGGTTTTATACGTATTTGGTAATTCTTTTCATCTGCAATTTTTAAGAATATATCACGACATCTTTTATTATACATACAGTTTTCAGTACATTTTTTCATGTAAGAAAGAAAAACGAAAAGCTAAATATTTATGTAAAACACATTCGTTGGTTTTTACAAATTCTGACCTGTGCTTCCTACATTTCTTACGGCTCTCTTGTCACAATATCTGGAGCATGACCAAGGTCCTGACGTTCCATTATAGTTCTTGGCCCCAAATGAGCCTCTGGATAATGCTCATTATAGTTTAAATAAAATTACTAGTCCATCACAGATTTAGTTGTATTTCTTTTTGGAAGTTATTATATTTGAGATAATAATAGCACATCTGCAGTACAGTAGTACAATATACTATAAGCAGTTAAACTGCCAAGTCAGGAAATTGTGTGTGGAACTCAGATATAAGAACCAAACAGATGGTCAATAAAAATATATGTAATCCTGGAAAATAAAATACAAATTGTAAATATATGTACTAAAGTAAATCTCTTGGACTTCCAGAAAAATGTTTATAAATCCCCATGGATGCAAGGATCAAATCAGGAGTAATAGACACATAATTTTGTATTATCTTAATACTGCATTATTAGATGTTAAACAGTATATAAGACTGATACTGTATTACTATTTCAAGGTGATTATAACCAGGTGACATAATATTAAACAGCATAGACTTTGTATTCCATGCATGTAATCCAATTTCAATATACTTTAAAGTAAGGTACAATTAAACAGGTTCAGACCCAATTATAGTGTGGATGAGATGCTTTTCCTAAGCTCAGTATGTGCTATGTTAGCAAATAAAAGCTGTTATTCTGACATATCTGGAAATCCTCTCTGCTTTTGGTAAATCACACCGTGAACCTGTCCTTGAAATGTTAGGAAAGAGTTAACTAAGAAGTAACTTTCAAGTAGTGACATATAAAACTTTTAGATAATTGTGTGTTTAAGTAACATATATTCTGATACCTTAAACACTCAAATATAGAAAGATAATAGAGATCATATGTCTCTAAGTGTAGTATTGACCTATTAAAGAAATAAATTGTTGTTCTGTAATTATTTTAAAACCTGAACCAAATTTTATGCTGAAGTTTAGATCAAAAGTCCTGTAATCTTGCTCTGGGCAAGTAGATAATTGAGGCAAATGGCTGATTAGTGCCATCTCAAAGAGCATGCTTAGCTGACTTGTAAGGTGTATCAGGTTCATCTTATAAAATTGAATTTAGTTAATTATTTCAATTGTATATGTTCCAGAAGAGACTTTATATTTATTTGTTATTTGATAGCCATCAAGATTTAAATGTTTTAAATTATATCTCTGTTAGTAAGTGATAATTAAATCTAAGTTTTAAATATTTACTACAGTCTTAAATAATGGCCTCGGAATGTTGACTAAATATATTTTTAATTAAAAATGCTAGTTAATTATGTAATATCATCTTTTCTTTTAATTTATTCCTGCTAACTGCTTCCAATGAAACCTCCCTGTGCATACCCTAAAATACATTTATGGAAGAAGCTTAGCAATTTTTTGACATTGTCACGTATTTCAAGAATGACATACTAGATATAGTAGAAACATTTAGGATACATTTGATCAGTTGTGTATTTATAAAGGCATAGATTTCATTATCTACAGCTGTTATTTTATAATCCGTGGCAAAATGTTCTTGAATTAGGTGATCCAGATGATTTTTAAGTTTTATGAAGGTTGGACTTTATCTCATTTATTGACTTATCTTCAGTACTGTATTCTTAATCATGCCTAATATAGAAGAAGGGTTTGAAAGTAGTGTTTTACTAAATGGGTGCAAAATACTTCCCAGACTTGCTACATATCCTCTTATTAAAAACCCATACAATTTGTGTCCGATTTATGCAAATAAAGCTGAAAATGCTATAATAATAGATGCCACTTCATTTTGTCTATTTCATCTCTCTCAGAGAAACAGAGACAAAACTCAAACAGGTATAAGTGTCCACCACTAAACAAATTTGCCTTTAAATTTTTTACACAAATATACAAAATAAAAATAAATTAAAATGTTGCATTTTTAGTAAATCTTATGCTTGGGTAGTCACCTGAGCAGAAACCCCTTAAAGTTTAGTTATTATCTTTTGATGTATTGTGTTGCACAGAAAAATGTGAGTTCTGCTCTGCTCATAAACTTCATATTGCACATGTAATACAAAATTACTTTGATTATTGCATAGTTAGAAATTAGTTGTTTCAATTAGAATATTTTAAGCACACCCTTTAAAAATAAATGTTACCTCATTCATTAGACACTGTCAACGAATCTTGGTCTTGTGTTATTTATATTTCTGGAAAAAATGTAGCACTTACAGAGTAGTGAGGTATATGAGCTAAAGTGAATCTATGGTTTATATATTTGTTTAGCTAAGCATCAAAATTGAAAAAATTCTGATTTGGAGACAATTTAATCAACATAGAATAGAAAGAAACTTGACAAAAGAAAGCAAAGTGCTACTAATGGTGTGGTGTTTTACTTTTACACCAAATAATTGCTTGGTCCTATTTTCAATTATTTTGTGACTGATCAGCCATGTATTATGATTCGAATTCAAGGATTGTAGTAATGAACACCTTAGTAGAGGAAGTATTCATGAAGAAGCTAAAGGGGAGATGCATTATGGGTCATAAACCCTTTCAATTTATTTCAGCAGAATGATCTACTTTTGTTGTAGATCTCAATTTGACTTGTTTATTTGGTGATGCCAATGTCTATCTAACTGTTTCTCCATTAACTTTTCCCTCCCTTACCTACCAGCTTCTGTTTTCATTTTAGAGTTTTGCCCATAGTTCCTTTATTAATAAATGAATAAGATTTCTTTGGGAAATTAAGAAAGTATGTAATTTTTAAAATCAAGGATGACAAAAAATTTAAAATATGACTATTTTATTAAAATATGACTAAATATTTATCAATTATTATTAGGTCTCATTTGATTAGTCATAGAAATAGTGAAAGAAGTATTTAAGTATTTTTGGATTTACCAGACCAGAGAATGGATGTTAAAATACATAGTTTAAATTTTTGTTTGCCAATTACTCTCTGTGGCTTGCTAGATTATATGAAAAAACTTTCTCTCGGCAAAGACAAAATGGCAATAAAGAAGATAAATTAGTGAAGTTTGCATAAAGCTAGACATATTCAATTTAAATTAATATTTTATTTGGGGGTTAATATATATATATATATATATATATATATATATATATATATATATATATATATATATATATATAAACAATGAGTGGCCAGATTACTATGACCACCTGATATTTGTAAGCAAATTACCTATAATTTCATGCTGAAGTTGCTAGAGGACCAGACCATTATAAATAGGGAAGCAGGTTGTTTACCACGACAATAGAAGTGACTCTTTTCTGAAGATATGGGCAAACAACATGATTTAACAGCCTTTGAACATGGGATGATTGTTGGCACTTGGAGCCATGGAGTGAGTATCAGCAAAATAGCCGAAGGCCTGTTCGAACACCTTTGCTATCTGCAGTTATCAAGATAAAACATCTCCAATTCGCACAGGAACACAAGGATTGGACAGTCGAGCTTTGGGAAAAAATCATGTGGTCCGATGAATCATGTTTCCAGTTGCATCATGCAGATGGCAGAGTGAGAATTTGGTGGAAATGGCATGAAAGCATGCACCCCACATGCATGAGTACAACTCTTCAAGCTGGTGGGGGCAGTGTTATGGTTTGGGGCATGTTTTCCTGGCATGATTTGGGCCCTTTAATTCATGTGGAACAACGTCTGAATAGCACAACATACCTAAGTATTGTTGCTGATCAAGTTCATCCTATCATGTTGATGGCATATCCCAATGGAGATGGCTTCTTCCAACAAGACAATGTGCCATGCCATGGTGCTCGTATTGTGCAGGAGTGGTTTCAAGAACATGAGGGAGAATTTACCTTGCTTACGTGGCCCCCACAATCACCAGATCTCAATCCAATTGAGCATTTGTGCAATGAAGTTAAAAGGGCCATCAGGGAGCTGGTTCCACAACCATCAAATCTCACAGAACTGGACAGTGATATTCATCAGGCACGGTGTCAGATTCCTGGCATCATCTTTCAACATCCCGTGGAGTCAATGCCAAGAATTGCCGCAGGAATGAAGGCAAAAGGTGGCCCAACGAAGTACTGATGGCGTGGTCATAATAATCTGGCCACTCTATCATATCATTTAGATTTTATTAAGAATTTATACTGACAAATAAAAATTTTAAAAACCTATTTTTGGGGGTGAATTACCTTACTAGAGCCACCATAACAAATTATTATAAAGTGGATGGCTTAAAAGAACAATGTATTCTCTCATAGTCTGGAGCCCAGAAGTCTGAAATGAAGGTGTGGGTGGGGCTGTGCTCCCTCCAAATGCTTTAGGGGAGGGTCCTTCCTGCCTCTTCCAGCTCCTGGGTCTCTAGGTGTTCCTAGGCTTGTGGCAGTGTTACTCCAACCTGTGCCTCCGTCTTCACATGGCCATCCCTTCTGTCCCTTATAAGGATATTCGCCATTGAATCAACCACATATTGTGATTCAAAATAGAAATTTAACAACATTGTTCTGAAGAGTTGGTATATCAAAGAGAAAACAGAAATGGATATTATAAAAACTTACATAATGTAAATGAAGTGTAACTTAGTTGCCATTATAGAGCCTTAAATTTTATATTAGGAAAGTAAAAGAAAAAGGCTCAACTTAATGAGCTAAGCATCCTACAACTTTAAAGTTTTAAAACAATAAATGCTGAAGAATAAACCCAAAGAAAGTAGAAGGTAAACCTTTATAAAGAGGTATTGTCTCTGACTACATGTGAATCTCTGCTTTCTCTCTTAACAGTTGTTGACCTTGAAAGTAGCTTTAGCTCTCAATTTTTCCTCATTTATAATGTATGGAGGTTAGTAATAGTACCTGCCTTGCAGAGTTGTGGTAAGGATCAAATGAGTAAATATGTAAAAGATACAGGGTGCCAGGATACTGCTCAGTTCTTTGTGGTTAGCCTTTGTTATTAGAAGAGTAGACATTAATTAAGAAGAGAGAAAACACATATTAAATTAAGTCAAAGTTTCTTTTTAAAAAAGTAATAAAATCCACTAGTGATTAGGAAAAGAGAGAGAAGGCCACATTGGCAACGTTCACAAAGAACAAATAGCAAAATAGAGACAGACTCATAGATACAGAGCAGGCAGACAGCTCTGGTGGGAGCAGGGGTTGGGGGTGGAGGGATTGAGCAAAAAAGAAGAGAGAAGTAAAAATAATTCATGAAGATGGACAACAGTGTGGTGATTTTGGGGGCTGGGTAGGTGGAGTGGTAAGAGGGTATAAGGGGGAAAAATGGTGGGGGAGGGGCTGGAAATAAAGGAGGAAAAATGAACAAATAGAACATGAGGAAGGAGTGACCATACACAACTCTCCACAGCTTTACTCTGAAGGGTATCATAGAAAATGGGGCAATGTCTGGAGGAGGAACACTGAAGCCAAGTGGGGTTTTAAAATTGCCCTCATTTTTTTTCAGGGTGGGCTAAGTTAAGGCAAGTTTATATGCAGGTGGCAAAGATTCAGCTGAACAAGAATGTGCTGAATTCTCTGAGAGGTCAAGAGAAGTAGCAATCCCAGAAGACTGGACAGAGGCCAGGAAAAAATAAATAATTTATGAGTGAGTCTGTTTAAATAAACAGTATTCTGTGAGACTGTTTCTTTTTTAAAGAAAACACTTATTCTGCCAGAGAAAGAGGTGCTAATTGGGGAGCAACTGATTATTGGGAGCCAAATCTATGACAGGCACCCTGCTCGGAGGAACATGTGATTAACAAGGTGGGCTTGACTCTGTTTAATTATTTATTTAGGCTTTTGAGAGAAGGAAAAAGAAAAGCTCAGAGAGCTTTAGAGCCAGGAATAGTAATGCAAATGAAACCATACTCAGTGAACCCCCTTGACGCAAGACCTTTATATTTTCCCTTCTGCCTGAGAGACTCAAATCATGCCAATATCCACC
Source organism: Myotis daubentonii (assembly GCF_963259705.1). Taxonomy (NCBI): domain Eukaryota; kingdom Metazoa; phylum Chordata; class Mammalia; order Chiroptera; family Vespertilionidae; genus Myotis; species Myotis daubentonii. The sequence goes on from NC_081841.1 coordinate 148,813,238, forward strand.
TGGCCCATTCACCCCCTGCATGTATGTCTCTTCTCAGATGGCGTTTCGGCAAAAGCCATTCCTAGCCACACTATCTAGAGAGAATCCTTTTCATCCTCTATCCTGTGACCTCTCATTTTTTCTCCAGTAGGGCTTATCACTTCCTTATATTGCATAATTTCTCAAAACATTGTGATATTTTTATTTATTAATTTTTGCTACCTCCTGTTGGAACGCAAATTGCTTAATGGCAAGGACAGTATTTTGTTCACTGTTGTATTCCATATCCTAAAAGAGCACCTGACTTTCACATGAGCCTTAATAAATGCCAACGAAGGAAGAGAGGGAAGAAGTGAGAGAGTGGGTAAATATAGTTGGTTTTTCCAATAATCTAGACATCAATTTTCTTTCCCTTTCACTCACCATCCACACTGAACTCTCAGTTCTACTTCTAAAATACATTTTGATTATTTCTAATTCTCTATGTCTCAATTGCCTACTCTAATATTCATCTATCTGTTGTCTATTGTCTTAATAGTAGTCCCCCAGATTCTATTGTTTCTACCCTATTTCTATTCCCACTTGACCTCTTCAAATGTATTTACCTAATAGAATCTGAATTGTCTTTTAAAAACACAAGTCAAGTATCATTAATTCCCATGGTTAGCTACTTTCCTCTCCTAAAAAATCTAATTTTACTTAGAAAATTTATTATTTTAACAAAATTCTTTAAGAATTTATTGTATACTATGAACCTTAACAACCTCTTGTACATACACAGTTTTCAAACAATTTTACCCTTGCTCTCTCTTCTGATATCCAAACTCAGCTTACAGCCCTTTCTTTTGATGTATTGCTTACCTAGAAATCACCTCTCTCCTACTTCTAGTGGAAGGCTCTATCTTATAATTTATGCCCTAGTTTACTTTTTTAAATATATGTTTTTTTATTGATTTCAGAGAGAACAGACAGGGAGAGATAGAAACATCAATGATGAGAAAAAATCAATGATGGGTTGACTCCTGCATGCCCCACACTGGGGATCGAACCTGCAATCCAGGCATGTGCCCTGACCAGGAATTGAACCATGACCTACAGGTTCATAGGTCGATGCTCAACCACAGAGCCATGCCGGCTGGGCTATGTTCCCAGTTTAAATGTCACTTATTCAGAGATATTTTCCATCACTATTTTTCCTCCATCTCTATTAGAGGGATAGCTCTCTGTTGCCTTTCATTACGACACTTATGTGGAACTGTGGCCATCATAGATTGTATTATCTACATGGGTTTTTGTTTGTCTCCCTCTATAAAATACAAACCTAATTAGGACCAGGGCATAGTGGTTACTCATCACTGTTTTCATAGCACTGGAGTTATGTCGCACATATAATTGTCAAGAACTGTGAAGAGTGGGAGGTATTACCGTGCATGAAAGTTTTCCTTGTAGAAGCTGGTGGAAGTCATGGGACTTTTGGGGCAGAGACAAAGGACTTTATTACAGTGGACATCGGGAAGCATGTGCTTTGAGTTTGCCTTGGTTCCTCTTGCCCCCAGTCCCATGGAGGTGATCTGGAGCAGCTTAGGTGAATTGTGTACAAACCGTGGGTTTATGTCACAGCTGAGGAACTTTAATCTTAGAGATCCACCTAAAATTGTCAAAGCAAACCTACACAAAGGAAGACATTTGCTTTATTATCCAGGACATCAAACAAATCTATTCCCTTCTGAGTGAGACACTGTATATTAATGTCATTTGCTTTATAAGCATCCTTAAAAAGATAGTCTAGAATGAAAGCTAGCAAAGTCTCTGTTCAGAAGACATGCAGAAACATGAGACCCAACAATAGTAAGAGCTCAGTAATATTGCCATTTGACTAAAAGTTAGTCTAACTGTGTAACTGTTTGGTGTAAGGATGGTAGTGAAAGTTGAGATGAGCATGGGGAAGTTCACCCAAATTGGAAGAATTTGAGGATGGTATCACTGGAAAAAGCACCTATATATGTGAAGTTCCTAAGGTGATATTCCATAGGACAACTGGAAGGTGCCAGTGAACAGTTTAGGCAAGTATGCCTAGTGGAAATTGTTCTGTTTGCAGTCCATTTCTCAGACTCCTTTTTTACCTTGATATTGACACTACATATTACTTTTTAATGCACGTCTGTGTCCATGTTACTCTCTACCTATCTGCGCATTTTATTATAGCAGGGGTAATAGCCTAACGACATAGAATTTGCAATGTCTCATTTTTCATATTTCAATCTTTGTTGATGATTTTATATTGCTGCATTTATTTTGCTCTCTATTTCAAGTGCACATTGCCTGTTCAGAAACTCGATGCTAGTGATATTTGGCATTCCTTCTACATGGAGTCTGCTTGTACCTGGCCAGTTGCCAAGAAAGCTGTCTTTCTTTGAAACCCTGGAAGAATAAGCTTTGTGTACCACAGGCCTATGTAAGAACAAGAATGCTGTTCAATCCAAGCACAACCTCTTAGCGTCTATACTACATTTTACATCACCCAACCAGAAGCTCTGCTTGTCCAATGAAGAACGGATTTTTGTATTTAAGCTATCACACATGGTTACCTATGCTTCTGTTTCAGTCACCAAGGATCATTCCTTGTGACAGAAGCTCAGTCAGGCACAAAGATTCAATTCTTAGTAAGATATTGTTACTTTCCAAGTAGATTTCACCAATTTTAAAAATTAATTATCATAGGCTTAAATGTTTTTAGATTAGAATTATGGGCTTATAGATATACATAGCAAGCACAAATGTAATGGTAGCAATGAGATGAGTGGGGACAGGCATGGCAATGGGAATGTCCCCAACCTGGGACATTTTATTTGAATACTAGAGATCCAGTGCACAGATGTATGCACTGGTGGGGTCCCTCTGTCTGGCCTGCAGGGATTGGACCAAAACTGGCAGTCCGACATCCCCCGAGGGGTCCCAGATTGTGAGAGGGTGCAGGTGAGTACAAGGGACCCGTGCACCGGGCCTCTAGTATGCATACAAGATCTTTGATTAATCTCTTCCCACCCCCCTTCCCTCTGAGATTCATCAGTCTATTCCATGTTTTCATGCCTGTGTGTTGAGCGTCTGCCTCCTGATGGTCAATGCGCACCATAGCTACTAGTCAAAGAGTTGAGTGGTCGGACACTTGGCATACTAGCCTTTTATATACATAGATTGGATAATGGAAAAAACTCACCAGAGGGGTGGGGTCAGTAGGAAGAAAAGAAACATTACAGATGAAGGACACATGCTAATTAAGGAGACATTTGTGAACATGGGGTTATGGTATGCCAGTAATGAGCTCTCTGACCTCACTATCTCAATGTTCTTATTTGTAGTATGAAGTTATTGAGATAGGTGATCTCTAGCTCTTTTACCTACCAAGTTCGAGGATGAAGAACATTTTCAGCAATCAGATTGTTGACATTCCATAAAATGTCAACATCACTCTGAAGGGTCACACAGTTATGGTGAAGGGCCCCAAAGGTAGCCTGCTGAGGGACTTCAGTCACATACATCAATGTAGAACTCAGTCTCCTTGGAAAGAAAAAGAAAAGGCTAGATTTGACAAATGGTTAGGAAATAGAAAGGAACTGGCTACTGTTCACAATATTTGCAGTCATGTATAGAACATGATCAAGGGTGTCCCACTGGGCTTCCATTACAAGATGAAGTCTGTGTATGCTCACTTCCCCATCAACAACATTATTCAGGAGGATGGTTCTCTTGTTGAAATCAGAAATTTCTTTGGTGAAAAATACATCTGCAGGGTTAGGATGAGATCTGGTGTTGCTTATTCAGTATCTGAAGACTGGAAAGATGAGTTAATTCTTGAAGGAAATGACATTGAACTTGTATCAAATTCAACTGCTGTGATTCAGCAAGCCACAATAGTTAGAAACAAGGATACAGAAAATTAGGGGAGAATATCTATGTTGAAAAAAATAACAATTCAGCAGTCTGATGAATAAGATCTAAGTTGTCCAGCTATAGAAATAGCAAGATGCTGGATAATTCCTCAGACTTATTTGTGACATTTTAAAGATGCAATAAATGTTGTATATTGAAAAAAAAGAGATAGATGATCTCTAAAATCCAATTGCAGCTGTATCACTAATGTCAAGTCTAGATATTGTTTTATGTTCTGGAATGGTCATGTTTTTATTTATTTACTAGAGGCATGGTGTACGAATTCTTTCATGGGTGGGGTCCCTCGGTCTGGCCTGAGATCGAGGCCTAGAGGGGGGCTGGCTGGCTGAGGAGAGGGACCGTGAGAGGTCGGCCTGCTGGAGGGTGGGAGGGACCGTGGGATGTTGGTGAGAGGGGCCCCTGGAGGTTGGCTGTGGGAGTGTACTGACCATCAGGGGGCAGCTCCTGCATTGAGCATCTGCCCCCTGGTGGTCAGTGCGCATATAAATATTTCTCTCTTTTCCCTGTCCAGCCCGGCTAGAGAGCAGTCCGGTTCCTGAGTAAGGGCAACGGGGGATTAAGAAAATGGAAGAGACAGACACAAATACAGTAGGGAAAGCTGGGACTGGGTGGGACCACTGTCCTCTAATGGAGAGACAGGGACCCAGAACCAATGCAGCATGTTTATTTTATACAGCAGAAACCAGGAAGTTTTACTAAAGGTCCAGACAAAGGAGATTATGTGCATTCTTGGGTGAACCCGAGTTGTATTCATTCCTTGGCTTGATTTAGATAACGAACCCCATCCCCTAGCGCCTGGACTGAAGGTCAAGCTGACAACACTCCTGCCTCAGGCAAGGCGCGTTTCCAGGACAAGGCTCTGCCAACGCCACTGGATTCAGCTGACAATAATTAAAGAAATGCTCATGTGCCTTCCTAGGCACTCTCTACATGCGTGTCATAGCGACTGGTCGACTGGTCATTCTGGTCATTCTGGTCATTCGGTCATAAAGGTCGCTTAGACTTTTATATATATACTAGAGGCCCGGTGCACAAAAATTTGTGCACTCGGGGGGGGGGTCTCTCAGTCCGGCCTGTGCCCTCTCGCAGTCTGGGACCCCTTGGGAGATAATGACCTGCTGGCTTAGGCCTGCTCCCGGGTGGCAGAGGGCAGGCCCAATCCCTAGGTGCAGCCCCTGGTCGGGCTCAGAGCAGGGCCAATTGGGGAGTTGGGGCGCCATCCCGTCATACACAGAGCAGGGCAGATTGGGAGGTTGCAATGCCACCCTCAGTCACGCTCAGGGTAGGGCCAATTGGGGGGTTGGGGCACCATCCCCTGTCACACTCAAGGCAGGGTCGATGGGGAGGTTGCGGTGCCACCCCCTGTCACCCACAGAGCAGGACCAATCAGGGGGTTGGGGCGCTGCCCCTGTCACACACACAGCAGGGCCCATCAGGGGGTTGGGGCACCGCCCTCTATCACCCACAGAGCAGGGCCGATCAGGGGGTTGGGGCGCCGCCACTCTCACACTCAGGGCAGGGCCGATGGGGAGATTATGGCTCTACCCCGTTACACACAGAGCAGGGCCCGTGGGGGGGGGTGTTGGGGAGCTCCCCCCTATCAGGCACAGAGCAGGGCTGCTCAGGGGGTTGGGGCCCCGCCCCCTGTCACACACAGAGCCGCAGGGCGATCAGGGGGTTTGGGCGCTGCCCCCTGTCACGCTGATCCTGGTGCCGGGAGGCCTTGCGGCTCTGCTGATCCCGGTGCCGGGAGGCATATTACCCTTTTACTATATAGGGTAGAGGCCTGGTGCATGGGTGGGGCCGGCTGGTTTGCCCTGAAGGGTGTCCTGGATCAGGGTGGGGGTCCCCACAGGGGTGCCTGGCCAGTCTGGGTGAGGGGCTGAGGGCTGGTTTCAGGCTGGGAGTGACTGAAGCTCCCAACCGCTCCTTTTTTTCTTTTTTTTTTTTTTGTTCTGGGCCAGCTTTACCTTGAGGCTTGGCTCCAGCTCTTAGGCCTCCAGCTGAAAGTAGGTTTCTGGCCTTTGCTTACAATTTGCCAATCTGCTGGCTGAAGCCCGGCAGTATTTGTTACAATGTTTCCTAAACTGCCTGCTCAGAGGCCTGCAGCTGCCTCTGTCACTGAGGCAAGCAAGCCTCATGTTAGTTTCAAGCTGCCTGGCTGCCTTCCACCATCTTGGCTGACAGTTAATTTGCATATCTTGCTGATTAGCCAATGGGAAGGGTAGCGGTCGTACGCCAATTACCATGTTTCTCTTTTATTAGTGTAGACTAGGAGCCCAGCACGCAATTCGAAAAAGTGCAGTGCCACCCACGTCTCTGGTCTGGCCCTGCCTCCCTCTCCAGCCCTTGAAGCAGCCACATCCGCTTCTGATCAGGCCTCCCCCAGGGCAGGTGCGTGGAGGCCCCTGCTGCCCTGCCCCCGACACTGCACGTGCAACCTCCTCCTGTCCGGTCGATCTGATACAGCATCCCAGTTAATTAGCATATTTCTCTATTATATATATATATATATATATATATATCTATATATATCTCTATATATATATATATAGAGAGAGAGATATATAGATAGATAGATATAGATAGATATATTACTAGAGGTCCATTGCAGGAAGCTTCCTGCAAGAATAGAGCTTCCTGTGGCTGGAGCGAAGCAGAGAAGGGAGCAAAACCCGCTGAGGCGGGCTTCACTCCAGCTCTGCCGCCTGGCTGGTTTCCCTCCCGCCCCGCCCCGCTGCCCAGCTGGTTTCCCTCCTGCTCCACCACCCGGCTGGTTTCCCTCCTGCCTCCCACCTCCACCGCCTTGGCTCCGTTTCTGTCTCCGCCGCCTCTACTTTGCTCCCTTCTGCAGCACTTCGCTTCCAGGTTGTCTTCAGTCTTCGCTCCCAGCGGGTATATGCAAATTAACCGCCATCTTGGTTGGGTTAATTTGCATATAGTCACTCTGATTGGCTGGTGGACGTAGCGAAGGCATGCTCAATTAGCATCTTTGTCTTTTATTAGTGTAGATTATCATGACAAGGTAATTCTCCATAAGATACTGGGTTACTGAGAAGATTCCTATAATGTATAGGTCATAATCAATAGGAGTGAATCTCTGACTAGAAAAACATTTCACCATATAGAAACATTTAACACATACTCTTTTAATTTCTATCATCTCCTTGAGATAATGCACATGGGAAGAGAAAATCATTGAAAAGGAAGATTTAAGTTGTGGGTGAGCTGAGACTGTCAGAGACAAACTTCTCAGTCAACATTTGTTCAGAACCTTTTTCTTACTGTGAATGTACAATAAAAAAATATATATTTGCTCTCTACCTCTTAGTTTGTATACAGAATAATTTAATTATCTAAATTGCTACTACCTCAGGAGCACATGAATTGTACAGAATGATTCGAAATTAAAATTTCTTTAGTCAGCTTTTATCATTTTGATATTTTCAGTAAAATCCATTGCCATTTTATTATCAATGTAATGTGGTAACCAGTAAAGAAATTATAATGCAAAGTACACAGTAAATCATTAGTAGGGACAGTATTAAAGGCAAGGTAATGTGCTTTATAGTTTATTTTTTGTTCTATATGCTTATTTCCCTTTTTTATGTCTTCTTCAGAAAATTTTTCATCCAAACAAAACCCTTATGTCTAAAGAAAAATATCTGTTCTTTAAATGTTTACTTAAGATAAGAAAGACTTAAATAATTTTACTAAACTTTCCTTGACATTTCATTCTTTCTAAGCTTATGATTCTTAATTTTCTTATTCAAAAATAGATGATTCAAATCAACAAATTGCCTGAACATCTGATAGGGACATCACAATCTTAAAGCATTTGCTTCACTGATTACGTAGTTTCTTATATTATACCAAAATAATAATAACTCCACGATATTCCAACAAATATATGTTATCGTCCAGTCATCAGGACCAGGAAAGTTAGTTGAGCATGAAAATGAATGTCTGGATTATGGGGATTAAGTTCTTAGGCCCCCTTTATCTTCCACTTCTCAACTCAGCTGCTGGGAGAATAAATGTTGCCATAGATTTATCAGATCAAAGAACACTAGACTTGCATTTTTGCATCAGCATGGCAGTGAAAGCCAAAATTTAAGAGGTAGTTTCTAGGGAAGGAGCAATCCTATTTACTTCTAGTTTTCCCTGCTTCCTTTCGTCACATTCTCAGATGAAGCCATGTATAGGAAGTACTACATTAGGGTCTGGGGCAAAACCAGTGCAAAGTATAATATTTTTTTCTTGCCTCACTCACTAAATGATAGGTGACATTAAAGGAAGTGAGGGAGGGAGCCAACCAGTTATTAGAACAAGTACCCAAGTTAGAAAAAAGCACAATTGCAAATGTCTTGAGTTGGGAATCTACCTATTAAGTCTGAAGAAGTGCAAGAGGCCAGTCCCCTGGTGCCCAGGAAGAGGCTGAAAGAGTGTAATGACACAAGGTCACTCTGGCTCACACAGGCTATCTGAGGAGCTTTGGCTGGTTCATTTATCTCCATGCTCTGACTTTAAATTCAGAATACACTGTTTACATTAGAAAAACTATATCCAGTCCCCCTTCATTCCTCTAAATAAGGAATTCCTTCAACCTTCTAAAACAGGACTCAAGATTCAATAATGTATTTCTTCACACAGATGATGGCTACTCAAATTGGCTATATCTCAGTAATTAAACGAAGTCCAAATCTTCTTCACAGAGATGAGAAAAGGGACACCTTTAACTTTACCTCACAAAAGAGACAAATAAGCTTTTGGTCTGATATGTTTTGCTTAATAATATATTAATTATCTAGAATTTATTCCTCCCGATTTATTCCAAAGTGCAAAGAATGTAGTAATAGGTAAATGGTCTACATGAATAGCCTTCCAATCCCCTTCTCTCTATATGATGAAAATAAATCAAATAATTATTACTTGAAGAGATAAAATTTGAAGTGTATTATCTTGAATGTAACTTAAGCTTTATTTTAAAAATATTCCTTAAACCTTATTTATTATGTAAGATTAATTTGCATAAGTATAAACAAAATATTCAGTAGGGGGAGTATTAGTGATACTTGATTTGCTTAATAATTTTTATTTTTATGTTATGTGTTATGTATATATTTTTCTTTAAGACATTTGTGTTTTTGTTTACAAACTTGGTAACTACTCTTATTTTAATTTTTTTCTGTTAGTAACTATTCTGTTATTGATAGTGTGATAATGTCAATTACTAGTCCATTCTAAGTTATAACCCTCACTATCTTTACTTAGAATAGAAATAAAAATGCTCAAACCTGGGATGTCAAATCTATAATAAAAACATTCAAAGACACCAACTTAAAAATTTGTCAAGTAAAAAAAAAAATTAAGTGTGCAATTGGGATACTGCTATTTCCACTTCCATGTATTATTTATCAGTTAAATAAGACTATATTAAAAATACAAACCTTTATTACAATATAGTTTTTTTCTAGAAAAAAAATTGAGAAATTCAAAGTAATGTATCATTCACATGACAGTCTAAAGAGAATATATTGCTTTGATTGCTAAGCTAGGTCTTACCCTGTAACTGTTCAAACTTCTGTGCTTGCAAAATACTTTTCTAGAATTTGAACTTGACCTTCTTTGCTAACATATATTCTTATATAGACAATGTCTTTAGTTTATAGTAACAGGATAATGTTATCCTGATGTTGCTATTCAATGGGATATTGCTTAGTTGAAAAGGTCCATGATAATCAGATTTTCTAAATTATAGTTATAAGCCTCTTTTATCCTATTTTCCTTAAAACCTTACGCATGCTTTTTCTCTACATACTTATTTTCATTCTCTCATGAAGGCTTGAAAGAAGTCAGCGTTATTATGTTTCACCTCTGTTAGCTGTCATGCTGGCTTCTTTTGCAGCCAGAGCAATTTTATGTGACTGTACCTACTAAAATTAGATGAACAAATAAGCATCTTTACAGCCCTAAGATTTCTCATGAAAGCTTTAAGTAAAAAAAACCCTTAGTATGGTTAATACATATAATATTTAATGGAAAACATCTATAGAAAATATTACCAACCATAATAGCTTATTAAGTTAAAAAAAATGTAATCAGGAGGTATAGTATACCACTACTTTTCTTATTTCTAAAACCCAAGGAATTATTTTAATTTAATGTAATCTGTGTGTAAACAAAGGCTTCAGAGTTGGTAGAACATTATTCAGATGCTCATAAATAAAATGGAGACTTATTTCTTTGTCGTTTCAAAGTTCCAAATGGTTTGGTTGCTATGGTCTTTCTGTTCTGTGAATATTTCCCTTTTGTGGAGTATTTTTCTCATATACTACTAGTACGTGATGCAAAGAGCTCATAGTCTAACACGTCTGAAGCATGGAAAAGGAAAGGGGTCACAGAGGAATATTTACTCTCCTCTTAAGGGCTTGACTTTGAAGTTGCTCATGTTAAGTCTTTTCACATTCTATTGGCTTGAATATATCCCATGGTTATATGCAGCTAGATTGTCCTCTCCTTCCTCCTTCCTTTATTCTTCTGTGTCCTCCTCCCCTTCTTCCTCTTTCTCCTCTTCTTGTTCCTTCTTCTGTTTTTTTGTTTGTTTGTTTGTTTTGGTGGGGGGAGATATTTGACTAATAATTAGGGATTTTGTTACAATAATATAGAATTGGGAATAAATTAAGAGACAACAAAGCAATCATTTCCGTTGTCTTATTTAAAAACATTATATTAGGTAGTCTGTTTGAAAGCTGTGTATATTAAATTTTAAGTTTGTTTTTAGTTCTCCAAAATGAATGGATACAAATAAAAAATATAAATATAAATTGAGACATTAATTTTCCAATATATATCTATTACAGGAATCATGTGCATCTTATTTAGTTATTTAGATTATTTTGTTAGTTGACATGTTAAATTTATTCTCTGAGAAGTTCTTTTCCTACCCCAAGATAATAAAGATACTATCTCATTCTTTTTTCCTCCTAGTTTTTCAGCTTTTAACTTTGATATTTAGGTCTTAAAGTCATGTACAATTCACTTTATTGTATGATATGAACTATAGTTGACTTTGTGTGCTTTTTATTTCTTAATATATGGTGAGTAGCTTCCCCAAAGTTTTCTATTTACTTGTGGTTAAAACTCTATCATATACCTTAATGATCTTTTCTTTAATTCAGCAAATACTTAATAAGCACTGTGATAGGTGCTGAGCATATAGGCAAAGGTCAAAGTCTTGCCCTAATTGAACATACTTTTCTAGTGGAGGTGTGAAACAGAAATCCAATGAACAACAACAAAAACTTAGATAATGAGAAGTACAATAACAATAATAAAAGGAGGTAAGGGTATTTGTGAACTTTATATTTTTATTAATTTTTTTACTTGCCTGTTCTTGTATATGATTATTACTACATTTATACAAAATGTAAGGTTTATAAAGGATCTACTCTCATTTTGTTTTAATTTTCAAATTTTTCTTTGGTATTTGATATTTTTCTTTTGTATGAATTTTAGTACCAGTTTTATGAAATATGAAAATAAATCTTTGTACTTTCCATTGGAATTGCATTGAATTTATAGTTTAGTTTTGAGGAAATTAATTTATTTTAAAAAATTAAGCTTTTCCATCTATGAACTTGAAATCTTCCTATTTACCCAGATCCTTAAAAATTTACATTTAATAGTTTAGAAAAATTATACCAGAAAAAGTTGTTATATATGTTTTGTCAACTTAATTAGTTGCTACCTGAAATTATTCTATACTTTCTAGTCATTATTGCACACTATTTTATGTTATATATTTTAGGAAAAATCTCATATCTGGCAAATTTTATGAACACTCTTACTAGTTCTGGTGATTTCTGAACTTAAATGGGGTTTTCTAAGTGAGCATATGCCTGTCCTATTGTGTTGGCTGACACTTTGGGTAGTAAGTTAGGCAGTAAAAATGAGAGTAGGTACAATGTTTATATTCCCACTGTATCTCAGATGTTCCGTATGGCTATTCAGAATTTTCTAATGTTGTGTCAATTTTGATAATTTTTGGCTTCAAGTTACTTGTCTACTTCATTTAGATTGTCAACTAGATTGTCAACTTTATAAGCAGAAATGTTATCTCCCTATTATTCTTTATAAAGCTCCAGGATCTTGAGGGGTGGCTCCCTCTTTTTTTTCCTGATTTTTAAAATTTGCCTTTATTCCTTTTTTTAACTTGATCAATCAGGCTAAAGGTAACCTTATAGATCTCTTTAATGTAACCACTCAGGTTTAATTTATTTTCTCTATTGATTGTCTAATTTCCATTTCATTGATTTCTGCTTTTATTTTTGTTTTGTTTTTTGTTTTTTTAAATATATTTTATTGATTTTTTACAGAGAGGAAGGGAGAGAGATAGAGAGTTAGAAACATCGATGAGCGAGAAACATCGATCAGCTGCCTCCTGCACATCTCCTACTGGGGATATGCCCGCAACCCAGGTACATGCCCTTGACCGGAATCGAACCTGGGACCTTTCAGTCCGCAGGCTGACGTTCTATCCACTGAGCCAAACCAGTTTCGGCTCTGCTTTTATTTTTAATACTTCCTTCTAATTAATTTGGATATAATTTTCTCTTATTTTTCTATATTTTTGGGATGGAATCTTAAGTTATTGATTATATACTGTTCTTGTTTTCTAATATAAACATTTAAAGCTGTAAGCATCCCTCTGGATATGCTTTAACTGTAACACACAAACATTGATATATTGAATGTTCATTATAATATAAATATTTTCTAATTTATATATTTATATCTCCCTTGACTAATATATTATTTATACATGTATTTTTGTGTTTCAAAATATGTGAAAATTTTTAATATATATTTTTATTAATATAATTATATTGTGATTAGAGACTACATTATGTATAATTTAATATACTATAAATCTATTTAAATTTATTTCATGGCTCTTCATATTTGTCATTGGTAAGTCCCATGTCCTTAGAAAAAAAATATCTGTTTACATATTTTGTAATTTTACATATGGTTATGGGACTCAGTTATAACATCTTGCTAACTGTTTTATCTTTATGTCATTTCTTTGTTATTATTTTTCTCTTTTTCTGCCCTCTTGGATCGAGCAATTCTTAGTATTCATTTTATGATCTCTATTTGTTTTTTGTTTTTTTCTTTTTTAAAGTAAATTCTCTAAGGCAATGCTATTGTTTCAAATTTATGCTATCCAATTCAGTAACCACTAGCTCCATGTTCAACAGGCTACTGGGAACTTGTGCAACAGAGAAACTAAAAGTGTAATTTAAGTTAATTAATTTCAATTAAATGTATATAGCTACATGTGGCTAGTAACTAATGAAGACTGCACTCCCATCTTTTAACTCATTTATACACTATACATATCACTTAAAACTCTGAAAATAGTGTAAATGCCTCTTTCCCATATCCCATTGTACTTTTCAGGGTTTGCTAGAGAAAGAATGAGAGAGAGAGAGAGAGAGGGAGAAAGAGTGAGGATGTCTTAGGAGGAATTGGCTCACACAATAATGGAAGCAAAAAAGCATCACAATCTGCTGTCTGCAAGCTGGTACCCAGGAAGCTAGTGGTATAATTCAGAGTCTGAAAATGGGAAAGATCGATATGCAATGAAATGAGATGAGATGTTCCACCTTTGAAGCAGAGAGGTGCAGGGGGGCGGGGGGGGAGTGAATTCCTTTTTCTTCTGCCTTTTGTTCTATTCATACCTTCAATGGGTTGAACGATATTCACCCACATTGGGCAGGGCTATCTACTTCACCTAGTCCACTGATTAAGTGCTAATTTCATCCAGAAACAACCTCACAGACATATCCAGAAATAATGTTTAACTTGGGCACTCTGTGGCCAGTCAATCAACATACAAAATTTAGCATAACACATATCTTTCATATTATAATTTTAATTCATTTTGCTTCTACATATTTAAAAATCCACAATATATTGCTACTATTTTTCTTTAAATCTTAAATTACTAGAGACCCAGTACACAAATTTGTGCATGGGTGGGGTCCCTAGGCCTGGCTGGCAATCAGGGCTGATTGGGGCCATCTTGCCCAGTCCTGATCAGGGCTGGGCTGATCAGGACCTGACAGGCACGGGGGGGAGGGACCATGGCAGATTGGCTGGCCAGCCGGGGGGAGGTACCAGCCAAGGGGAGGGGCCAGCTGAGGGGGAGAGAATGCAGGAGGTTGATCAGCCAGGGGGGAGGGACCTGGGAAGGTTGGCCAGCTTCAGGAGGTTGGCTGTAGGAGCACACTGACCACCAGGGGGCAGCTCCTGCATTGAGCATCTGACCCCTGGTGGTCAGTGTGCATTGTAGCGACTGGTCAACCAGTTGTTTGGGTTGTTCTGGTCGTTTGGTCGTAATGGTCACTTAGGCTTTTATATATACAGATATGTTGTAAAAATGAATATAAAACACCTTTTATATTCACCTATAAATACCACTTTTATTTTTGAAGAATGTTTTTTATTAACTTGGAATTATAGTTTGAGGTTTTATTTTCTTTTTCATACTAATGTCAATGATGTGGGTTTGGTAGAAGTAACATGTGTAAATGATGCAGGAAGGCTGGATTTTAGTAGAGACTTGAAGACACAAAAGAGTTTAACACATAGTTATCTAAAGAAAGAGGGTTGCAGACAGAGGGACTATTCAGGGGAAGTATATAATGAATATTTAGGAAAAATATAATAGTCCTCCCTTATCCACATGGGGCTATATTCCAAGACCACTAGTGGAGTCCTGCAGAAGGTAGGTGAAAGATGGTTTACAGTTGTGAGTACACAAAACACAGTTTACTCTTGTATTATTATTAATTATTGTATTATTTTCCATAAGAACAACTGTAAACCTATTTTTTGATCCAACCTGTATATACTATCTTTTTTTCTTATACATAAACATATATATAATATTTAGCATATAAATTAGGCACAGTAAGAGATTAACAACAATAACTAATAGTAAAATAGAACAATTATAATAATACTAGTGGCCCAGTGCACAAAAATTTGTGCACTCAGGGGGGTCCCTCAGCCTGGTCTGTGCCCTCTCGCAGTCTGGGACCCCTCGGGGGATTTCCACCTGCTGGCTTAGGCCTCCTCCCCAGGAGATCAGGCCTAAGCTGGCAGTCAGACTTCCCTCTGGCAGCCCAGGAGCCCTTGGGGGATGTCCACTTGCCAGCGGGGAACAGGCCTAAGCTACAGTCGAACATCCTTAGCGCTGCTGAGGAGGCGGGAGAGTCTCCCGCCACCACCGCTCTGCTGACAGCTGTCAGCCTGGCTTGTGGCTGAGCAGAGCTCCCCCTGTGGGAGTGCATGACCAGCAGGGGGCAGCTTCTGTATTGAGCATTTGCCCTCTGGTGGTCAGTGTGTGTCATAGTTACCAGTCATTCCCAGTTGTTCTGCTGTTAGGGTCAATTTGCATATTACCCATTTATTATATAGGATAGAGGCCTGGTGCTCGGGTGGGGGCCGGCTGGTTTTCCTGAAGGGTGTCCCAGATCAGGGTGGCGATCCTGCTGGGGTGCCTGGCCAGCCTGGGTGAGGGGCTTAGGGCCGTTTTCAGGCTGACCACACCCCTTCAGGTGCAGGTCCCCCGCTGGGATGCCTGGCCAGCCTGGGTGAGGGGCTGATGGCTATTTGCAGGCTGGTCAAGCCCCCAAGTGGGGACCCTCACCCCATGGGGCTGTGACCAGCCTGGGTGAAGGGCTGAGGGCTGTTGGCAGGCTGGCTAGAGCCCCTTCAGGTTGGGGGGGTCCTGCTGGGGTGCCTGGCCAGCCTGGGCGATGGGCTCAGGGCCATTATCAGGCTGGCCACAACCTCTTCAGGGTAGGGGAGCCCTACTGGGGTGCCTGGCCAGCCTGGGTGAGGGGCTGATGGCCATTTTCAAGCTGGCCACAGCAAGGGGCTGGAAGCAGGTGTCTGGGATTTATTTATTTTCTATAATTGAAACTTTGTAGCCTTGAGCGGAGCTCAGGGCCAGCCAGGGAAGGTGGGAAGCTTGGCTTCCTCCATCGCCTGTGGACAATGCAAGCCTCCTGCTCGCTCCAGTTCCATGGCTGCAGCCATCTTTGTGACGGACTGACAGAGTGAGGAGTGATGATTAATTTTCATATTACTCTTTCATTAGATAGTATACTCTAATTAAAGTTATGTGACTGCAGTCTCTCTCTCAATACATCTTATTGTATTGTATTTACCTTTCACTTAAAGGAAGTACTTTACGGGCTCTCTTTGGCATATCTGAATTGATGGCATCACTATGCTGGTGCTTTGGGGCATCTTATCTAATAATAGACAAACATGGTAATGGACCGCACCTTTGCTACACCTCCCATTGGCTAATCACTGTGATATGCAAATTAACCACCAACAAAGATGACAGCTAATTTGCATACTGCAGGCAGGGTGGGACAGCACTGCCATCCAGGGCAGGCAAGGCAGACCTGCCCCAGAAGCCCCAGGAGCCAGCCTGCCTTGCCGGCCGGGACCTGATCGGGTCCCCGGCTGCAAGGCAGGCCGGGCCCAGAAGTCCCAGAAGCCAAGACAGATTATGAGGGTGAATCAAAAACAAAACCCACTTTAAATATAAAGACACATATAGATTAAAAATAAATGAATTAAGCTGCAGCCTGTTGCTCAGTGGATAGAGCATTAGCCTGTGGACTGAAGGGTCCCAGGTTCATTTCCAGTCAAGGGCATCTACCTCAGTTGCTGGCTTGATCTCCAGTCCCTATCAAAGCATGTGCAAGAGGCAACCAATCAATGTGTCTCTCCCTTTCCCTTCACTCTTTCTAAAGTCCAATGGAAAAATATCCTTGGGTGAAGATTAACAAAAAAAAAATGGATTAAGTAACATTAAAGAGATTATAAGAAAAATATATTCCAAATTTTGTTAGTTGTATAATGGTTATGTTTAAATTATTAACACCTAAGAAATTGGGTGAAGGCTACATATAATATGCTGTAGTATTTTATAGTTTTTTTTACATGTATGAGATTATTTCAAATTAAAATATTAAAAATTAATAAAATATTAATTGAAATGTGTATGCATTACATGAAAAATCTAATTGCTTCTAGCATAATTTATTAAATTGTGCTAAAATTTATAAGGGTTCAATTAAAAAATATCTTAATTGTAAATGATATAATAGAAAATATATAATAGTGCAGTTATAAGAACTTATCTGAAAATAAAAATTTAAAGAAGTGAATTTAAAGAAGGGATTAGCCAAAGAAAATATATGCACAACCCATGGACACAGACGACAGTATGGTGATGGCCAGAGAGAAGTGGGGGGCAAGAGCTGGATAGAGGGGGCAAAAGGGGGGAAATAGGGACATCCTATATAATAATAATAAAAGGCTAAAATGCACATTGACTGAACGGCAGAATGGCCGGTTGCTATGATGCGCACTGGCCACCAGGGGGCAGATGCTCAATGCAGGAACTGCCCCCTGGTGGTCAGTGCATTTCCATATGGGGAGCGCCACTCACCCAGAAGCTGGCTCATGGCTGGCCAGCGCAGTGGTGGTGGCAGGAGCCTCTCCCACCTCCATGGCAGCACTAAGAATGTCCAACTAACGGTTTATACCTGATCCCTTGGGGGCCTAAGCCTTTAGTCGGACATCCCCCGAGGGCTCCCTGGCTGCCAGAAGGATGTCTGACTGCAAGCTTAGGCCTGGTCCCCCGGGAAGTAGGCCCAAGTCGACAGGTGGACATCCCCCAAGGGGTCCTGGACTGAGAATGGATGCAGGCCGGGCTAAGGGATCCAGGGATCCCCCCCACCCCTGAGTGCACAAATTTTTGTGCACCGGGCCTCTAGTTATTAAATGAAATAAGGGTCACATGGACACAAGCACTGTGATATCATGATAGCAAATCTGATAAACAAGATGGCTACTAAGTAACTGGTAGCATACAGGCAGCTTTTGGATGCTGGGCAAAGTGATCTTATGTCCCAAATGTGATAAGCAGAATGGTGTGTGAGTTAATTCCACCCCTCAGAGTGGCCCACAATTTAAAACATAAATTATTTATTTCTGTCATTTTCCATTTAATATTTTTGGACCCAGGTTGATCATGGGTAACTGAAATCACAGGAGAAACCAGAATAAGGGTGACTACTGTGTACCTGGCCCATTCAGGAAATAGCAGGAATGAGAGTTTAACCAGCACAGAATGAAACAAGCATTGTTTCTGCAGATCATCAGAGCCTTGCACGCCTTTCAGAAATATTGCCCTTAACCACTCTGCCTGCCAGCCTGCTTGCCCCCAACTGCCCCCCCTGCCAGCCTGCTTGTTCCCAACTGCCACCCTGAGAGCCTGCTTGCCCCCAAATGCCCCCCCGCTGGCCTGATCACCCCAACTTACCCCTACTGATGGCCTGCTTACCCCCAACTGGCCCCCCCTGCCAGCCTGCTCACCCTCAACTGCTCTCCCATCCTGGCCTGATCACCCACAACTACCCTCCCCTCTTGGCCCCTAACCACCTCTACCTCGGCCCCTCCACCATGACGTCTCCTGGAAGAAGCCCCCCTGAAGGTCTCCCAGTCTAATTAGCATATTACCCTTTTATTAGTATAGATAGAGGCCTGGTGCGTGGGTAGGGGCCGGCTGGTTTGCCCTGAAGGGTGTCCCAGATCAGGGTGGGGGTTCCCTTGTGGGGTGGGGCGGCCTGGGTGAGGGGCATGTTGTGGTTTGTAGGCTGGCCATGACCCCATTGGGATGGGGGTACACACTGGGGATGCTGCCAGCCTGGGCGAGGGCCTGGGGCAGTTTGCAGGCCAGCCATGGCCCCATGGGATGAGGGTCCCCCCTGGGGGACTGTGGCCAGCCTTGGTGAGGGGCTGAGGGCCATTTTCAGGCTGGCCACACTCCCTTCAGGGTGGGGGTTCCTGCTGGGGTGCCTGGCCAGCCTGGGTGAGGGGCTGATGGCTGTTTACAGTGCTGGCCATTCCCCCCAGTGGGGACCCTCACCCCATGGGGGCATGGCCAGCTTGGGTGAGGTGCTGAGGGCTGTTTGCAGGCCCTCCCTCATTGGCTAGCCTGGGCAACCCAAGCCTCCTGCGCGTTCAGGACAGCTCAGTGGCCACTGCCCACAGGCACCTCCTTTGGCAGCCGGCCCAGGTGGGTGGGAAGCTTGGCTTCCTCCATTGCCAGGGGTAACCCAAGCCTCCTGCCTGCTCCAGCTGGATACGTGGCCGCTGCCATCTTTTCCCCACTAATTTGCATATTCCCTCCTGATTGGCTGTGGGGTGTCATGGAGGTATGGTCAATTTACATATTTGTCTATTATTAGTGTAGATTCAATAGATGTACAGTTACTCTGACAAATTGCCCTAAAGTTTCTGAACACTTATTCTCAGTTAATGTATATCTCCCGTTAGACTGTTAATCAACATTTCAGGAATGAAAGTGATCCCCTGGCCTCACTTTTTGTAGTACCATTCCAAAGCGTGAGTGTATTTTATACATCTATCAAATGTATAAAATATCACCTGTCACTCACTATTCAGAGATCTCAAAGAGACAATAAATTCATGAGATATTTAAACCTTTAAAATAAAATTAAGGATTTATCTTTTTTTTTCTTTAGTGACTAACACAATGCCATTATATAGAATAAGACTAACATTCTTTTTGAAATTGGAAAAACATGTTTAGAGGGTATACCAATGCATTTTGTATGTCTGTGATTTTTTTCATTGATTTTCCCCCAAAAGACTGTTAATGCCCACACTGGAATTCTGCCAAAAACATGTGACACTCAGCCATCTAGAGGTGACAATCCAAGGGGTCAACCACAAAGCAGACCTGACTAGCATAAAAATATTGACTTCCAAGCATACATTTTAAGAAAAATAAATAGTGTTGTCTTTAAATTGCTTTGTTGCATTATTCATAGTTTGGTGAATAGAAGACAAGGAAACATGATTTTTTAAAATATATTTTATTGACTTTTTACAGAGAGTAAGGGAGAGAGAGAGTTAGAAACATCGATGAGAGAGAATCATCGATCAGCTGCCTCCTGCACACCTTCTACTGGGGATGTGCCTGCAACCAGGGTACATGCCCTTGACTGGAATCGAACCTGGGACCTTTCAGTCTGTAGGCCGATGCTCTATCCACTGAGCAAAACCATCTAGGCGATTTTTTAAAAATGATTTTTCTAATAGAAAAAAATATTTTTCCATTAGATAAAAGTAGAGCTTTACTTAATGAAAAACTAATACAGTAAAATGTTAAATTCATCTATCATCTGGATAAACATTTTCTTAAAAAGCTTTCAAATAAAATAAAATATATAGTTGAAATATAGGTCGTATTTTAATATTTGATGTTCAAAAATGCTAAAATAGAAATGATAAAGAAATTTTGAAAATAAATGTATTTTTACTGTTGAAAAAATAACCTAGAGATTTAAAATATTATTAGTCTAAAATTTATAGTTTTAAAAACATTTTGTTGTAATAAATATGAATTACAAATGATAATCTAAATTACTTGATATGAAACTTAAGGTGTTTGCTAAATTAAATAAATTAAAATTTAATAAAATATTGGTGAAAATATTTATGCAAAAATAATTAATAATTAAATTTCAAAATTTCTTTAAATAATTTTTATTTTTCAAGTACAGTTGACATACAATATTGTATTAGTTTCAGGTGTATACTAGTAACTCAGTGATTAGACATTTATATGACTTACAAAGTGATCACCCCATAAATCTAGTACTAATCTGACACATACATAGTTCTTACAATATTATTGACTATGTTTCCTATGCTGCACTTTACATCCCCATGACTATTCTGAAATTGCCAATCTACTCTTAACCCATCTACATTTTTCACTTATCCACCCAACACCCCTCCCATCTTAAAGAAGACCCTTTAAATTTCTTGTAATACTTGTTAGGTGGTGATGACCTCTTGTCTGGGAAACTCTGTCTTCTTCAATTCTAAATGATAGCTTTTTTAGGTGGAGTAATCTTGGGTTGTAGGTTCTTGCTTTTCATCACTTTGAATATTTCTTGCCCGTCCTTTCTGCCTGCAAAGTTTCTGTTGAGAAATCAGCTAACAGTCTTATGGGGGGCTCCCTTGTAGATAACTAACAGCTTTTCAGGCTTCTTTTCAGATTTTCTCTTTGTCTTTAACCTTTGTCATTTCAATGCTGATGTGTCTTGGTGTGGGGGCCTCTTTGTGTTTATCTTATTTGGGATTCTCTGCGCTTCCTGGACTTGTGTTTCTATTTTCTTCATCATGTTAGGGAAAAATTACTGTCATTATTTTTTCTCATAGGTTTTAAATTCATGCTCTCTCTCTACTCCTTCTGCAACCCCTATGATGTGAATGTTAATACACTTGAAGTTGACCCAGAGACTTCTTATACTATCCTCCATTTTTGGATTCTTTTTTTTTTTCTCCTGATTGTGTGTTTTCTGCTTTCTTATTTTCTAAATCTCTGATTTGACCCTCTGTTTCTTCTACTCCACTGTTGATACCTTATAATGTATTTGTCATTTCAGTTAATGTATGCTTAATTTCTGTTTTTTATTTAATATTTTCTAGTTATGTTCATATGATTCCTATCTCTTTGTTGAAGTTCTCACTGAGATCACCGAGGATCCTTATAACCAATGTTTTGAACTCTGCATTTGGTAGATTGCTTATTTCCATTTTGTTTAGTTCTCTTTCTGGAGTTTTGTTCTGTTCTTTTATCTGCATGTTTCTTTGTCTCCTGATTTGGTGGCCTCCCTGTATTGGTTTCTGTTGTATTAAGTAAAACTTCTACATATCCCGGGCTTGGTGGAGGGGGCTTATATAGTAGGTGTTCTGTAGGGTCCAGTAGCACAGCCTCCCCAGTCACCTGAGCTGGGTACTCCAGGTGCAACATCCTGTGTGGGCTATGTACACTCTTCTATGGTAGTTGAGTCTTGATTGCTGTTGGCACATCAATGGGAGAGATTTACCTCCAGGCCAATTGTATATGAGGACTGAGTGCAACCACCATGAAAGATCAGTTGTTCAGGGGCTGACCCATGGAACAAAAATTACTTTAGTGGGACTCTTGTGCTCACTGAGTCTGCCCTTTGAGTATGTTGCTTATGGAGGTGGCTCTGGGGCCTCCCAGAAGGTGCAGGCCAAGGTCCACCACTACCTATTTCCTGGCCATGGCCACCTGGTGAGCTGCAGATGCCTGTTACTTGTGTTGGGCTTGGAGGTGCCCAGGAGAGGCCACCTGTCAACCAAGGTCGGCTGCCACTAGTGCTGAGCCTGGGGCCATTTGGTGAGAGGTATGGCGCATGCTAAGGCCAGATGCTGACTATTTGAGAGATTTTAGGAAAGTTTCTAAAAATTCAAAAATATTTTAATTGATTGAACAACTGAATTTTTCATCAGGAATGAATGTGGCAAAAATCAGTGTATACATATATATTAATGAAGCAAGAGTATTCAGGGTAGGAATTTAACTGATTTAATTATCATGGAATAAAGGGCATCACATTGTAGCAAATATTCTAATAATATATGAAATATGATATAAATAAAAAAATAGAGAAAAGGTTTGTAATGAGATTAAGAACAAATAGAAAAAGAAAATACTATGGAGCAAGTGAGAATATCATATACATAAAAAGACATAAAATATCTTTCACTTTCTGCTTATACTTTTAGTAACCATAATCCAAAGAAATGTATTTAAAAAGGCATTGTATGTAACATACTAAAAAATAGACAAGTGAGTCAATATCAAATTAGTATGCTTCTGCACAACAAAGAAAATGATTAAAAAAATGAAAAGGCAACCTATGAAACTGGAGACAATATTTACAAATAACATATATGATGAAAGGTTAAGATCTAAAATATGTAAAGAACTTACACAACTCCAAAAAAAACACACAAAGAACTCAATTAAAAAATGAACAATGATTTGGATAGACATTTCTGCAAAGAAGACATACAAACGATGGACAGGTATATGAAAAGGTGCTTGACATCATTAATCATCAAGAAAATGCAAATCAAAATCACAATGATACATCACTTCACATGTGCTAGGATGGTTATTATAAAATAAAATAAAAAGTACAAGATAACAAATGCTGATGAGAATGTGGAGAAATTGGAACCTTTAAAGTTTTGAATTAAGCAGGAAAAAATGTTGTAAAATGGTTTTAGGGCCAACTGTATTCATCTACCCATTTTCATTCTCCTTGGCTCACCATAATGATTCAAGCAAATTATCCTGGCACTGAGAAAGTACAAGAAACCAATGAATAATTATGTGTGTGAGCCGGGGTACGGGGGGGGGGGGAAGTGGGGGGTTGAAAGAGGAAATGGAAATATATGCCCAATTTTACCATTTCTCATAACCTTTGATTTAGAGTAAAAGATTATTAATTTAAGAACATTTTCTTCCCCTAAGGATAGATGTAATTCACAATGGATATAATGTTAATAGCTCATCACTGTCCATGGCTTGGTTTTACAATCCTCATCATTATGCCTTTTGAAGTAAAATTGGGTCTCAAGTCCCATCCTCCTAGAATTGATAGAATCTAACAGTAGCTGCAATGGGTGAATTAGATTCAGTTATTTTATGGTGCTCTATTGTGCCCTAGAATCTGTAGGTAAGATGAAGATTGGATTTTCCTATTTAAATGATAAATCAATAATACTTATTTCCTTTGCTTTTTGTGCCTTTTTCTTCCTGAGACATGGTTATAGAAGGAATAGTCTTTTCATTACATTATCAAAATGAATATTTGACCCAGAAAATAAGATTAATAATTAAAATATGCTGTTTGAGTCTTTTTAGTCAATAGCCAATTATATTATATATATATTTTTGTATATATTATATTTTATACACAAAAATATATACACCATTGTGTCCCTTAACATTATTTATTGTTTATATTTTAAGTGAGAAAACTTAGCAATAGACTACAGAGACAAATTTCAGTATATAGCAGAGTCACTTTTTAAAATACTTAAACTTCCAAATTTGAGCAAACTTTAAGAATTACTTCAGATACAAAATAAGCTTTTCATGAAGGAACATTGCTAATACATAATAATCATAATGTCAAAGAAAAAAACTGGCAAAGAATTTCCCACTTTAGGTAATTGAAGTCAAACCACTATTTCTACAGTGCAGTAATCTCTTTGCTAGTCACTTGTTTGTTTGATTATTTATACATTTATGTGTTTACTTATTTTCTGATAATAACCTACTTTATGATTCTCTTAAAAGACCTTTGTGCTTCATTAATGGTATGATTGTATTTTAGATATGGAATGTAGTTCACTCACATTTTTGTCTACATGTTTATTTATAATTCTTTTCAAAATGACTCAGACTTTTGTTGGCAAACACATTGCAATTAATGATAGAAAAAGCAGATGAAAACTAAGGATATAAAAAAATTTTACTCACATGTTTAAGAATAGTGACCTAATTGATACAGACTAATAAACAACTTTATGTCAATAAATTTGGCAATGGTTGAAATGGAAAACTTCCTAGAAAAACACAAATTACCCAAAGTGACACAGTATGAAATTATAAAAACTCTCTGGTACTAGATATATAAATTCCATATATAATTAACATCTCTTCACACAAATAGCCATCCAGAATTAAATGATTTAACAAATAGATACTTGCAAACATTCAAGGAAAAACTAACAAAACTTTGAACAACACTTCTAGATATACAAAAAGAAAGAACATTGCAAACTCATTTAATGGTGCCTATTTAAATGTTATACCAAACTGTAATCAGGCGATTTTATAAGAAAAATGAGATTATAGCATAATATCTTTCATGAATATAGATGCAAAATAAACTAAGCAAAATATTATTAATCAAATCCAGCAATATATAAAAGTATAATGTGTCATGATCAAATTGGATTCATCCTTGAAGTTCAAGGTTAGTTTATAAAAAGTAAAATAATGCAATTCACCACATTATAAAATTTGGATAAATTATATGAATATGTACTAGCCAAAAAATATTATCTATGAGGTATTAAAGTCCATGGAATCTGTGATTATTACTTAATATGAATACATGTGTGATTAAGTTTAGTATCTTGAGAGGATACTCTTAGTCTGAATTATGTGAGTGGACCCTAAATCTAAATGCATCTATCCTTATAATATAGAAGGAAAGGTAGATTTAGTAAAAATACACAGAGGAAAAGATCATGTGAAGATGAAGGCAGAGGTTGGGGTTATATGGCCACAAGTCAAGGAACACTTGGAGCCACCAGGAGCTGGAATAAGCAAGGAAGGATTCTCCTCTAAAACCTCTGCACAGCTCTGATGATACCTTCATTTGGAGGATTTTCAATCTCCAGAGCCTTGAAAGAATAACTTCTTTATTTTAAGCCACTAAATCCGTGGGGATTTATTATGATGGTCCTAGAAAATAATAATGTCTCTTTTTTAATTTAGAGAGAGAGAGAGAGAGAGAGAGAGAGAGAGAGAGAGAGAGAGATTGGGAAAGTGCTCTTACCAACTGTGCTACCAGGCCAGGGACAATACTAGTGTCTTTGTAGATGAAAAAACAAAAACCAGTATCTATTAAAATTCAACACCCATTCATGACAAAACTAAGTGCTAAGGCACTAGAAGAAAAGTCAATCTCCTGATGAGTACCACAAAAAATACTTCAGCAGGCAATGTATCTATAATAATAAAAGCATAATATGCTAATTAGATCAGACAGCCAAACAACCTTCTAGGCGTAATTCCGGATAAAGCTTCAGTGGCAGGGGCCAAGGCAGATGCAGTTAGGGGTGATCAGGCAGGCAGGCGAGCAGTTAGGGGTCATCATTTAGACAGGCAGAGTGATTAGGGGCGATGAGGCAGGCAGGTGAGAAGTGAAGTGATGAAGCAGGCAGGCGAGCGGTTAGGGGTGATCAGGCAAACAGGCCAGCAGTTAGGGCCAATCAGGCAAGCAGGCAGATGCAGTTAGGGGTGATCAGGCAGGCAGGCGAGCAGTTAGGGGTCATCATTTAGACAGGCAGAGTGATTAGGGGCGATGAGGCAGGCAGGTGAGAAGTGAAGTGATGAAGCAGGCAGGCGAGCGGTTAGGGGTGATCAGGCAAACAGGCCAGCAGTTAGGGCCAATCAGGCAAGCAGGCAGAGGCAGTTAGGGGTGATCAGGCAGGCAGGTGAGCGGTTAGGAGCCAGCGGTCCCAGACAGTGAGAGGGATGTCCGACAGCTGGTTTGGGCCTAAATTGGCAGTTGGACATTCTCCGAGGGGTCCCAGATTGTGAGAGGGTGCAGGCTGGCCTGAGGGAACACTCCCCACATGAAAGAACTTCGTGCACCAGGCCTCTAGTGTAATAATAAAATATTGAAGGCTAGCCCTGACCAGTTTGGCTCAGTGGATAGAGTGTCAGCCTGCGGACTGAGGAGTCCCAAGTTCGATTCCAGTCAGGGGCATGTACCTTGGTTGCAGGCACATCCCTAGTGGGGGGTGTGCAGGAGGTAGCTGATTGATGTTTCTCTCTCATTGATATTTCAAACTCTCTATCCCTCTCCCTTCCTCTCTGTAAAAAAATCAATAAAATATATTTTAAAAAAATATTGAAGGTTTTATTCCAAAATCTATATTGATTCAAATTACCTGTTAAAACAGTTTTACTCAACATTTTTATCTAACATTGAATTGATTGTCTACTCAGTGTAATAAGAATAAAAACTGAGAATTAGGATAGAAAAAATAAATTGTCCATACAATGTATTTACTATCAAAATGATTGCATATGTAGAAAGTCTGAAATTTTTGACAGATTTTTTTTATTAAAATACACATGTGGTTCCAGTGAGGTAAAAAAACAACAACAATTAATTGTACTTATCATAAAATAACTGAGGACAAGCAATCCTATCTAATAAAAGAGTAATATGCAAACTAACTGCCACTCTGTGACAAAGATGGCAATGCTCATAGCCACAAAATGGTGGTGGGGAGGGGGCGGTGATGAGAGCCAGCAGTGTGAGCGGCCTGATGGAATGCTGCCCAGAGGCCCTTCTGATCCTTTGTAAAAAAACAAAAACAAATTCATTTGCCAAGGAGTTATCCCCCCCACACACACCTGCAGCCTCAGGGTCTCAGTCTCAAGCGTCAGCACCCATCCCTGGTGAGTCAGCCTTGGAACTTCCCTTGCCCCCAGCCCAGTGATTGGAGTGGGGAGGGGGGAAGGGGGTATCTGGGCAAAGCTGCCCCGCAAACTTCTCCCATTGGGCAGAAACTTGTGACTGGGTTAGGGAGGTAAATGGGTTTTGTTTAAAATCTTTACAAACTGCAAAGGAAATGTCTGAGGTAGGGTTTCACATCAGAAGTAACTTACAACTAATTTCT
The DNA here is from genome assembly GCF_963259705.1 of Myotis daubentonii. Taxonomy (NCBI): domain Eukaryota; kingdom Metazoa; phylum Chordata; class Mammalia; order Chiroptera; family Vespertilionidae; genus Myotis; species Myotis daubentonii. Next base: position 148,840,613 of record NC_081841.1, read on the forward strand.
GAAGGCAAACTGCTACATTGCAGTTACATTACTGGAGAGTACCCCGTGGTCGGAGGTCTCCGCAGCGGCAGTGTGGGCACTCCCCGCCCTGGTTCCTCAGCACCTCGGGCTGGGCTTGAGCCCACCCAGGAAGGTCTTTCCCCCTACAGTTTTCACCAAGGCAGGGAGGTTTTGTAGACATGAATAAAAAGTGCCCACACACAAGTCCTGAAGATGCCAGGGCCGGCAGAAATGACAAACAAATAGGGAAAAGAGCAAAACCAGAAACACCACCGATCCAAACATAGATCATCTTTTTCTTCAGATGACGGTGTGTTTCCCTCTTCTTCGTCTTCTGGAAGTGAGACAGATTCAAGTACTGACGATTCTACCAATGGAAAAGTTAAGAGAAAGAGAGGACAGAAAAGGAATAAAAGAAGAAAAGAAAGAAAGGACAAAAGATGAAACATCAAGAAAAAGAAAGAGAAGGAAAAAAGGAAGAAACAACCACATGATATCACCTTTCCAAGGTCTCATGAAATTCCTACTTAAGGAGTTTATTTTATGACACTTTTAGTTTGCATTTACATTTTTACTGGTTCGTTAAGACCATGGCAGGTACAGTGTCCAATATGTTAAAGAAAAAACCCTATCTAATAAAGAGGGAATACGCAGGGGAGGGCAGTTGGGGGCGATCGGGCTAGCAGGGGAGCAGTTAGGCATCTATCAGGCTGGCAGGAGAGTGGTTATGGGATGATTGAGATGGCAGACAGAAGTGGTTAGGGGCAATCAGACAGGCAGTCAGGTGAGTGATTGGAGCCAGCAGTCCTGAATTGTGAGAGGGATGTCCGACTCCCTATGGGACCGGGCCTAAACTGGCAGTCAGACATCCCCTGAGGGGTCCCAGATTGGAGAGGGTGCAGGTTGGGCTGAGGGAACCACCCCCCAACCCCCTGTCCAGTTCATGAATTTCATGCGCCGGGCCTCTACTTTAAAAATAAAACTGATAAAATCACTTTGGAAAAGTTTTAACAGTATTTAATACAGTTGAATAGATACATATAGCCTATGGTTTATCCATTACACTTTGTTGTATAGATACAACAAAAATGCATATATAAATTTACCAAATGTATAGTAATTTTCCCAGAAGCATTATTTGCAGTAGTCAATAACTAGAAATAAACCAAATATCCACAAACTGCAGAAGAAATATATTGTGGTTACTTATAAAATAGACTATCTCAAAGTTATCATAAAAAATTAACATATTTTTCCATGTATAAAACGCCCCCCCACTATTCCAACCCCAAAGTAAGAATCAATATTTCAAACACTTTGCTGGTTTTCCTCGTAAGGCTTCTTTTTGGGCATCTTAAGGAGTTGTTCTTCCTGTTTTCTCCACTGTCTGATCCGGAGGTCCAAATTGTCTCTCTGCAGCTCTATTTCTTGCTCTTTTGCATAGCTGATTACATTCAGTTTGAATTTTGCTGAGTAAGACAATCACTTACTGGTATTTATCTTTTCATTTTTGACATCTTTATGGGCTCAGAACGCTCTGGTCCCTGTTGCATCTGTGCATTCTCCACCTCCACCTCTACTTACAGCATCAGCTGATGTCAGTAACAATAAGGCTCATGATCGGAGGAAGCCTGTTTGACAAGGTATGGGCAGCTACCCACTGGTGCAGCTCCCTCCTTGGCTGACTTCCATGTATAAAATGCCCCTTGATTTTCAGTCTAATGATTTTAGAAAAAAAAGCATCTTATACATGGAAAAATATGGTATCTATTGTGTAAGAGTGAAGAAAAGAAGTCCCACATAGAACAATACGTGCTGTTTGATTTTTATTTATATTATGTTAAAAAGCAGGAAAATTAATTTATGGTGATAGAAATCAGGAATGTGACTACTTTTGGCTTGAAGGGAGACCAGGAGGAATAGCATCAGGGAACTTCTGAGTTGCTGATAATACTCTTGATTCACAAAGAGTATTAGTTGAAATGGACTTTGACTATGAAAATCCAGTGTCCTGAAGGAATCAGAGCATAAGAGATTATGTGATCAATACGAACAACGGAGATTAATTCCCCAACAACTAGAAAATGTATAACAAGAATTTAGGCAGTGAAATAGACTAAGGGAAAAGCTTCATCTGTGTTACAGAATTTACCAGGCGACCGAAAAATACATAGGGAGTTCTCGGAGGTCCAGGATAAACCCATTCATTTTCAGATGAACTAGTACAGTGACTCAGGGGTCAGTTCTCCAAATCCTGAGTGAGTGAATATGGAGGAAGCTTTTCCCTTTATACCCTTTGGTTTCTCCGTTTTCTATTTGTTTCCTAACGACCAGCCAGGCTTTTGGGGTGGGCTTCCACAGCCCCTCCTGAGTCAGTCAGATGGGGAAGTTAGATTGCATCTAAATGCCTGGTCTGCCTGGTGTCAGTGACCTCCCCTGTAGCTAAGCTGTTACATTTTTTATTTATGGCCCCTTTGTAAATTGGGAGTAATTAGGAAAACAGGTCTTGCTAGAACAGATTAAGAAAGGGGCAGTGACTTAATTATAGGCTATCAAGAATGTTCATTAGGTTACTGGCACAGATTCAGATTGCTAGCCCCCCAAAATGTCTTCTATTTCCCATCATGTTCATTGTCCTGCCACCTTGGGCTGAGGGCTAAGAAACTGTAGTAACAAAAAAATCTATACAAGCACAGAGAGAACTATGTTCCCAGATAGAGTTCAAGTGGATATAGGGCCACATAGCTTGGTGGGCAAGAGAAACAGAGGCAACATGATCCCCTTATGCTGAAAAATCATAGGGATAAGACAAAATGTCAGTTATATAAAGGTAGCAAATGTAATCAAGTAATTGAATTTCAGAGTTAATTGCCTAGACATCATAAATAGATATCATAAATTCCATAAACTCCATGAGGTATCAGTGTTTGTCTTGTTAACTATATTCATCCTAGATTCTGGCTTGGAGCCTTGCATCAAATAAACAGCCGATGCCACTGATGTCTGCTGGGTGTCTCATTAGCTTATCTGAGTTTATCTGAAGCTACTACTGACAGCTCACTGTCCTCTGGTGGCTGCCATAACAAGGGCCTGCCTATGCCTGTCTACCTTCTCCGCTTAAGGGCTTGTTCTAGTCGTAAGGAGGCTCATCATGGGGCTACACACAGGCACAACCAGAGGGCAGAAAAAGGTCATACTGCTGAAGCAATCCGGAGCCAGTGGGGATGAAATCAGGACGTAAGTGATTCAGCCTTTCATTCCCCATGGGGCTGATTCTGAGGCACGTTTACCCATTATCACAGGGGGTTCCAATGACAGACGCACCAGTTGCCTTTAGTAGAAACTTGATCATTGCCATGCACTTTATTGGTTATGTCACTTTCCCTAATTCTTCAGTTATATTTCTCCAGGTCTCTTTTCAATTAAATAGTTGGGACTTAAGTTATTGTCTCAGGATACAAGTAAACCAGTAGATATGGTGGTGATCAAACAAGGAAACTTTCTTATTACTGTCATTCCATTTCTTATGCTAATACTGCTTTGGTAGCCCTAATGCTAGAAGTGGGAGGTGGGAGAGAGGGATGTACAAAATAATGTAAAAGCGGTGCTTGATGAAGGTGGACTTACTTTTCCAATTCTGCTCAGAACAAAGAAGAAATACATAGTGATTAAAATGGGAAGATAAGGGAATGAATGACAGAGAAGTGCATTAAATTTGTTTTTGGTTTTTTGTTTTTTTCAGATTCTAAAAGTGTTACTAAGAATGTTTAACTATTATCAACAATTTCTCTTTCCTCTAAATTTTGCTTTCTCTCTTTTTCCTAGAGGCATAAGGAGAAAAGAGGAAAAAATCAATATATATTTGCAGTTTTCTGAATCAGTGCATTATATCACATTTGTTAGCAATTGCAGACTGAAGTTATTTTCTTTTAACTTGGATAATTTTAATTGTAATGTTGCCATGGTAACACTAGGAAAGGTGACATATTTACTTACTCTTCATGGTTGGCATGTAAATATGCATATTTAATCTGAACATAGCTGTGATGATGAAGACTTCTAACTGCTAATGAAAATTAGTGGTTTTTTTTCCCCCCTTAAATCTGACAGCAATCTGAAAAATGCTGATTTAGGGTTCTTGAAAAAGTGATAGTGAAAGGATTAATTTTACTACATCAGAAATTATGTTCCTCAAGAAGACAGAATGTTAATAGCTGTGTAGGGTTGCTTTATTCTATGTGATCCAAGAGGCAAGGAGCTCAAGATAATTTCTTTTGAAAATAATTAGCACATTTAACTGAAATCTGACATTTTTACTTGTTTCAAAATGTGCTGGATTTGCAAGCTGTTATTTGTCCCTCAAAGTAGAACAACAAAATTTTATCTATTTTTTTGCATTTAAAGAAAAAATGATTTAAGGTTTGAAATATTTATTCTATTAATTTAAAATTTATAAGTGAAATCTCTCAAATTTATTTTGATATTCATTTTAATCAAGTGATTGATTAGCATATCCTTGATTACCATGTTTCTCTTTTTCTTAACCATAGGGGTGAAGGAGATGTTGATTTATTTTACTCTTTGATCCTTGAGATTGCAACTCTACATGCTGCTTAAAGAGTTTCTAGGCCAAGGGTATAATCCTTGCTCCCACAAGTGGTTAATAGTTGAGATATTTAGATTAGAGAAATGAAAATTGTAAATCATTTGCCTCAGTGGTGCTCCATGGATAGAATGGGAGGAAAGAAGAGGGGGAAGTGTATTGGAATCTAATCCTGGAGAATTTACCCAAATGCTTTCTCCATTTCTGGCTGTATCTGAGGTCACATCTCCACTTTCTTCAATAAATCCATTCTCATTTCTCTAACATTAAAACCTCTTAAAACTCATTTCACAAATTCCAATCTCAAAACGTTAAGAGCCCATTTTTCATAATGTATGGAAGTCTTCTTTTTTTAAAAAAAAATTCTTGGTGTTTTCTTAAATAGGCCCTAGATTTAATTAATTAAATGTTCTGTTCAGTATTGACATTAAAAATTTTTCTATTGGTTATAGTATATTTTTTTCCATTTCTCTGTGATATTTTTTATACTTCAAGTTTTTTTCTTATCATAGGAAAAAAAAAAAAAAAGAAAGAAAAAACACCCAACAACTTATGCTTCCAGGCTGCCTGATAGCTAGAATTCTGGATGCCAATTAGATTCCACAAATTGAATTCTTTCATGTGACATATGGGCAGTGAACGTGAATCAGAACCCAATTTTCTGCTGCTACAGGCACTCCCTCCCCCAACCCCGGCAGTCAAGGTTATGATGATATAGGGTTTTGCTCTAAAAGTGTCTCAGTGTCCAGTGTCCAGTTTTGTGGGTGTTATAGTTTCCTGATTCCTAAATGGCTTATTGTAACTTTGGTGATTATGGAGTTTTTTTTAACATTTATCTTTGTTAATTTTATTTTGGATGCACACAAGAGGTATTCTGGATCAGAGACAGATTTTTTATTAATTTCTTCACAGTAAATTAGGACATTGGTTCCCTCTTTGCCCTGGTGCTTATCCCTAGTGTAATGTGATGAAAGCCAGTGGAGATTATTTTCTACATGAGTATCCAGACATTTCTTCCATAGGTGAAGGGCAAAGAAATACAATTTCCCCTGCTTATAGGGGTAGCAGAGCAGATGTCTTCTTCTAAAAGAAAATCTAATGGGGGTGGGGAGGCAGAGCTCTAAGTCTAACCCTATGATATGTGAGTATAATCTGCTTTTATGACCTAGAGAGTTCTGGGCTTCATTCATTTTGGAAAACAAATACCTAGAGAGACAGTATTCAGTTTTCTTGGCATTCTGGGCTTTCCTTATGGACCTAGTCTGTGCTGTATCCATTTGGGCCTCTATGAGAATCAAGAGAAGTGTTATTATCTTCTTATTTCTATTTTTTTTAAATTTCCTTTTTTAAGAAATAATCTTTATTGTTGAGATTATTATAGATGTATAAAAGCTGCAACCTGCAAGGCTAGGATTCAGGACCTGGAGAAGGGCCAGACACAAATGAAGAGACTAGACAAGAAATATGAATTTGGAAATTACAGGGGGCCAGGCAGAGAGCCTTTCTCAAGAGGAAAGGCTTCACTGGTTCCCAGGCCTTGTTAGCTTTTTATTCAATTTTAGATACACATCTTGCCCTTAGTCAGGCAGGCAATCCAGTAGCAGACAGACTATCTTAAAGGCCAGTAAATATTCGTAAAGATTTACTTTGAGACTATTAGGTCAGGATATTGCTTGAGCCACCATTGTCTTGACAGAACAATTGGTGCATAGCTTTAGCCCTTGCCAAAGCTCAAGGTCCATCAGCCTACTGGGTTCCTTGTTTGCACCTACCTAAGACTGTAGACAATGGATAGCTTCCAGCATAGTTGCCCCTCTGTTTTCTTCCCATTGCCCTCCTCCACCAGGTTCCCACCCCACCCCAGGCCTTCACCACCCTATTGTCTGTGTTCATAGGTAATGCATATATGCATATAAGATCTGTGTTTAGCCCTAGCCAGTTTGGCTCAGTGGATAGAACGTCGGCCTGTGGACTGAAGGGTCCAGGTTCAATTCTGGTCAAGGGAATGTACCTTGGTTGTGGGCACATCCCCAGTAGGAGGTGTGCAAGAGGCAGCTGATCGATGTTTCTCTCTCATTGATGTTTCTAACTCTCTATCCCTCTCCCTTCCTCTCTGTAAAAAAATCAATAAAATTTTTTTTAAAAAAGATCTGTGTTTAATCTCTTTCCACCCCCAAACCCCTTCCCTTTAAGAATGTCAGCTTGTTCCATTTCCATGCCTCTATTTTATTCACCAGTTTATTCTGTTCATCAGATTTATTATTCATTTATTTTGATTTTTAGATTCAATTGTTAATAGGTATATATTTGTTGCCATTTTGTTGTTCATATTATTTTCTTTTTCTTCTTCTTCCTCTTCTTAAAGAATACCCTTCAACATTTCATATAATACTGGTTTGGTGGTGATGAACTCCTTTAGCTTTTTCTTGTCTGTGAAGCTCTTTATCTTACCTTCTATTCTAAATGATAGCTTTGCTGGGTAGAGTAATCTTGGTTGTAGGTCCTTGCTATTCATCACTTTGAATATTTCTTGCCACTCCCTTCTGGCTTGTATAATTTCTGTTGAGAAATAAGCTGACAGTCATATGGGCATTCCCTTGTAGGTAACTAACTGCTTTTCTCTTGGTGATTTTAAGATTCTCTCTTTGTCTTTTGCTCTTGGCATTTTAATTATGATGTGTCTTAGTGTTGTCCTCTTTGGGTTGCTCTTGTTTAGGACTCTCTGTGCTTCCTGAACTTGTAAGTCTATTTCTTTCACCAGGTAGGGTAAGTTTTCTGTCATTATTTCTTCAAATAGGTTTTCAATATCTTGCTCACTCTCTTCTCTGGCACCCCAATAATGTGAATGTTGATACGTTTTAAGTTGTCCCAGAGGCTCCTTACACTATTTTCATATTTTTGGATTCTTTTTTTCTTTTTGCTCTTCTGGTTGGGTGTTTTTTTGCTTCCTCATATTTCAAATCATTGATTTGATGCTCAGAATCCTCTACTCTACTGTTGAAGCCATATGTATTATTCTTTATTTGAGTCAGTGTATGCTTAATTTCTGACTGCTCCTTTTCCATTTTTATTTTTATTTTTTGGAGGTTTATAAAAGATTCTTGAATAACCTTATAACTGTGATTTTGAACTCTATATCCAATAGTTTGCTTTCTTCCATTTCTTTCATTTGTGACATTTTTCTTTGTCTCTGCATTTTGATTGCTTTCCCGTGTTTCTTTCTATGTATTGGGTAAAGCTGATATTTCTCCTTGAGTTGTTAGAGTGGCCTTGTGTAGCACGTGTTCTATAGGGCCCAGTGACTCAGCCTCCCCAGTCACCTGAGCTAGGAGCTCTAATTGCACCCCTTTGTGTGCTGTGAGCACAGTCTGGTTGTAATTGAGACTTGATTGCTGTTGGTGTCACTGGGAGGAATTGACCTCCAGGCCAATTGCCTGTGAGGACCAGCTGCAACTACAATGGGAGAGCTGCTGGGCAGGAAACACCCATATGGAGCAGGACTTGCTTCAGTGGGGCTTTGGTGCTCACTGAATCTGCCCCTTCAGTGTGTCCTTATGGATGTGTAGAGTTATAATCTGGTATAATCTGACACTGACCACTGGATACACTGGCTCTTGGGTCTCCAGGGAGATGCAAAGTCAGCCACTGCCTGGGGCCAACCAGCAGGAGCTACAGAAAGGGCTGAAGATTCTTTCCCATTGTATTGGGTTTGGAAGCAAGGCCCAGATGAGGCCCAGCTGTGAAGCAGGCAGGCTGGTGCTGGTGCCAGGTCTTGGGCCTATTATTGATAGATTTGGGGCTCCCTGACCCAGCTGCGTCTTGTTTGAGAGGTTTTAGCTTGACCAAGGACAGGTCATTCATGTGCAAAAGCCACTACACACAGCTTGGGTGGGGTTGTAAACTGGATGTGGGGGGAGGGGGTCTTTAGGGAATCACTAGGGCAGAGCAAACAGAAATGGCTGACAGTCAGCCCTGTGACTGGGGAGGTCCCAGCATAGGAACAATGATCCCTGCGAGCACCTCCGTCTGGGAGAAAGCTACCCCCTGAATTCCTGCCCTGATGCCAGACAGTCCACTTCCTCCACTTATGTGTCTGTGTGCCCCAGAGCCTTGCCCTGATGCTGGAGCTCAGAGGAAGCAGGACCTTGTAAGTTCAGTTCATGGTGCTGGCCTTTTAAGAGGAACAGTTGGGTCTCCAGCAGCCTCTGTGTCATGAGCTCCAATCCACACTGGTTTTTACAGCTCATAGCTCTTACTGCCCATAGGGACTTCTTTTCCCACCGCTGGGACCCTGGGATGGGGGTCTGGTGTGGGGCCAAGAGCCTTGCTTCTCACAGGCAGCCTCCACAGAGACAGTCTCCCTCCCGATTAAAAAAGTTGTACACGTGGGTGCAGACCAGCCTGTTCTCCACATCTCCTACCAGTTTCAGTGTGCTTTCTTATTTACTTCTCTACTTGTAGGACTTTCATTCAGCCAGCTTTCCAGTGGTTCTGGATGATGGTTGTTTTGCATTTTAGTTGTAATTTTGATGTGGTTGTGGAAGGCAGTGAGTACAGGTGTTTACCTATGCCACCATCTTCAAATATCCTTATTACCTTTTTAGATCTAAGCCATTAATCAGAAAAATAGCTACAAATCTAATTCTCATGGTATGTGAAGAATCTCATGCTTTTGAAAGGAATACTAGGAAATGTCTCCACAGTGGTTGATTTTATTATTTATTTACTATTTTACTTATGATATTATGATACTTGTATTCCAACTTCCTTATTTCCCTTTCTGATTGTATCAGTGTTGTTAGCTCCCTGGAATTTCATTTTTGCCATGTTCTGGAAGTTATTTCTGGAGGCATATTCTAGAGGCTTTTTTTTTTCCTAGCCCATATGCAATGATTTTATAATCTCATAATTTCCTACATTAAATTCAGATAAAAATACTTAGAGTGGTTTCTGGGTTTTTTTGTTTGTTTTTTTTTTTACTAATTTGGATATTTTCAGTAGGGACATTTGGTCTCCCAAGGGCTTCCATCTTTGTCTTTTTCTTTCTCTGTTTCTTTCTCTGACTCTCACTCTCATCGGGAGTGGCTCTTCTTTGGGAGTTACATTTAAATCCAGGGTTGGAAGGCCAGGGTAGGGCTCAGAAGAGAATGTTTAAGGCAGTACACTTAGGGAGAGATCTAGATAAAAGGGACAGAACAAGGAGACCTGAAGATTTGATTCTAGATCATCTGTGTTAGTGAGATTGGGCAGAAACATATGAAGGAAGCCTTTTAATGGTTTGATTTTTGCTTGAGCATTCTGAGTCAGGATCTCATAGAAAAGAGCACCTTTTTGTCCCTTTTTCACAAAGAGACCAGGAAAATGGAATATTTGTACCCCCCAAATGCTTTTTTATACACTATCAAATGTGAATTAGCTAATATTTGAGTATTTTAAATGTTTTCTGTTTATAAAATGTGAATGGCTTATTAAATAACTAGAGGCCCGGTGCACAAAATCATGCATGAGTGGGGTGCCTAGGCGTGGCTGGCTATCAGGGCTAATTGGGGTTGTCTCGACCAATCAGGGCCTGCCTGCTGGGGGGAATGATGAGGGGAGGGACCACAGGAGGTTGGCCAGCTGGCCAGGGGGAGGGAATGGCAGCGGGGAGGGATGGCGGGAGGTTGGTGGGCTGCGGGAGGTTGGCTGTGGGAGCGCACTGACCACCAGGGGGCATCTCCTGCATTGAGCGTCTGCCCCCTGGTGGTCAGTGCACATCATAGCGACTAGTCAACCAGTTATTCTGGTCATTCCATTTGGTTGGAACGGTGGTTTAGGCTTTTATATATATAGATCATTTGTGACTTATTTTTCTTTTCTCTAATTCTTTCTTTAGGCTAAGTGGGAAGGATGGCTTCCTTTTTCTCTTTCTAGCATGTAAAAGGGCAGAACATTTAGAAAATACAAAATATATGAACAAAAGCTTTTTTAAATCACTAGAAATGACATAGCCATGAGAAAAGCCACTATAGATGTTTGGAATTTTGTTGTATTTCCTTTTCCTTTTTGCCCCTTTTTCTCATGTATAAGCATACAAAATTAAGTGTAGAATTTACTTTGTCTCTTCACTTTTTTACTTAATATTACATTGTGAGCATTTTCTTATGTTATTTTCTTCAAATATATATTTTATTATGACTAAAATTAATATTCAACTTTTTGTAATAAACATTATCAATTTCATAGTTCTTACAGGGAGGAATATTTAAGCCAGTTTTTCCTTCATAAAACCAGTACAGTGAATTTTATAGTACATAAAAGTTTGTTCTCATTTGTGAATGTTCCCTTAGGATAATTTTTCAAGTCTAATTACCAAATTAAAGTGTGCACATTTTAAAATATTTTATTTATATTGCTAAATTTTCTTCAGAAATATCATAATATTTTATTTAAATGCTTAGCAAAAATAGTAAAGTATAAAGGCACATATTTTATCAAATACTCCACAATAAGGAGAACTATAATTCTTTATAAATGTTGCAATTCACTATACAAAAATACTGTTATATACTTTAATTATTATTTTTTGTTTTTGATACAATTAAAGTTTATGCATTTAAAATTTTTCTATGAGACTTGACTGCTTAGATTTTATACCCATTTTTATTCATCTCTTACTTTTTATCCTTTTTAAATAGGCAGTGTTCATTATATAATCAGTTTATTTAAACTGAGATTTTGTGTGAAAATAGTTCCCGGGCTTCCTTTTTAATTTTACTGCATAGAATTGTTATTGACATCCAGAGTATTTTTATTTGTATCATATACACTCAATTAGTTTTTTAAAGTTTCCATCTTAAATATTAGCATTTAAAATATATTATAAACATAAACAGTTTATCAACTATTTAACAACATATTTGAGATTTTAGTTAGCTCCTATATTCATCTGACATTTAATTTATTGTATGTTGATAGTTAAGAGACTCCTTCTAAACATTGTGTTTTGAATGTTTCATCACTTTCTCAAGGTTTTGAAATTTAAACTGAGATATACATTGTCTTATATTTTCTTGTTTTTTCAGTGTTCTACTGACATCTCACTGCTTTAAATTTTGTCCTTCAAATATGTTTTCGAGGGTAACAGTAGGATCTCAGCATTTACAAGAATGGTGATGGGAAAAGGACATAAGAAGAAATGATAAATCTGAGACTAGTAAAGTCATCCTGATAAGAGTTTGTGAAAAGGCAACCTATGGAATGGGAGAAAATATTTGCAAATTGTGTATCTGATAAGGGATTAATATCCAAAATATATAAAGAACTTACACAACTCAGTAGCATAAAAGCAAACATTAAAAAGTGGGCAGAAGAACTAAATAGACCTTTTGCCAGTAAGATATAAAAATAGACAATATGTACATGTAAAGGTGCTCGGCATCATTAATCATCAGAGAAGTTCAAATCAAAACTACAATGAGATATCACTTTCCACTTTATAGAATGGCTATTAAAAAAGACAGGAAATAACAAATGTTGGTGAGGATAAAGAGAAAAGTGATCCCTTGTGCACAGTTCGTAGGAATGTAAACTGGTGCAGGCACTGTGAAAAATAGCATGCAGGTTACTCAAAAAAACTGAAAATTGAACTACCATAAGATCTAGCCATTACACTTCTGGATATTTATCCAAAGGAAACAAAATCAGTATCTTGAAAAGATGTCTATACAACTATGTTCATGTTAGCATTATTTATAATAGCAAAGACATGGAAAAACCCTGAGTCTTTCAATGGATAAATATATAGAAAATGTGTTATGTATACACAATGGAATATTATCCTATCTAATAATAGACAAACATGGTAATTAGCTGTACCTCCGACACGCTTCCCATTGGCTAATCAGGGTGATAAGCAAATTAACTGTCAATCAAGATGGCGGCCGGCAGCCAGGCAGCTGAAGCAAACAGGAGGCTTGGTTGCTCCAGTGATGGAGGAAGCCAAAGTTCCCCGCCTGCCACTGCCAGCCTCTGAGCTTGCACTCTAAGCAACTATGTTGCAATTATAGAAGCTAAACAAACTCCAGAAACCTGCTTTCAGCCAGCCAGGCTTCAGCCAGTAGGATTGCAGCAGTGTTTTAATTATAGAAGCCAAACAAACCCAGATACCTGCTTTCAGCAGCCGAGGTCTCAGAGCTGCAGCCGGGCCTCAGAGCTAAAGCCGGCTCTCAGCTCCAGTGACAGCCATAGAAGGTAAATAAATCCCAGAATAAAAAAAGAAAAAGATAAAAAAGGAGAGGTTGGGAGCTTCAGTCACCCACCAGCCTGAAAATGGCCCTCAGCCCCTTACCCAGACTGGCCAGGCACCCCAGTGGGGACCCCCACCGTAAAGGGGGTGTGACCAGCTGCAAACAGCCATCATCCCCTCACCCAGACTGGCCAGGCACCCCAGTGGGGACCCCCACCGTAAAGGGGGTGTGACCAGCTGCAAACAGCCATCATCCCCTCACCCAGACTGGCCAGGCACCCCAGTGGGGACCCCCACCCTGAAGCAATAAGATGGTAGCTAATTTGCATACTGAAGGTGGGCGGCAGTGGGCAAGGCTGTCCGGGGTCTGGGACCAGATCTGGGACCCTGCCAGGCGGGTGGCAGTGCTTGAGGCTGTCCAAAGTCCAGGACCGGATCTGTGACCCTGCCGGGCGGGTGGCAATGCTTGAGGTTGTCTGCGGTCCGGAACCCGGATCTGTGACCCTGCCAGGTGGGGGACAGTGCTTGAGGCTGCCCGCGATTTTGGGACCCAGATCTGTGGCCTGGCAGGCGGAGTGGCAGCACTTGAGGCTGTCCGCAGTCCAGGACCCGGATCTGTGACCCTGCCAGGCGGGGGGCATTGCTTGATGCTGTCCGCAGTCCGGGACCCAGATCTGTGACCCTGCCAGGCAGGGGGCAGTGCTTGAGGCTGTCCACGGGACCAAGACATGGATCTGTGACCCTGCCGGGCGGGGGACAGCGCTTGAGGCTGTCTGTGGTCCTGGGACCCAGATCAGTGACCCTTCCCGGTGGGGCAGCAGCTCGCACAGGGGCGGATCGGCCGGGGTTGGGCAGGGCAGGACGCCTGGCTTCCGCCCAGCCCCAGTCACTCTGAGCAGGTGAGCAGCGCAGAGAGCCTCTGAACAGGGGAGGCAGGCCTGCGGAGGGTGGCCTGTACTCCCCACATGGCGGTGGTGACAGCTGTGAGCGTGCCAAGCGGAGCCTGCAGGCTGAGCTGAAGTAGAGCCTGTAGGCCATCAGCGCCCAGGAGTGACTGCGCAAGATCCACCTCCTGGCCCAGAAGGTGCAGGATCGCAGGGACAGCCACCCAGCCAGCGTGGCGGGCCAGACTGAAGTCCTTCTGGCCGCACCACGGGGGTTTGTGGATCTGCAAAGCCAGAGGCCTCCAGTGTGCACATCCCCCCTTGGCATGTGAACATCCCCCAGCACACTGTCACCCTCCCATGCCTGCAACAGTTGCAAACCAAGGCGTGCACAAGTTCCCCCCACCTCTCCACCGCATTTCCATCAACCGGGCATGCCTAACACCCCTATAGGATGTGCACACATCCCCTCTGATGGGCTCAGTGTTTGGAGAGTGTTTGGGTGTTCTGGATACTGAGGGTGGGCGCCTGTGAGATGACAGTGAGAGGGTGGAGTGGTGATGCCCTTTTCCCACAGAGGCCAGTGCAGCTACGAGATCACCTCTGGGGGGTTAATGCAGGTGCTGAGGCAGGAGCAGGTGCAGACAGACACACCTGGTGGGCGTGGGCAGCCCTCGCTGAGGTGCCTTCAGTCAGCGTTCCAGATCAAGAACCCAGAGGCAGAGAGGAATTCCGTCCTCTCAGTGAAACAGTGGGATAGTCGGGGCGACTGTAGAGGAGGAATGTGCACTTTGGGTGCCAGCACCCATGAACAAAGGCTGCCCTGACTGAGCCTCGCTTGCTTGGGGCCTAGCGCACTCCTGCCGGGCAGTGGGTGACAGGAGGTGCTTTTCTGAGTTAATGAGAGAAAACGTTGATTCTCCTGCTGGAAAGTGAAGGTGGAAAGTGAAGTGTGGAGACGTGGGAAGTGAGCGAGATTCCCTGTCTGGGGGTTCCAAATCTGCTGTTGGTTTCTTTCACCGCTGACTAGAGATATACAGGGTGTCCCCCCAAAATGTATACACACTTTGTATACCTACTAATTCCAATGGTTTTAAGCATAAGAAAGAAACAACAATGGAGCTGTTATCTGTTAAAAGTGTGGGCACAAACAGGTAGTTGGACATTCCCTGAGGGGTCTCAGATTGGAGAGGGTGAAGGCCAGACTGATGGGCCCTCCCCCCCCCCACCCCAGTGCACGAATTTCGTGCACAGGGCTACTAGTTCAGATATAAAAAAGGAAATCCTGCTATTTTAACAACATGGATGGACCTTGAGGGCATTATGCTAAATGAAATAAGTCAGACAAAGACAAATTCTGTATTATCTCACTTATATGTGGAACTTACAAAATTGAACTCATAAAATCAGAAAACAGATGGTTGCCATAGGGGCAGTGTGTGTGTGTGTGTGTGTGTGTGTGTGTGTGTGTGTGTGTGTTTGTGTAATGCGTGAGGGTGGTTAAAGGTATAAACTGCTAGTTATAAGTAATTTCTGGGGAAGTGACTGTAGTTAACAATAATGTATTGTATAATTGAAAGTTGCTAAGAAAATAGATCGTAAAAGTTTGCTGACCTGTATTTGGGGTAGTTTAGCTGAGGACAGTCATCTACAAGTTGAATTTTTCTTTCAGTTCTTTTCCTGTTATGTCTTATAAGAAACAAAAATGTTAATATTCTTTAGGAAAAGATCACATAAGTAGACCAAGTAATTCTGCACAAGGCATTACAAACTCAATTTTGAGTTTCATATTTGTATGAAAAACTTCTAATAGGATCCTAACTGACACAAAAGAAAAGCAATCAAATTATCTTTCAACTGAAGCATATAAACTGGAAATGAAGACTACGCCACAGGATCTTGTTCCATATAGCATATAAAAAAGATATTTAAGAGGAAATTAAATTGAAGTATATTCAGTATAATGTTAATTGATATAGAAAATGTCAATTCAAGTTGCTCATAATAGTTAGAGATGAGCAAATGATTCAAAGTAATTTGAGCTATATTGATATTGATCACTCAAATTTTGTTCACTTCAATTCACTTTACACTGTATCCTTGGGAATGCAGTAAAATAAAAATAATAAAAAGTAATTTAATATATACTTAATTAAGTTTTTATTTCAGGTGTTCTTTGACCTTATTAGAAAGAAATAAACATCATTACATTTGAAAAATGTATAGAGGTACTATGGTCAAATTTGGAAAACTGGATAATGATTTTTATATATTAATCTATACTTAATTTTTTATAACATTAACTGTAGATTAATGAAAACTTAATAAAACCCTTGGTGGAAATCATAACATGTAATACAACAAATATATAAACAAAAAGAAAGGCAGAAAAATATATAAATATTTATTGTATACTAGAAGCCCAGTGCATGAAATTTGTGCATGGGGGGGGGTGTCCCTCAACCTGGTCTGCACCCTCTGGGGATGTCTGACTGCTGGTTTAGGCCCAATCCCTCAACCCAGCCTGTACCCTCTCACAATCCGGGACCGCTGGCTCCTAACCGCTCGCCTGCCTGCCTGCCCGCCTGCCCGATTGCCCCCTAACCACTCCCCTGCTGGCTTGATTGATGTCTAACTACTCCCCTGCCGGCCTGATCATCCACAACTGCCCTCCCCTGCTGGCCTGATTGCCCACAACTGCCCTCCCCTGCCACGATCCGCCTTCTCAGCCGGGACCCACCTCCTCCGTGCAAGGCGGCAGTGATGCCAGGACCCACCTCCTCTGCGCCATGCAGACCCTTGGGACCACCAGGCCTCACCGCATGGAGCAGCCGCTGGGCCCCACCTCCACTGTGCATGTGGCCATCTTGTGGTGGCCATCTTGTGACGATATTGCATGAGGGCATTGCACAAGGGCGTGATGCCACCTAAGTTTTTATTATATAGGATTATTTCTAAATTGTAGCTATCAAGATTTCCCTGAATGCTAACATATTCATTCAGTTCAATATTTCTATTGAAGCCCAACATGCCATTTAAGATGCTGACAAAAATAGACAAAAACAACAGTAAGACAAAATGTCTGAAAACATGGGTCTTTTAGTCAAGATAAAGAGAAAAATAATGATTAAATTGTCTTAACTCTTTAGTAGAGTTGTATTAGCTGAGCCATGATGGCAGCATGTAGAATAAAAGAAAAAATAATGTTCGTTGTTGAAAGTTTGGCAGTTTGTTACTGCGATATAGCTAATACTCCAAATGAAAGGTTGTGTGAAGGAAGCAGAGGTATGTTTCAGGTAGAATAATTTGAAAATATTAAACCTTGAAGATATGAGACCATTTAAAAGGCAATTCGGATAGATACAAAATAGTACTGATACTGTTGTAATTAACCTAGTTATTAATAAAAGGAAAAGAACAAAGTGAAGGTCAAATATTATAGGCTAACTATCATTTGGGCAGCTTCACCAGGAAGCTACAGTTTTATATTCTCCAGGGTATCAATAAAGGGGAGATAGACAGGTACCCAGTAAAGTTGGGGTGACTTAGGGAAGGTGCTTTCTGTCAATCACACTTGAGACGAAGGTCATTAGCCAGAATGGGTAAGGCCCCTGCAAGGGTACACAATTTGGAATAATATTTAATCCCATGAACAAAGAAAGGAATTTGCTTTCTTGTTTCTCTTGGCTCCTCTCATGCTCTTGCTGCTCTTGTGACTCTTGGGACTTGCATGACTCAGGGATTGTGGGGCTCTCCTGCATTTGTCATTCATCCACATGGCCCACAGCCATGTGAACCCCACATGCAATGGACTAATAGACTTCAACTAACCTGATGCTGAACTGGACCCAGCTCCAACACGGAAAGGAAATTTTGCACACTGGCTCTGATTTTAGCTTTATTGAAGGGATATAATTCCATGGAAATAAAGCTGTTTATCACATCTCATCTTCTGTGGGGGCCTCCGGAAATACTTATTCCAGCATTACCCCAAGAACCCCACCTCCACTGGTAATAGTACAAGAGGGGTTTAGGATTATGGAGAATTATGGTATGATTCAACGTGCTTAAGCATTTTATAAAGAGTTGAAGTAAGGAACACAATACAAAAAAATTTGATGTAAGTAAATAACATAGCCAGATTCACATAGTAAAATGCTAGAGAATTGCCAGAAGGAGGCCAAGCTTAATTCCAGACAGAAAATGATTAGAATAAACCAGATGAGAGATAATGGACCTAAAGTGGAAAAATAACCATCAAAATGGAGAAAATTTTATAGAATTAAGAGAGTATAGCATTTAGAAACTAGATGACTTGTTTTTTGAGTTGAAATGAATGAGAAAGAGAAAGAAATCATGGATGACTTCCAGATTTCTATTCAGTAAATTATGCCATCTAATAAAAAAAATGAAGAAAAATACAAGGCCCACATTGTGGATGGGAAATTAAAGGTGATGAATTCAGTTTTGTTTAGGTTAGTTGTGTGCTATTTTCATATGCATAGTGAGATGTTAAGTTTTATGTGTGTTCAAAAATTCAAGAAGAAGATTTAGGGTAGAATTACATAGTCAAAAGTTATCATCTCATGGTAACAGAAATGTATGTTTGTGATTTGCTAGATAGAATGTGTAGATGAGAAAAGAAGTTATGGACATAGTTCTTATAACACAAGCACTTAGGAAAAGAGCAGAGAAAAACAAAAGTTTGAATAAAACAAGCAAATAAAAGTAATGCCTGAAACTCAAGTGTAAAATGAGGAAGTTATATTATTGTGGTAGCTAAGTAAATATCAAAGCAGAGAGTATATTCAGTATACCTAAATGCTATTGCCAAATCAGGCATAAAGGGAACTATGAAATGGCCTGTGCTTTTTGTTATAAAGACGTTTTATGTAAGTGCCAGAGAGAAAAATTAATGGGTAAAATAAATGGAAATGAAGACTGGAGGACATTGATTTTACCAAATCTTTCAATAAATTTGTCTCTAAAGAGAAGCTAAATGATAGGATGGTAAGAAAAAATGTGCTCTGGAGCAAAGAGACTATATTGTTTTGTTACTACTCTTCTGGACATGACTTGATACTAGGAGGAAGGAGCAAGAAGAGATGAACAAATTTAACACACAGTGATCTGTTAGTTTTAAAGGAGTTTAGTAAGGAAACCATGGGGATGGAATGCAGAGCATAGAGAAAGGGACTTAAATTGCATTAGGAGAGGCTGGAATAAAGGAAAGAACTTCCCTGGGAGGAAAGATAGGTCATCTCAGAGGTATAATGAAAGGTGAAGTAGATATTAACAGAGAGTAAGGGGTGTGACAAAAGCCTTAAAATTCTCAGTTTGACCAAACTTTAGACATGTTCTTTCCTTGACTATTGGCCACCAAACCTCCCAATTCACAGAGGATTTACTTTGGAAAACTTTATATTATAAATTATTTCTGTGTCCCTTTGAGATGTAAATCTCATAACTTTTTGCCAGGTTTACAGCCTAAGGCTATCTTTCATGAATTTCCAGCCATTCCTTTGAAATATAATCATTAGCGTGGCTCAGCGGTTGAGCGTCAACCTATGAACCAGGAGGTCTCAGTTTGATTCCCAGTCAGGGCACAAGCCTGGGTTGCAGGCTCAGTCCCCAGTGTGGGGCGTGCAGAAGATAGCTGATCATGATTCGCTCTCATTCTCTCTCTCTCTCTCTCTCTCTCTCTCTCCCTCTCTCTCTCTCTCTCTTTCTCCCTTCCTCTCTGAAATCAATAAAAATATTTTTTAAAAAGAAATGAAATGTAATTATCAAGGAGGATATCACCCCTATCTCCCAGTCCCTGTGAGAGGAGAAGCCTAAATTTCATTTCATGCCAATGAATAAACACCTATGGCCCAATCACATTGACCGACCTACTCCAGTACTTTTCTACTGCTCACCTCCGTGCTTAAAAACCAGACTGACTTTTATTTCAGTAGAGTTAACTCAATCTTTCTCCTCCATTGCAATAGCCTTGAATGAGTCAGCCATGCCTGTTTAACACTCTCTGACACAATTTTTCTTTGGCAGTTTCTTGAGAAAAATCAGAAGATGTAGACAGGAGATCATTTGAAACTGCCTTTGTGGAAAAGAGGGGAAAAAAAATCTTCATAGAGAAACAAAGATAACTGAACAGTGATGGAAGTTACATAAATATATTATAGAGCTATCCAGTTATATGATATCTCAAATAACACTATAGTGACTACTAAAAGTTACAAAGAAGCAAGGCAACTGGATTTATTCAGAATTAGTATGGTTCTTTACAGGGGAAAAAACCTAAAGGTATTGGCAAGAGAATGGTAATGGATGCTGGAAACTGCTGAAGGAATGAATAAAGATAGGATGGTTATGTTAGTAAGGGAGAAATTAGAGCAACAAAATGTGTATTATATCTTTGAATTGTAGGCATTTCTGCCATTGGAGAATTGAATAAGAATGATGTAAAGATAGAAGGTTGGTCCCTCCTAAGCTTAAAATTCTATGATTTTATTAGCGTAGATTTATTTGTTATTTCCAAAGTTCATGTTTCTTTAAATATCTTAGTCATTTAGTTGTGTTTTTTCATAACTATACAAGTGTTTTCTATGACTCAAATATTTTTCCCATAACAAGTCAACTTTGCTTTTTAAAGCTTCAGCTGCTACCCCAATCCTTTAACAAAAGTATTATTTTGTACAAGTTTAGCATTGTCTCATTGTACCTTAGAACATTGCTATCTTTCAGTCAGTATTTCCTTTTTATCTATTTAGAGTTGGAAATAGTGTTACATTTTTTACTGTTTCTGGGGTTTGCCTAAATCTCTACCTGATTTTTCTTCTCTTATAACGTGACACTTTTTACAGTAGACAAAATGTGTATTTTTTATAAACTCAATTAATTTTGTTGATGGTATTGTTATAGTTATAGCTGTTGTTTATGTTTTTTTTAAATTTGTGATTTAGTAGTCAATAAATGGAAAGAACTTAAGTTGTCAACAAACTACATTGTTATGATAGTTCAGTGAAAATCTGCCATTTGTGCTCATCTATAATAATAAAAGGGTAATATGCTAATTAGACCAGACATCCTACCTTCCAGATAAAGCTGCAGCAGGCAGGGGCTGAGCCAGAGGCAGCAGAGGCCCCCCGGCCATAGCAGGGACTGGTGGGGCTGGGGATAAGGCCCTTGCACAAATTTCGTGCATCATGTCTCTAGTATAGAATAATGGTGGGAGGTGAGAGTGAGCAGGGAGAAGTTTGGTTACAGAAAGCCATGGTGCTGTTCTCAAAAGTTTTAGAGAATGTCACAGCAAAGATCACCCTTGCTGTTAGGACAATAACAGTTTCCTACTGGCAGAATTTGCAAGCCAAAGTTTAGCTTTTCAAGTGGAAGGCCCCACGTAAATCTAAGAAATCAACACTATCCCATAATTGACTTACATGCAAATCTCATGTCAGATGGAAGAGCTAAAGCAAAGAAAAGTACAGCCTCCAGGCAAGATAGAATCTTTAATCCTACAACCTTCTCAGAATAGCCAGTTTGGTAAAAAAAAATTGCCAGCAGATGAGGCCAGTTAATATATTTTTCAGGGCTCAGTACAAAATAAAAGTGATGGATTCCTTGCTCATGATGCAGGATAAAAAATGGAATTAAAGCTACTAAAATATTATGGGTTTACTACAACCTGTAACTGTCATATTTTTGTTTGTTTTATTACCAAAATAATGTTCAAAGTAAAGAAAATATAAACTTTTGCTTTTTCAGCAAGAAGTTCACCATCTGTTTTTATGTTGTTCATTGATAGTTTTAAATGCAAATATAATAATATTTAACTTGTGTATGGAATCACTAAAATTATACAATTTGTATTTTATAACTCACACATGGCAATATGTTTTATTGTTACTAGAACAGTGGAAACATTACACAAAACTAACTCAAATGTCTTCACTTTTTAATATGCACACATACTACAACACTCTGCCTTTAACTTACTGATAAATACAGAAAGACTGAGAGGAACGGTTGCCATCCCTTTGTTATTCCTTCTCTGACATTGTTTTCAGTATAAGCATTTAGCTAATACAGGTAAATAACATGAGTAAAATAATCTGTGACATGGTTTTGTAGTGATTCATGTGTCTGAGAACACCTTTGCTGTTATTCAGCAATTGATGCACAAGTAGTTCAAATAGAATATGACCTCTCAGGGGGTAGACCTGTCAACACTCACCTCTCCTACTTGCACAGACTTCCTTAAACATAACTCTTTTATTTTGAACTTACTTGGGTTTTGTTTTTTGATCCAAGCTGCTACTCTGTGTTTTCTATTGGTGAATTCAGTCCATTAACATTTAGTGTAATTATTGATATGTGAGGATTTCCCATAGCCATTACAGCTTTTGTTTTCTGGTAGTTCTGTGCAGCCATTGCTTCTTTTCCTTTGTGTTTATGTCTGCTGCTTATATTTGGTGGTATGCCATACCTCTTCCATCTGTTTCTTCTTTTTAAGTTATGTGTCCCAGTTTGGGCTTTTTGTTTGTGGGGAAAATGTTTCATATATACAGTAGTCCTTTTCCTTTTGAGTGCATCTGATATCCATTCTCCTTTGAAAAATGCAGACCTCTACTCCCTTCCTTTTTATGCTTTTGTTGTCACAAATTATGCTGTCAGTTTGTTGGTGATTTTATTTGTAGTGTTGTAATCTTTCATTCCTTACTTAAGGTGGAATAACCCCTTCAGTATTTCCTACAATGGAGGTCTTCCAGTGATAAATTCTCTCATCTTCTGTATGTCTGGAAAAATCTTTATTTTTCCTTCATATTTAAAGGAGAACTTTGCTTGATATATTATTCTTGGCTGGTACTTTTTCTCTTTCAGTAGTTTGAATATTTAGTTTCACTCTATTCTGACATGTAGAGTTGCCACTGAGAAGTCGGAGGATAACCTGCTGGAATTTCCTCATAGGTCACTTCCTTCTTTTCCCTAGGTGCTTTGAGAATTGTTTCTTT
Source organism: Myotis daubentonii (assembly GCF_963259705.1). Lineage (NCBI taxonomy): Eukaryota > Metazoa > Chordata > Mammalia > Chiroptera > Vespertilionidae > Myotis > Myotis daubentonii. The sequence continues at coordinate 148,863,338 of NC_081841.1, forward strand.
GTCATTAATATTTGACAGTTCTAATACTATGTGTCTTGGAGAAAACCTTTTTGGGTTGAGGTAATTAGGTGTTCTGTTTTCTTCTTGGGTTTGAAGATCTAGCTACTTCCATAGATTTGGGAAGTTCTTATCAACTAAATGTTTAGGCTCTGTTATTATTATATTGCTCTGTCTGATAGAGTCAGATAGTTTTCATAGAGTTCTCTCTTTTTCTCTTTTATGCTTAAGTCTCTATTTTCTTTCTTTTTGTCATTTCTAGATTTTTATCTTTGATATCACTAATTCTCTCTATCTGCTTGGCTCTTATTTCCTGTGCTTGTTAGTTCATTCTTGATCTCTTTTATTGAGTTATTCATCTCCAAAATTTCTGTATTGTTCTTTAAATTGTCAATCTAGTTGGTAAAGTACTCATTTTGCTCATTAGTTTGCTTTCTGAACTCAAGAAACTGCCTAACTGTATTTTCTTGCATTTCATTGAGCTTTTTCAGAACTGTAATCTTGAATTCTCTGTCATTTACATAACATATTTCCTGGTCTTTAATTTTGTTTTCTGAAGATTTTTGTGTTCCGAACTGCCTCACTACCTTTGTTTTTCATGGTATTTGATAAATTCCTTCTCTGTGTTGGCATCTATGCATGAGTGCATTTCTCTAGTAGATTGATACAACAAAGTCTTCCTATTATTTTCCACTAGGTAACTCTGAATTACAAGTTTTTTTTTTTAATTCTCTTGCCTTTCCCTGGCTTTTTATATTTCTGTGGGGTGGTATTTCCTTGTAGGTGGCTGCCTCTCCAGTGACATGGTTACCCCTGTCCCAGGGGACCAACTCTGCAAGGGAATATGGTGTGTGATTGGACTCAAAATCCATGAAATCCCAGTGTTGGCTCCCATAGCCAGATACTGCAGTCAGGGTAGCCATGGTGCATGGTGGTAGTGTGGGCTGGAGGAATCCAGCAGCCTTCTGTGTTAATGGTGACCTTGGATCTCCATGAGGTCCCATCTGCATCACCAGCCTTACAACCAGCCATAGAATGCACCCTTTGCTCAGAGAGGGAAAGACAGGTGATTCTGTAGTACTAGTTCTCAGGTTTGCCGATAATTTGCTCTTCAACCCAACACCAAGGGAAGCAAGCTCTGGGAGCTTAAGGGGCAGCAAGGCTTTGTGGCTTTGTTTCTCTGAAATGCCAACCAACTGACACCTGGGGATGGAACTTTGTGCCATGTCCTTGCCCAGGTCTCTGAGCTCAGCCATAGCTTGCTCTTCCTACCCCTTCAAGAATGCCCACTGAGTCTCTTTGTTCATTTTGGCTGAAGGAAATGCCAGCAACAATCTGATTCCTTCCCTTTCTGGGATGAGCCCCACCGTGAGTTCCTGGCTGTAAGGCTGCATACATGGCTTGTCTCAGTGTTTCTCCCTTCTCACCTCCCCAGATCACTCACTGTTGCTCACACTTAGATGTTCCAATGGACAGATCTCTCAGGTGTTTTTGTGAATTTAACAGGAAATTTGTGTTGAGTTATAGCTGTTCAAATTGCTGAAACATCAAGGGAAGAGACCAAAGGCCAAAGGCATCTCTCACATCTCCATTTCTCTCCATAATTGCCTTCTAATAGTGACTCAAACTGATAAGCCTTTTATGGCCAAACTAGGAAGCAGAAGGCTTCCCTAAAAACACAAAGGATACAGCTCTCACAGATTTACTGGCTCATTTCCAGAGGTAGCCTAAGAAAGATGGAGAGCCCTGTCTCTCAAAAGCTGCTTCAAAACACAGGGAATCATAGGCTCTCTCCCTTGAACATAATAAGGCTTAAGATTCCCTAAGCTTGGATCCGCAGACTGTTCAGCTGCCTGCCAGATGCATAGGCATCACCCAGCTGGCAAAGCTAATAGACCATCTCTGGAAGGAATGGGATCGATTTAAGAGTATTCAAAACAACTTTTTACCAGAGTTGGATTTGCCCAGAAACTAGTTTCACAAATATTTCATCCTGCCAATCTAAATTTAGAAGAGATAAAACAATTCTCACCACTTCCAATTTCCATTGAACCCTGCAGATAAGAGATCATAGAGGCTGACATGATAAAATGCTTACCACCCTGCCTGTGGTTAGATGTCCATGATCTCACAGCTGCAGCTGTCCAGGGAGGTAGTCCTGCCCAAGTCAGTGAATTCTCCCAGCTGGCTCACCTAAACCGTGGGGGCGAAAAATGTATTAATACTTTTCCTTCCACCTTCTAAGACCTTCTGGCTGGGCAAATAATCAAATTAACAAAGACACATTTACAGGAGAAAATCAAAGTTTTAATACATGCTCATGGGGAATCTACATAAGCATGAAAATTCCAAAGACAGTGAAGCAACATTGGGTATATATGACATTTCTGGATAAAAGAGAAAGGGCAGGGTAAGGGGAGCAGTATGAGATTTCAGAAGTGAGAATAGGTGAATCGCAGGTTGTTGGGGAAGAGCAAAACACACATGTAAGACAAATTCTTGCTAAACAACTCAAAATTTATGGGACACCGGGTATCCTGACTAATACTAGAGAGAAGATTCTTAAGGTGATTAAGCCAAGGCTCTCTTCCTAAAGCAGGTTTTCCAATCTGAAAGTCTCAGGCAGGAAAGGGGTTGAGGAGGCTCAATGGTGTTTTTCTTTTCTGGGTCTTTTGTTTCTTAATAAAGAGTTTAAAATAAAAATTCCAAAAATCAGCTTCAGGGTAGCAAATTTTGGTGTCTTTCAGTGTATAATTATTTTTCATATAGTGCTTGTTAGAAATAAAGTCAGTGGTGGTCCATTTTCAAGGCAAGGCATTTAATCCTGAATGGAAAATTACTGGTAATTTGCTTGTCTAGAAGCCTGGGGATGTGACAAAGCCCATGCACCTGGAAAGCCCTGGGCAAACAGGATGTTAGAAAGAGCTAACCAAGAGGGGGAGGATGGATCACAATGGAAAGAAGAAATGGGTGAAGACTATGTACATGTCAGAAAGCACATACCCCAGGAAGGCCTTCCCACCACAAAGAGACAAAGAGAGGTAGAGTCAACTAAAAAGCCCACAGCCCACTTCTTAAATAACCCAATAGGAAATAATGAAACTTAGGCAACCTTTGGGAAGATTGTGCACCCCAAAGTACTCAGCCAGTGAGGAGCCAGGGGAGGGACTCATGCACTAGGGATAAATTTCTTACTGTAACTTCCTCTGGGTATGCCTGCCTACCAGACACCCAATCTTGCAGGACTGCTATTAAAAGTTTAGCTTTTGTTGTACTTTGTGTCTCTGAGTCCATTATTTGAGTTTGGGCAGTAGAGTGTGTTTCTCAAAGTGCTAATTTGATTTTCTACTATTATACTAATGTTATGTGTCAATATTCATAAGGAATGTTGATCTTAAGTTGTATATTATGATTTCCATGTTTGGTTTTGTATCAGGGTAACACTGGCCACATAGAATGAGATAGAATGTGTTCTCTCCATTATTTTCTGGAAGTGTCTGTGGAGCAATGTTAGTATTTGTTGTTTTAAAATATGTGAAAGAATTCACATGTCAAATCACCTAGAGATTTTCCCTGAACCTAGACTCGTCACATTTCATGTCCTAAGTTATTGAGCTTTTTCAATAACTGCTTAGCCCTTTCCTTGCCTAATTCCTACTTGCCTTTCAAGTCTTTACTTAAAAGGCTTGTCCTTGCACTAATTTAATGCACTTTGCAATAGTACAGAATTGTTTTTCCTATTTCTAATGTTTCTTGAATGAATTGTGCTGTTAATGTGTCTGTATATGTACTATTTAATTTCATATATAATTTGATAATTTAAAGGAAATTGAAAAACTGTAGAGTTTAAAAGTCTGGGTTCATATTAGATTTTAACAGTTTAGTCAAGAACTTTCCTTTCATTCCTCCATAAACCACAGGTTACTGTGATTTAATATTTTTTATATAACTTCTGACTAATGTTTTTTTAATTCATTTAAAATCCCCTTGGCTGGTGAATCTTGTTGGTATTCACCAGCCAAGTTTACCAGAAACACCAATTGTCAAAGAACAGATCTTATGGGGAAGTGTGGGATATCTTATTGTAGGATTTGTGATTGTGTTAGATGGTTTGAGGGAGAGTTCAATGAAACATTACCTTTTTAGATTGACTGATGTTAGGAAGTCTCAATAAGGGAGAGGGATTGAACACAGCTTTACTGAAACAAAAGGCAGGAGAATTCCTAAGTGCTGGAGTGAGCTAATGGAAATAACTAGACTGCAGTGTTTCTCAACCTGTGGGTCGCAACACCTTTGGGAGTTGAACAACCCTTTCACAGGGGTCGCCTAAGACCATCGGAAAACACATATATAATTACATATTGTTTTTGTGATTAATCACTAGGCTTTAATTGTGTTCAATTTGTAACAATGAAATTGGGGGTCACCACAACATGAGGAACTGTATTAAAGGGTCGCAACATGAGGAAGATTGAGAGCCACTGAACTAGAGCGTTAGGCTGGAGATTGGTCGAGGTGATTGTGCCTCCTATGTTTGTTAATAGGTGTTTATTGAAGAAGGGAGGCTTCTAGCTCTCTCACAGAGACTAGAAAATAAGGGAGCTATCTTTATTTATGATTATATTTCAAAAATATATCTTCCAGATCCTTGAGAAAGACATTCCTGGATTGTAAAACTGGCGAGAGCATGGGAGAAGATTTACATCTCAAAGAACCAGAGAAATAATTTATAATTAAAAGTTTTCTAAAGTAAATCCTCTGAGAAAAGTGAGGTCGGGGTCCTATTCTCAGAAAGAAAGCTAACTGACGATAAACGGAGGCGAACATTAAGGCCCTCTTGGTTAGTATCTCAATAGTTGTTCTCTAGGATGATGGGAAACCAGAGTAAGGCTAAAACTGTAATTGAGAAGATGTAGCAATCACTCCTGGAAACAGGTCTATTTGGTCTTTTTTTGTTGACTGCCCAGTGTTGAAGGGTTTTGTTGCTGTTGTTTTTGTTCAGAAGTGATTACAAACAGATTTTATTTGTTTGTTTCTTTATTTCCATCAGGATCATAGAGTAATTTCATTTGATACTGGAAATTTAGGAAACTAGTTATGTTCAGCAGGACACCATAGCTTAATATTTAATGCTATGTCAACTATGAGGTGACAGCTGTTAGGGCTGTTTCTTTCTTTCTGTACCTTTATATCTTTGTGTTTACTTTTATATTTATAGATTGCTAAAAAGAATATATATATGTATATATATACTTTTTTCTATATTTTCTTTTTTAATATATTTTTTATTGATTAAGATATTACATATGTGTCCTTATCCCCACGTTACCCCTACCCCACCAACGCCCGCTCATGCCCTCACCCCCCCCCCTCCCCTGGTGTCCATGTCCATTGGTTAGGCCTATATGCTTGCATTTAAGTCCTTTGGTTGATCTTTCCCCCTTACCTCCACCCTCCCCTACCTTCCCTCCAAAGCCCGACAGTCCAATCAATGCCTCTTCGTCTCTGGATCAGTCCTTGTTCATCAGTTTATGTTGTTCATTATATTCCACAAATGAGTGAGATCCTGTGGTATTTATCCACTCTCCAGTTCCATCCATGCTGTGGCAAATGGTAAGAGTTCCTTTTTCTTCTTCCTCTTCTTAAAGAATACCTTTCAGCATTTCATATAATGCTGGTTTGGTGGTGATGAACTCCTTTAGCTTTTTCTTATCTGTGAAGCTCTTTATCTGACCTTCAATTCTGAATGATAGCTTTGCTGGATAAAGTAATCTTGGTTGTAGGTTCTTGCTATTCATCACTTTGAATATTTCTTGCCACTCTCTTCTGGCCTGCATGGTTTCTGTTGAGAAATCAGCTGACAGTCGTATGGGTACTCCCTTGTAGGTAACTAACTGTTTTTCTCTTGCTGCTTTTAAGATTCTCTCTTTGTCTTTTGCTCTTGGCATTTTAATTATAATGTGTCTTGGTGTGGTCCTCTTTGGATTCCTTTTGCTTGGGGTTCTCTGCGCTTCCTGGACTTGTAAGTCTATTTCTTTGACCAGGTAGGCAAAGTTTTCTGTCATTATTTCTTCAAATAGGTTTTTAATATCTTGCCCTCTCTCTTCTTCTGGCACCCCTATAATTCTGATGTTGGTACGCTTGAAGTTGTCCCAGAGGCTCCTTACACTATCTTCATATTTTTGGATTCTTTTTTATTTTTGCTTCTTCGGTTGGGTATTTTTTTGTTTCTTCATATTTCAAATCTTTGACTTGATTCTTGGGATCCTCTTGTCTGCTGTTTGATCTCTGTATATTATTCTTTATTTCAGTCAGTGTATGCTTAATTTCTAGTTGGTCTTTTTTCATATCCTCCAGGGTCTCACTAAATTTATCGGTGGTTTCCATAAAATTCTTGAAAACCCTCATAAACGTGGTTTTGAACTCTATATCCAGTCGTTTGCTTTCCTCCATTTCTGTCATTTGTGACCTGTTTCTTTGTCTCTGCATTTTTTATGCTTCCCTGTGTTGGTAGAGTGGTTTTGTGTGCTATGTGTCCTGTAGGGCCCAGTGGCTCAGCCTCCCCAGTTACCTGAGGTGGACACTCTTGGTGCACCCCCTTGTGGGCTTTGTGCACAGTCTTGTTGTAGTTATGCCTTGATTGTTGTAGGTATCACTGGGAGGAATTGACCTCCAGGCCAATTGGCAGTGAGAATCAGCTGTGTCTGCAGTGGGAGAACTTCTGTGCTGAAGACACCCTTCTGGGGAAAGACTTGCTTCAGTGGGGCTTTGGTGCTCACTGAGTCTGCCCCCTGAGTGTGTCCCTTATGGATCTGAGGAGTTGTAACCTGGATGGTCCCACTCGGACCACTGGGTACACTGGCTCTTGGATCTAAGGAGGTGCTAATTTAGTCTCTGCCTGAGGTTACCCAGCAGGAGCTATGAAAAGATTTGCAGATTCCCCTTCCTTTTTTGGAGTTTGGAGGTGCCCAGATGAGGCCCAGCTGTGAAGCAATGCAAGCTGCTGTGGGGCCTTGGGCCTTCTCTTGGAAGTTCTGGGTGTGTGGCCCAGCTGCAGTTTGTTAGGTAATTTTCAGGTTGCAAAGGGCCAGGGCATTCATATGCAAAAGCCTCTCCTGCAGCCTGGGTGGGGCGGGGTCTCAAGGAATCAACAGGGCAGAGCAAGCAGCTATGGCTGATCCTCAGCCCTGCCCTAAGGTGCCTTGTGTCTCAGTGTCCTGGTAATTGAATTGCTACAAGCACCTCTGAGGGAAAGCCGCCCTCGAGTTCCGAGTTCTGCCCACTGCCAGACAGTCCAGTTTCTCCCTGTATGAGTCCTGGGTCCCCAGAGACTTCCTGGAACCGGAGTTCAGAGCAGTCGGGAGCTTGTGACTTCCTCCCGATTCAAAAAGACAGCCGCGTCCTCAGGTACCAGCCCCCTTTCGCTTGCTCTCAAGCCTCCGTACCTCTGCACTTTACTTCCGCAGCTCCTCTGAGTCTGTGTGCTTTTCTCTTTCCTTCTAGTTGTAGAATTTCCACTCAGCCAGACTTCCTGTAGTTCTGTATGATGTCTGTTTTGTCATTTTGTTGTATTTGTGAAGTTGTTGTGGGAGGCAGCAAGTTCGGTGTTTACCTATGCCGCCATCTTGGTTTCTCCATCTTCTATATTTTCTTTATATTATGTGTCACTTGAAGGTATTTGGAATCTCCCCTTTAAAATCAAATAGAACTAAGGTTTGATGAATCTTCCCCACCCCCAAATGATATGGATTAGAGTGAATTGATTAAACATTTTTTTTCTACTTTTCCTATTTCTGCTATTGTTAATATTTTCTTTTTCTGATTTTTAAAATTTCTTTTGGAATTTAACATTATTACCAACAATAAACATTTTTATAGAAAACAGAATAGTCCAATAATTTTTAAAAGGAATTTTAATATAGCTATAATTTTATTGTCATTTAAAACAACGTGATAGACCTGGCCAGTTTGGCTCAGTTGGTTGAGCATCATCCTGTACACCAAAAGGTCACTAGTTTGATTCCTGGTCAGGGCATATACCCAGGTTTCAGGTTTGATCCCCACTCAGAGTACATATGGGAGGCAACTGATCGATGTTTGTCTCTTTTCCTCTCTCTCTAAAAATCAATGGGAAAAAATATCCTTGAGTGAGGATTAAAAAAAAAAAAGATGTGATAATGTTTCCCTCTCTGTTTTACTTAATTATATTTGTCACATAAGTAGTCACATAACTCAGGTAATTGACTATATTTGATCATTTCCCTATAAAATATTAAGATAATACCTTGTTAGCCTTAGCCAGTTTGGCACAGTGGATATAGAGCATCAGCCTCTGGACCAAAGGGTCCTAGGTTCAATTCAGTCAAAGGCGCATACCTCAGTTGCAGGCTCCTCCCAGGCCTGGGCCCTGGTTGGGGTTCATGCAGGAGGCAAGCAATTGATGTGTTTCTCTCATATCAATGTTTCAGTCTTTCCCTCTCTCTTCCACTCTCTCTAAAAATCAATGGAAAAATACCCCCTGGTGAGGATTAAAAAACAACAACAGATAATATCTTATTAAAAAAAGATGTATACTGCATGCATACATTTCAGTTGGTGTGAATATATGATGTATGTCAGATAATGGCTCCAGAAATCAAAATATTTATACTCTTAATTCAACAAACATTTCTGTCCTAAGATTTCAAAAACTACAATTATAGTCCTAAACTTTATCACTTGCTGTAGCAGAATTTATAGTCTAAATGCATATAAAAATCAGGCTTCAACTATCATCCTATATTATAAAACCCTAATGTGCAAATGGACCAAATGGCAGAAGGAGCAGCAGAATGAGCAGTCACTATTATGTGCACTGACCACCAGGGGGCAGAAACTCAATGCAGGAGCTGCCCCCTAGTGGTCAGTGCACTCTCACAGGGGAGCACTCCTCAGCCAGAAGCTGGGCTCATGGCTGGTGAGCACAGTGGCGGTGGCAGGAGCCTCTCCCACCTCTGCTGCAGGTGGATGGTAAGGAGCAAGGGGTCCCGGACTGCGAGAGGGCGCAGGCCAGGCTGAGGGATCTCCTCCCGCCTCCAGTTCATTAATTTCATGCTCCGTGCCTCTAGTTTCCTTATAAATGTCCATTCTTCTCATGGCTTTAAAAGCAATCTATTTAACTCCTAGATTTATATCTGCAGCTTGGTTAATGCTCCTTAACCCCAGACCATGAACTGATTAGTTACTCGCCATCTCCACTTGAACATCTAAGAGACCTCTCAAATTTAATAGGCTCATTAATGCATAGATTCCTGATTTTCATACCCCTTAGTCCTCAACTCCTCTAGTTTATCTAAGATCAGGTCTAGTCTTCCTGTCACTCAGGCAAAGACTTGAGTCATCCTTGATACCTTTTTGGAACACATTCTTCTAATTGGTCATCATTTCCAATTGACTCTATCTTCACATTACATGCAGAAATCAAGCAAATTTCACTGCTTCTATCCTGTTGAAGGCACTGTCACCCTTTTCTTGGACTAAAAGTAAATCCTCCCAACTAACTGTCCAGCTGGATTCTACCTTCTGAATACATGACAATACAAAAGCCAACGCAGGCTTCTTCTCAATGCATATCTGTTTAAACACTCCAGTGGCTGCCAATTCCCTTCAGTATAAAAGCCAAAACTGGGCTTCACATGTCCTGAATAGCACTATCTATCTGATTTTATCTCCTACTCTAATCTCTTTCACTCACTCTGGTCTGGTTTCATTGTTTTTCTTGCTATGATTATATTCCTGGCTCAGGATCTTTGTCCAAGTTGCTCTCCCTGCCCAGTATTCTCTCCAAAATACCTTCAAGTCTTGCTCCTTCACCTCATTTAGATCTTTGCTAAAATGTTATCTTCTCATTGGCAACTTTCCTGAGAACTTTATTTAAACGTGCAGTGCCCTCCCAGCCACTGGACTCTCCGTTAATTCTCCTTCCTTTATTTTTCTCCACAATATTTATCATATTCTAACATTCTAAAACTTAAGTATTTGATTTACCTTTCACCTTTTTCTAGAATGTAAGTTCTGTGAGGAGAGAGGTTTGTGCTTTGTTTGATGGCTTATTCACCATCCTAACAATAAGGTGGGCACATAATAGCTGTAGCATGTGCATATGTAAAGGGTTATATATGACTTGTAAAATCCTGGATAGAATATTCTTCAGATAGGATTCTATTGACCTGGCATAAAAACAACAACAACAACAACACATCTTTCTCTAGATGGCATTCTATTATTCTGGGTAGGATAACCTGCATGCCAGTAAGAGAAAAACAGACAAACAAACAAACAAACAAACAAACAAAAAGAATCTCAGTGGTTTACAGCTATAGTGGTTTATTTCTAGCTCCTGGCCACATATCTACTGTATAATGAATCAGTGTGGTTCTGTCCACATCAACTTCATCCAGGATACCCATCAGTCTTTTTTTTTAAGAATGTTGCCTCCCCCCCCCCTTACTGGAAAAACAAACAAACAAAACTATGGCTAATCATGTTCTAAATCCTAAACCTCTGCTTGAATTATCACTTTTGTTTATATTTCAGTGGCAAAGCAAGACACATGACCAATCCTGAGGTCCTTAGGGCAGGGGAGTGTCATTCTCTCATAGGAAGCAGTAGAAATAATTGTGAAGAATTATAATATAACCTACAATATTATACTTAAGTCATAATCAAAAGGACCCATTTACATTATTTGTATAACTAATTTATTATATTTCTTATTTTATAATTTTTAAAATTTGTGATATTGTAATTTTTTTCTATTATACGGCATAAGAAACACAATCCTTGTATTTTCATCTCTATTGTTTTGATAATTAGATGATTTATAAATCTTTTTTAAACATGCTTTACCTTGTCTTTCTATTTTGGACACAAAGTTTAACTTACTATTATGACGTCTAGTACTTCCCTTATAAATGAAACCAAGGATATAGTTGTCTTAGTCCATTTGGGTTACTATAAAAATACTGTAGACTCGGTGGATTATAAGTAGCGGACATGTATTTTGCACAGTTCTGGAGTCTGGCAAGTACACGATCCAGGTGCTGGCAGTTTCATTATCTGGTGCTCTGCTGCCACCCTCTTAAAAGTTTATTGCTCTTTTTCATCCTCATCCTGGTTCATAGATGCCTGTCTTTGTGGCATATTCTCTCATGACAGAAAGGGGGAGGAAACTCTTTGGGGCCTCTTTTATAAGGGTGCTAATCCCATCCATGAAGGCTCCACCCTCATGACCTATTTTGAAAAATCCCCACCTCCTAATATCATCACTTCAGGGGTTAGGACTTAAATAGATGAATTTTGTGGGGACACAAACATTCAGTCCAAAGCATTCTACCTATGACCCTCCAAAATTTATGTCCTTCTTATGTGAAAAATATACTTATTCCATTCCATAGCCCCCAAAGTATTGTAGAATCAACTTTTACATTGAACTCCAAAGTGTCATTTAAATGTTATCTAAATCAGGTATGGGTAAAACTCAAGATACAATTTATACTGAGGCAAATTTTCTTAGCTGTGAACTTGTGAAATCAAAAATGTTATATGCTTTCATAGTTTGAGATGGGTCAGGTATAGAGTAGGCACTCTTCTTCCAAAAAAAAGAGAAATAGAAAAGAAAAGGGTAATAGGTTCTGAGCAAGTCCAAAATGAATTGACTCCACCTTCATGACCTAATTGTCTTCCAAAGGCTCCGCCTCCTAATATCAACACATTGGGGGCTAGGATTTCAATATATGAGTTCTGGGGTAGGGAGCAGGGGGAAGGGACACAGACATTTAGTCCATAATAGTAGTTATTAGAAATATTGTTGCTATTCAAATAGTCTAGCTATGATTCACTTGTTCCCACATAGATCATTGGTACAATGGTAACAAAAGAATAGGATGCATTTGAGAAGCAGGAGGGAAACTATTTGGGACATAATATATTATATAGATGTTTTAGAAACAATGAAATTGAGTATTATATTGAGATTCATGGCCTAGAATTTCTGTGCTTAATGTAACTTCAATCAGAATTGAGGAAGTCCTTTGGGGATTCATACATGGAGGGAATCTTTTTTCACAGCTATCTGGGCAATATCTCTTTCTTTTTCCACAGTTTTCTTGAATTGGATAATGCTACTGCCTTCTGTAATCCTGCATTTCTTTATGAGGGAAACAGCCAGCAGGAGGGCCATTTAAGTGCAAAGGATTTTGAGTCTTCCAATTCTTTTTTTTTTTAATATATTTTATTGATTTTTTACAGAGAGGAAAGGAGAGGGATAGAAAGTTAGAAACATCGATGAGAGAGAAACATCTATCAGCTGCCTCCTGCACACTCCCTACTGGGGATGTGCCCACAACCAAGGTACATGCCCTTGTCTGGAATCGAACCTGGGACCCTTGAGTCCTCAGGCCGATGCTCTATCCATTGAGCTAAACCAGTTAGGGCGAGTCTTTCAATTCTGAGCTAAGTGGCTCAATCCCTTTGAGTAATCCTGGAAAAGTTAGCTTCTCTAAGCTTCAGTTTTCCTGCTCTGTAAATAGGAAAGCACTACAATCTATGTAAACGAATGTGTTAATGATTTATTGCATGCAAGATGCCTCACACAGTCTTGGGAGTATATTTCGTTTTCCATAAATATTTTCTCTCCTTATTATCCAACCTAAACACGTTAAAGCTTCTTATTGTTTTTCATTATTTGTTTTTGCTGAACTTTAAGATCCTAAAATTTTTATGATCTATTTATGTATAGATACATGTCTTCCTGGTAGAGGAGAAAACTGATGCAAACTGTTAGATGGGAGATAAATGCTGAGAGCACATAATGAGAAGAACAGAAGCAAGCTCTCAACAGGAGAAGATGTGTGAAATTTGAGCATGTAGACTGAACTGAAATTATTTGAGAGGTTTATTTTCTGTTTAATAAACTATGTAAATTTGCTCAAAAAATACATCTATCAAGGCAATAAAAGAACTCTATGAATTCATGACTTACTGCCCAAGAGGGAACGAAGTATCTCTGAAAAAATCCTGTAAATACTGCAAACCACGTTAGAGTCTTAGTGTTACTCAAAGAGTTCTGTTTCCTAAGAGTTAAATATTTTAATTGTCACATTTTTGACAAAAGTGATATCATTAATTGCATGGGGAATATAAGGACTGTGTGAATTTAGTAATTATTGAATCATATGATATTTTGTGTAGAATTAAATATGGATATGACAAATAACAAAACTGAAGACTTGGTTAAATAGGAAAGTGATATTTTCAATATAAAATTGGCAGTTATTGCCTAAACAATATTATTTAAAGCTATGGTAATATTGAGGTCAACTACTGAAAAACTTTTTTTTTTTAAAGCAAATGATCAAGGCAGTAACTTGGGAGAAGGTTTTTTGTTTTGTTTCTTGTTGGTTTTTTTAATCAGTGAAGGTGACTCTGGAGTTATGTTGAAAAGAAAGAAGGAATCAGGAATATGACCTGCTACAAAAAAAAAAAAAAAGAGCTTTTAAAGGAGAGTACAAAATGTGCAGAGGTCAAACAGAAACCAAGATTAAAATATTAACATTTATGTGACTTTAGCATCATATGGTCAATGATCTTTCAGAAGAACCAAATTTTAGTAGATTAGCCAATAAAAAGTGAGATTGTAAAGTCATAATCAGAAAATAGAGACAATAAATATAGATCACTCTTGAAAAATCTATATTTTGGGATACATACTCTGATTGAATGTTGTTTCTGGACAATACTAGTATTCCTTTTTTCACAGAAAAGAAGTCTGTTAAGTAATAGCAGTTAATACAGACTCCCCTGTGGGAAACTGATATAAGGTTGAGCCTGGGACTGACCTGCTGGCAAAGTCACAAACAAGTCCCAGCTTAGAGGTCTCAGTCCTCTTAGCATAATTAGGCTTGACCTTATAACACTCCCCAGATCTTACCTGGGAAACTAATGGACTGAGGGAAGTGCAGAGAGTGTAAACATGATCAAAACAGGTGAAACTCACAAGAACTGAAACTATGGTAACCATTGCATTGTTTACCTCAGACTATAAAAGGTCAGTGCGGACTGAGCACGGGAGGAAGTCCTTCCTCTTGAGGTGGACTTACTCGCCTGGCCCCCCCAATATTTCCAAATTATCTCTTGTCTTTTCTATTTCATTTGTGTGTGGATCCTCTTCCAGATATTGAACCCTGAACCATGCGGGACGTGGAAGGAAAGATTTATGACACTCCCCCCCGCCCTGCATTATTTAGCAGATTGTTATTCATACATTGCACTAAAAATGAGTAAAACTAGGTAAAAGTCTTAGATGAAAATTAGGCAGTAGAGGAAATCCTAATGAACAATCTATAAGAATTATAAATAAAATTTATAAAATATAATTGTAAAACTTTAAAAAAGATTTAAGATGGAGATATATACAGTGTTCAGTGATTAGAAAGCACAAATTGTGAAGATGTCAATTGTCCTTACAATGGTAGAGTAAGTGTAATTTCAATCTGAATTGTCGTGACAACAGGTTATAAAAAGAAGGATAATCATTAATTTATTAATAAGCAAATTAGCCATGCTGGAGTGGCTCAGTGGCTGAGCGTCTACCTATGAAACAGGAGGTCATGATTCTATTCCCTGTCAGGGCACATACCCAGGTTGAGGGCTTGATCCCCAGTGTGGGGCATGCAGGAGGAGGCAGCCAATCAATAATCTCTCTCATCATTGATGTTCTTATTTCTCTCTCCCCCTCCCTTCCTCTTTGAAATCAATAAAAATATGTACATTTAAAAAAATAAGCAAATTAAAATCACAAGGAGTTTCTATTACATATCATCCTATATAATAAAGAGCTAATATGCAAATGGTCATCACGCCCTTGCACCTTTGTACCCTTGCACCCTTGTACCCTTGTGCCACAGCCAGGGAACCAGAGGCTGGACTGGGGGACCTGAGGCTGTGCAGCACGCCCCAGACTTTGAGAGGAGGGAAATTTTCACATACATTTTACTAATTTTCTTTCTCTCTGACACTTCTATTATAGAGAAAGGGCAAATAGCAATATTAAAATATTTCCTCTAATTAATTCCCTTTTAATGTGCATGAATTTCATGCACCGAGCCACTAGTTAAGGATAAAATAGATTGATAAGGATGTAAAAAAAGAGGGAAATCTGTATTGAAAATGTAACTTGTACTAAACACTTTGCTGAATAGCCCTCCATTAACTGCTAAATTTTAAAAAAAATACCTATCCTTTAAACAGCAAAAAGACTGGTATACATATAGTAGAGAAACTGCTGAACCTGTGCTCCAGAAGAAATTCAGCAGAATTTTTGTAGTAGCTATATTGTTAACTAAAAAGGAAGAAAAACATAAATAAAACAGCAATGACCCACATGTAAATCACTGAGAGAATCAAGAATGGCTTCATGGGCATGTGATCTTTGTAGTCTTATAGGGCTCCACACTTAAAATATCCATATGATTGGTTTAATGCTCTGCTGTCACCATCTTAAAGTTGTTGGGGGTATTTTTGTTCTTTTTTATCCTCACCTGAGGATATGTTTATTGATTTTTAGAGAGAGAGGAAGAAAGGAAGCTGGAGGAGATGAGAGAGAGAGAGAGAGAGAAATTGGTTGCCTCCAGTATGTGCCCTGAACCTGCCACCTTTTGGTGTACCTGGGGAATCGCCAACAAACTGAGCCACCCAGCCAGGCCATCTTAAAGTTTTTAATACTTTTTATCAAGTAGGAGCCTCCCATTTTCATTTTGATCTGGGTCTCACAAATTACATAGCCAGTCCTGAATTGAACTGAACAATAAATCATTTATACAGTGGATATTATTGCTATGAAAATGAATGAACTACAACATCATGTATTAACTTGGATGTAATCCATACATTAAAATATCCACTACAATTCCATTTCAACAGTTAAAGCAGGACATATTAAACTATGTTTGTTCAATGTTGCACAAATAGGTAAAGAAGCTATACTTTAAATTAAGCAAATGTTATCAGGTAAGTCAGTATACTATTTATAGTTAAGTAGGTTCTTACTGATTCTCCATACATACATGATTTATAGTCTCTTCTAAATGTATGATTTCTTAAAAAAAATTAAAAATTAAAAATGTGTTTGTGTAAACTAGAGTTAAATGGCATCTATCCATGAATTTACACCTCTGTTTGAAAGGGAAGTTGACTGATTGGGGGGTGGGCGGGAGTGAATTTGCAAGATAGAAGAAGCAAGATTTAAGAGGCTCATTTAAGTTGAATAGAGAATTTCAAGTGATTCTCTAGAACTGGATTCTTCAATTAGCATATTTTAGATGATGCATTAGGAAAATACTTATAAAACTATAGTTCGGGGAGAAAGAATATGAAAGGAACCTTTGAATTTAGTTTTGTTTAGTTTTCAGAATGGAGATATCTCAGCTAACTTTAGGCACAAGGCAAGAAGACATAACAAAGTCACCATGAAGCACACATGCCAATATGCCGTGGTCTGTGGTTGCCGACTTTACCTTTCTTCCAGCAATGGGCTAAAGAGACTTCTTTTCCTAAAAATGATGTTGAAATTCCCAAAGCTGTCCAAGCGATGAAATGTTTGAAGGCATTCTAAGAGTCAGCACAGAAGAGGAGTAACTATGGGGCCATTAGTTAGAATCCTTCCATACCTCAGGTTATCTCAGGATGGAGCTATTGGGCTACAAACCATCCTATATAATAAAAGGGTAATATGCAAATTGACCCTAATGGTGGAACAACTGGAATGACCAGTCACTATGACGTGCACTGACCACCAGGGGTCAGAAGCTCAATGCAGGAACTGCCCCCTGGTGGTCAGTGCACTCCCACAGGGGGGGCTCTGCTCAGCCCCAAGCCAGGCTGATGTCTGAGAGTGCAGCGGCGGTGGCGGGAGCCTCTCCTGCCTCCATGGCAGCACTAAGAATATCCGACTGCAATGGGGAGCAGACCCTAGCTGTCAGTCGGACAACCCTCGATAGTTCCCGAGCTGCCAGAGGGATGTCTGACTTCCATCTTAGGCCTGATCCCCCGGGGAGCGGGCCTAAGCCGGCAGGTGCACATCACCTGAGGGGTCCCAGACTGTGAGAGGGCACAGGCCGGGCTGAATTTTCATGCACCGGGCCTCTAGTATCTTGATAATCAGGCACATAATGACAAGTGCAAGCCAGAGACTTCCAATGTGACAACAACCCCAGAGAGGAAGTTAAGTAGTTTAAAGCTGCATTCAATATTTCCTACCATGAGGGTCCTATTCAATTGTGCTGGCTAAATAAGTGTGAACATTTTGGGGGTTGTTAAATAAATAAGCATTATGATAGTTTAAATTACTGCTTATCATTCTAGCTACAGGGTCTTTATGATTAACAGCCTCAGTTATCCTAACTTATTGTAACTGGTACATGGTGGCAAAAAGACCCCATCATCAAATGTTCTCAAGCTGCACTTTTACCTAGAGCACTATTAGGGATAACTGACCAAAAGGGTAAAGATGTTAGAGGTGATCTGATTTTCAAAGGAGTCATTCTGTAAACTGAATTCACTAGTGGAATTCCATTAATGGAAATATTTTAGCTCCAAATCCTCCAGGGAGAAGCAGGCAACTAATTAAAAATAGCATATTGTAACTACTCCCAGAATACTCCAGTAGTAAATTGTGCTGCTCTGGTGGGGGATAAATCATTGTTTTCCTCTAAAAGCTGCCACACAATTTTAAAAATTACTTTCTGAAAGTAACATTTGCATTCATCTGACAGTGGCATTTATAATATGTGAACACCTTGAGCAAAATTTTCTATCTGCCAACTTAATAATTTACTTTTATAAACTTAGTTTCACATCAGATATTCTACTGCATTTTGCAATGCATAATGCCAACATGTCTAGAGGCATATGCTTTTCTGGAATTTTTCAAAACAGCTCAGCAATCTTATTTAATCTGAATATACTATTCTATATTATAACAAAACATAATTTTGAGGTTACCAGGACCACAACTACCTCCAAATATCTTCCCTTCTAATTTTGTCTAAAAACACCTACCTTTCAATGTCTCACTCCGGGACTGAAAGCAAAAGTAATTACATTATCTGGAAGGTCACCCTACCAACAAACCTGTTACTCTAAATAGCTTTAAATATGCTTCTTTTTGGCAAGATATTGCAATTGAATTCTAACAAAAATAATTATATTAAACCACTTAATAATTGGTGTTTTGAAAGTTGAATGGACTTTTTATCAAGGCATCTGCCACGAAACTGGTGTCCTAGGGCTGAGACTGAGTTCCCTTAAATATGAACAGGTAAGAGAGCCATTAAAAAGGAAAAGAGGAATGTCTTATTTCTGTATTAACTTCTAAAGTGAAGCATTTGGCCTTAGCTGGTCTGGCTCAGTGGATAGAGCATAGGCCTGTGGACTGAAGAGTGCCGGATTTGATTCCAGTTGAGGGCATGCACCTTGGTTGCAGGCTCACTTCCTGGCCCTGGTCTGGCGTGTGCAGAAGGCAACCAATTGATGTGTCTCTCTCATATTGATGTTTCTCTCTCTCTGTCTCTCCTCCTTCCTTCCACTCTCTCAAAAATCAATGGAAAAAATATCCTCGGCTGAGGATTAACAGCAACAAAAAGTGAAGTATTTGTGAAGTGATTGTTAGTTAATATTTAACTATCCTTATCTTTTGAAGTTATCTATACTAATAAAAGGGTAATATGCTAATTAGACCAGGTCGACTGTACACCTTCTGGACGTCTGACTTCCTTCCGGACAAAGCCACAGTGGCAGGGGCCGAGACAGAGGCAGTTAGGGGCAATCAGGTTGGCAGGGGATCAGTTTGGGAGTCATCAGGCCAGCAAGCAGAGGCAGTTAGGGTAGATCAGGTTGGCAGGGGATCAGTTTGGGAGTGATCAGGCCAGCAAGCAGAGGCAGTTAGGGGCAATCAGGTTGGCAGGGGATCAGTTTGGGAGTGATCAGGCCAGCAAGCAGAGGCAGTTAGGGGCAATCAGGTTGGCAGGGGATCAGTTTGGGAGTGATCAGGCCAGCAAGCAGAGGCAGTTAGGGGCAATCAGGTTGGCAGGGGATCAGTTTGGGAGTGATCAGGCCAGCAAGCAGAGGCAGTTAGGGTAGATCAGGCAGGCAGGTAGAGTGGTTAGGGGCAATCAGGCAGGCAGGCAAGTGAGCAGTTAGGAGCCAGTGGTCCCGGATTATGAGGGGGATGTCCAACTGCCATCCCTAAAAATAATTCAAAAACCCTATAGCAAATTTTGATATTTCTTAAAACATTATTTTTCTATATCTTTTAGTTTTATGTTTATTTATAGATATATGATAAAAACAGGTGTAGAAATTTGCCATTTGATCTCCTAAGCTCCTTCTACTTTAATGAATTCTTCTTTCCTGTAAGAGGTTAATTCCATCTGTTTGAAGGCAGTAAAATATATTCTTTTGCCTAAAATTTATTTTTAAAAGTCAGCCCTGTCAAATCAAGATGCCCAATTACCAGGATCAATGTGATTGAGTTAGGATTGCACTCATTACTCACACAAGTGGGATCAACAAGAGCCCAAGACTTTCCAAGGCTAGTGGGAAAGATTGACTTCCTTTAGGTGTAACTAACCTAGAAAATAAGCTGGAGCTAAAGGGAAAATGTTTTGTTTGAATTTTTAAATATTTTTCTTCTTGCAATAATATATCCTATATAATAAAGAGCTAATATGCTAATTAGACCAAATAGCAGAACAATTGTCTGGACGACCTTCTGGAGGAAGCCGGGGCTGTGAGAGCTGGCCAGGCTGCGAGGGGCTGCGAGGGGCTGCGAGGGGCTGCAAGGGGCTGCAAGGGGCTGCAAGGCTGAGAGGGGCTGTGAGGGCTGAGCCCCTTGCACGAATTCTGTGCATCGGGCCTCTAGTGTAATATATATATATATACTAGTGTAATATATATATACTAGAGGCCTGGTGCACAAAAATTTGTGCACTGGTGGGGGAGGTTAGGTGGGGGTGTCCCTCAGCCCTGTTTCTGCCCTCTCACAGTCTGGGACCCCTCGGGAGATAACCACCTGCTGGCTGAGGCCCTCTCCCCGGGTGGCAGATGGCAGGCCCAATCCCTCGGTGCCTGCCCCGCCTCCCCGAGTTGCGCACACAGCAGGGTTGATCTTGGGGTTGGGGCGCCGCCCCGGGCGGGTCACACACAGGATGCCTGGGTGGGCCAGCAGATTGCTGCTGCCCCGCCAGGCCACCCCAGGTCGGGTCACACACGGGATGCCCAGATGGAGGCCGGGCAGGCTGGCCGATCGCTGCTGCACTGCCCGGCTGCCCCGGGTCGGGCTGCACACCGCCACCCCGGGTCACAGATAGCAGGCCAGGATGGTGGTGGGGCAGGAGGGATGGTGCTGTCCCACCCTGCCTGCAGTATGCAAATTAGCTGCCAGCTTTGTTGGTGGTTAATTTGCATATCGTGTTGATTAGCCAATGGGAGGCGTAGTGAAGGTACGGTCAACTGCCATGTTTGTCTATTATTAGATAGGATGTATGAATATATATGTATGTAAATTTTCCATTTTAACCAGTTTGAAATGTACAATTCAGTAGTGTTTATAATATCATGAAATCATCTGGGATATCTATTTCCAAAACTCTTTTGCCACTCAAACAGAAACTCAGTAATTATTAAGCAATGCCTCCCCATTCTCCCCTCTCCACAACTCCTAGTAACTAACCTTCAATGTACTTTTTGTCTCTATGAATTGGCCTATTCTGTATGCTTCTTCTAATTGGAATCATATAATATTTGTCCTTTTGTCTTGCTTAAAAGTTCTTTATGTATCAGAACTTCATTCCTTTTTGTTACTGAATAGTATTCCAGTACATGCATATGCAACATTTTGTTTATCCAATCATCTGTTGATGTATATTTTGATTGCTTCTACTTTTGGCTTTTGTACACATCTGTTTCTTAGTTTTATAAGGAACAATCAAACTATTTTCCAGAGTTGCTGAACCCATTTTAAATTCCTACTATCAATGTACAAGAGTGCTTAATATTAATAATTGTTATGTCTTCTTGAAAAGTTGATCAATCTACAATCTACAATGATCTTTTTTTGTCTCTTGTAGTAGGTTTGATTTAAAATTTATTTTGTTTAATATTAACAGATCCATCCCAGCTGTCTTATGGTACCATTTAGATAGAGTATTTTTTTTTATGCATTCACTTTCAATTTATTTGTGTCTTTCAATATAAACTGAATTTCTTGTAGACTATACATAGTTGCATATGTTTTGTACCCATTATTCCAATCCCTGACTTTTGATTGAGTTTAACGTATTTGCATTTAAAATAATGAATGATAAGAAGTACTTACTCCAATCATTTTGCTATTGGTTTTCTGTATGCTTTATACTTTCTGTGCCTCATTTCATTTATTTCTACCTTTTGTTGTGTTTATTTGTGTTTTTTAAAATGAACACTTTTTATTTCCTTCTTATTTTTTTCTGCATTTTTTAGATATTTTCTTTTTGATTACAATGAAGATTACACTTAACATCCTAAACTTTACATTAATACTGATTTTATTTTAATGTCATTAAAAGCTGCTTCTATTCATCTGTTTTCTCTCCCATCTTCTTTATTCTGTTGTCACAAGTTATATCTTTATCTATTGTGTGAACAATAATATAGATATACCATTATTTATTTATTTGTCTTTTAGATTCTGTAGGACATAAAGTGGAGCTATCAACCCAAAATACAATAATATTTGATTATATTTATATCCTTGGAAATGTCAAAATGTTCATATGTAATTACATGTGAGCCTTTATTTATATACAACACACATACACACACACACACACCAGGGTGTTTTGAATGCTGTACAGATGAGTACTCTGACTTCTTTGGAAAGTTTTTATTTGGAATGTTTTTGCTTGATGCATGTTTGGAACTCTGGAGAGTTCAACATACTGCTTGGATATAAAGAGTTCTCAGTGTATTAAAAGAGTGAATAAATAATCAAATGTCAAACAAGGTGTGTAGAAAATGCCACAAGACTTCTGATGGCCATGCATCAATCAGAAGAAAACTATGACTCTAGCAATAATGGAAGTAAGTTTGAGGTCCACATATGGGGTCAATGGACTATGACCAGTAAGCATCCTGGAAACCCAGCAGGGAAAGACTCTATCATCCTATATAATAAAACCCTAATATGCAAATTGACCAAACATTGGAAAGACTGGTGAAATGACTGGTCGCTATGACTTGCACTGACCACCAGGGGGCAGATGCTCAACACAGGAGCTGCCCCAGGTCATGAGCAGCTCCTGCATTAAGCATCTGCAACATGAGAGGGAGGCGACCTGCAGGGGAGATCAGGGGGCGGGGCCACACAGTGGGCGGCGCCAGGCCCCCAGCCAAGGCAGGTGCCAGCGGGGGGGCCCCGATTGCCCCACCCACCGGTTGCCCCACAGATAGCCTTAATCGCCGGCCAGGCCTAGGGATCCTACCCTATATATTGGGAACAGTCTCTTAGATTTAAAAATTAAAACCTGGCAAGACTACTCTAACCCTGAAAAAAACAGGATGATGCAGTAATGACATGCATGGACTCTGGCTTGCACATTTTGTGGTCAGCCCCGATTCTGACACTTATAACTGTGTGACAAAGCCAATTACTTAACTTCTCTCTGCTTCAATTTTTCTACTCATAAGATGGGGAACATGGTACTACTGCCTCAGAAGGATCATGTTATGTACTACTTTTTATAATCAGGGCAAAAAAAATGTAACTGCCCATACAACAGCAAGATGCCTTTCAGCTGTATGAAAAGCATGGTAACTGGTGAATGCAGCTTCCCAGATTGCAAGAGAGATGTCTGACTGCTGGTTTAGGCCCAACATCCCCTCATGGGTCCTGGACTGCGAGAGATCGGAGGCTGGGCTGAGGGACCCCCGCCACTCATGCACAAATTTCGTGCACTGGGCATTATTACTATGAACTTCCCTCTCAGTAATGCTTTTATGTTGCATCTCATAAGTTCTGGCATGTTGTATTTTAACTTTTGTTTGTTTCAAGAAACTTTTTATTTTCCCTCAAATTTATTATTTAATCCATTGATTATTCAGGTGAATGTGTCTAAATTTCCATGAGTCCATGAATTTTCCAGTTTTCCTTTTGTTATTGACTTTCAATTTTACATTGTTGTGGTCAGAGAAGATACTTTGTATGATTTCAATCTTCTTGAATTTCTTCACAATTGCTTTGTGGCCTAACATATGGTCTATCTTAGAAAGTGTTCCATATTCTAAGAATGTGCATTCTGCAGATATATGTTCATTTGATATATTGTGTTGTTCAAATATGCTGTTTTCTTATAGAGTCACTGTCTGTATGGTCTAGCCATTGTTCAAAATGGGTAATGAAAGAGCCCAACTATGATTGTATCACTGTTTGTTTGTCCTATTAGCTCTGTTAATTTTTTTATTTTTTAAATACTTTATTGATTTTTTACAGAGAGGAAAGGAGAGGGATAGAGAGTTAGAAACATTGATGAGAGGGAAACATCGATCAGCTGCCTCCTGCACAGCCCCTACTGGGGAAGTGCCCGCAACCAAGGTACATGCCCTTGACTGGAATCGAACCTGGGACCCTTCAGTCCACAGGCCAACGGTCAATCCAGTGAGCCAAACCAGTTAGGGCATAGCTCTGTTAGTCTTTGCTTTATATACTCAAATATAATTATTATATACTAGAGGCCCAGTGCACAAAAATTTGTGCACTGGCAGGGAGGGGGTGTCCCTCAGCCCCACTTGTGCCCTCTCACAGTCTGGGACCCCTCAGGGGATAACAACCTGCTGGCTTAGGCACGCTTCCGGGTGGCAGAGGGCAGGCCCAATCCCTAGGTGCCTGCCCTGCAGCCCATGGTTGGGCTTAGAGCAGGGCCGATTGGGGAGTTGGGGCGCCGCCCCCTGTCATGCACAGAGCAGGGCAGATCGGGAGGTTGTGGCGCCGCCCCCTGTCATGCTCAGGGCAGGGCTGATGGGGGGAGTTTGGTGCCACCCCCTGTCACACACAGGGCCGGTCTATCAGGGGGTTGGGGCGCTGCCCCCTGTCAGGAACAGAGCAGGGCCGATGGGGGGGTTGGGGTGCCACCTCCTGTCATGAACAGAGCAGGGCCGATCTGGGGGTTGGGGCACCGCCCCCTGTCACACTGATCCCGGGACCAGGAGGCCTCGCAGCTCCACTGATCCCGGGGCGGTGAGCCCTCGCTGTTCAGCGCCTTCAGGGCTGTTTGGCTTGGCTCCACCGCTTTAGCCTGCATATGCAAATTAACCGCCATCTTTGTTGGCAGTTAATTTGCATATCACTCTGATTAGCCAATGGGAAGTGTAGCGGAGGTACAGTTAATTACCCTTTTGTCTTTTATTAGATAGGATTCTTGATGAATTGACCCCTTTGTTATTATGACCCTCTTTTCTACCCTGCATTTTTTTTTATTCCTCACCTGAGATATTTTTCCATTGATTTTTAGAGAGAGTGAAGATAGAGGAAAAGACAGAAACAAATATCAATGTGAGAGAAACACATTGATTGGTTGTCTCCTGCACAAGCTCTGACCATGGCCTAGGCCGAGGGGGAGCCTGCAACTGAGGTACGTGCCCTTGACCAAAACGAACTCGGGACTCTTTAGTCCGCAGGCCTATGCTCTATCCGTAGAGCCAAACCAGCGAGGGTTCTGTCTCTTTTTGCTACTTTTAGTTTAAGTCTATTTGTCTGATACAACTATAGGTACCCCTGCATTTTTTTTAGTTAGCATTTGCTTGAAATGACTTCTTATATTGCTTTACTCTCAGTCTATTTGTCTATTTGTGTCTTTAAAACTAAAGTTGCTTGTGGGAAGCACATCTTTGGATTTTATTTTATTTTTTAAATCTGTTTAGCCATTCTGTGTCTTTTGATTAGAAAATTTAATCAATTTTTATTTAAAGTAATTATTTATAGGGGAGAAGTTACTTTTGCCCTTTTGTTAATTGTGTTTTGTTTGTTTTGTAGATCCATAATTCCTTGTTTTTTATACTGCTGTCTTTTTTATGTTTTTTTTTCCAGGTTCTTTTTTTTTTTTAATTTCTTTATTGGTTAAGGTATTACAAATGTGTCCTCATCCCCCCATTAGTTTTTTTATGTTTTGATGTGTTTTGGTATCACTGTGCTTCGACTTCTTGATCACTTTCTTGTGTGTAATTGTTACACGTTTTCCCTTTGTGGTTACTATGAGGGGGAGCCATTTGTTAACTGTAGCATCTTGCTGCAAGGAGAGGCAGAGAGTTTTCAAAACTATGAAGCCATGGCTCCCTTTTCTTATTAGCCCTTCCTTTAGTTTATCTCTATCCTCATGCATTTTGTTAAAACCAGCAAAAAAGAAACCAGGTGGCACGTTTAATATTATGTTTGGGATCTTACACATTGGATCATCCAATTCATTAAGTGGATTTTCTACTTTATTCATGATTTTGGAGAACAATGTTATTAACTTAATTTTGAGCAAAACTCTTCCTTCTTCCAATAATGGTAGTATGAACTTCCTTTACTTGAAACCCTCACCCATCAACCCTTACCCACAGCCTTATTAAAGGCCATGAGTCGTCAAGTAACAGCTTCTCCAAGGCACTTTGCTTTTTCCCTAAGTCTGCAAAACCTCTTCTCAGTCCAAAAACAGTCCAATAAGTTTTGTTTTGTTTTACAGCAACATGCTACTTCCAGATACCCAAGTATTAATTATTTATTGCTGCATAAAAATTATCCCAAATGTAGCAGATTAAAATGACAAACATTATTTTTTAAGTTTCTCAGGGTTTTTAAGTGTCTAAAAACTGCTCAGCCTGTTAATTCTGGCTCAGTGTTGCATGAAGCTGCAATCAAGGCATCAGCTATTGCTTTGACCATCGGCACAGGCTTGTGTGGGTCTGAAGGATCCACTTCCAAGCTCACATTCATGGCTATTGGAAAGATGCTTCAGTTCCTTGACATATAGCCTTTGCATTTGACTGTGACATTATGTCTCCTATTGGAGCAAATAATGCAAAAGGAACAATGGATTCAAGACAGAAGGCACTGTGTTTTATAACCCATCTATTGAAGTAACATATCCTAACTTCTACACTATCCTGTTCATCATGCAGAGCAGTGCTGGACAATGCGGTGGGAATGAATGACAGGAGGGATGTTAGAGCTTGTCTGTTCCATCAGTAGAGGGGGAGGTAGAATGGGAGAAAAATTCAGCTCTCAGACTCTAGAATGTAGTAGGCTTTAAATAAATGTTACTTGAATCATTGATGAAAATATTCACTGGGAATTGTAGGTTTTTTTTTAGTTTTTCTGAACACCTTTAGATAAAACACTATTAAAAGATATTCCCTAGGACCTTTCCCTGGATGACTACC
The DNA here is from genome assembly GCF_963259705.1 of Myotis daubentonii. Lineage (NCBI taxonomy): Eukaryota > Metazoa > Chordata > Mammalia > Chiroptera > Vespertilionidae > Myotis > Myotis daubentonii. The sequence continues at coordinate 148,889,825 of NC_081841.1, forward strand.
TTATTCTTACTACATCTCAGGATAGTAATCATAATAAATCTGTAAGGCATGATTTCTTTTAAGGATAATCAGTTATTTATTTTATAAAATTAGTTATTTTGTGTATTTTTGCCTTTTCCAAAATTGTTTCTGACAGATGTTTGAATATACTCAAATAGTCAGACTCCTTTTTTTCTGTATCTATTGAAGTTATTTTCTGTGGCCTAGATGACATCAATTATAAATTATCTGACTCATTTGCATTTATATGTATTTGCCTTATCTCTCCAAATATTTCCAACATTTTGAAGGTATGATGACTTTTTAAAATAATTTTTATTCATGCTTATATATCCAAATGAGTTTAAGTCAGCAATCTAAATGTCCATTGACAGATGAATGGATAAAGAAAAAGTAATATATATAGCAAAATGAAACCCTGTCATATATGACAATATGGAAGAACCTGAAGGACATTATGCTAAGAGTCAGTCACAGAAGGACACATTCTGCACAACTCTTCTAATATAAAGAATCTGAAAGAGTAAACTCATTCAAGCAGAGAGTAGAATGGTGGCTTACAGGGCCTGGGGTTTGGGGTGTAGCATAGGGGAAATAGAAAGTTGCTGTTTAATGAGTGGGTATGTAGTCAGTTATGTAAGATAAATTGTAGAGCTCTGTTGTATAACACTGTGCCTATAATTAACAATACTGATTGTAACTTAAAAATGTCAAGAGGTTAGATCTCATGTTATATGTTCTTATTAGATACATACACATAAGAATGTGTGTGGACATAAAATACAAATATGAGCATGTTTTTTGTTTCCTAGAATCTAGACATTCAGTATGTGCATGGTTTTTTTTTCCTGCAGTAATCAAATATATGCCTGTATTGTTTGAGAAACTGAGTTCATAAAGGGTTTATAAAAATGAGGATATTAAAGATAATTTCACAAAAAACCCCAGGATCCTTATTCAAATTTATCTACATAAAATCATCAAAGCAAATCTAGGTAAATAAGTAACTTTGGAAAAAATGGCATAAAAATATACTTACATCCTTCAAGAAAAATAGTGTTTAATAAAAGAGTTCCCCCCCCCCCAAAAAAAAAAAGAAGAAGAAAGAAATCTGGACTCTGCTTCTGGTGAAATGTCACAAAAGAGTCCTTAAGAAAAATGTAGCATAGTTTAGTGATTATTTAAAAAATGAAATTTCTAGATTTCCACCCATTTACAGTTTATATACCCGTAGTAAAATTGTGACTTATACTTCTTGTCATCTTATCAATTGCTGCATTGATCATAAAATGTTGCCCATTTTTATTGAAAGATAGTTATACTAAACTCTAACTATGATCAAATAAAAACCAGACAACCTTGAAGGTGGAGGGAACAGATTTTTTTTTAATGCAGGACCATGAAAATTGGACTCAACCTAATGGACCGAGAAAACACTTACTAAAACTAAAACGGTATTGAAAGATGCTCTCTCCAAGGGATTGGTGAGATTATGCAGAGGACCCCTCATTTTGAGCTGGCAGCTCTATAGTTTACCAGCTTCCCCTTACTTATTTCTCTAATAAAATCTCATTTTATTGTGATTAGTTATATGTATAAAATTAGGATTAAAAATTATAAGTTGTAAATTAAGTAAGGCTAATACAAGATATTGAATCTGTATTTACTTGTACAATACAAAAATTATATAAGCTCACATGTAATGTATAATTAAATTTTTAAAAAGTGCCAATTATTATAAATAAGGATCTCACTTTTGATTGTTTACCAAGTAAGATGGATTTTATTTCTCCATATATCGGATGGCAGAAGATATCTATATCTTTTCCTATCAGTGCATCAAACCTTGAAAACATAATTTAATAGAAAAGGGAATAAAATAAATAGTTCATGTGTGTGCCAAGATAATACAACTACTGAGGCATGGAGAAAAAAAGTGAATTTTTTCTATTATTTGTAAATGTGTCAGTTTATTACACATTTTATTAGATCACTTTTTCCAATAACGTATTTTGGGAAATGTCTTTTTACTCAAAAAATGTTTGTTTGATTTTTTTCTTTGGTATATTTTATATTTACCACAATGGTTTGGATTATCATTTAAACAATTCATAAGGTGTAAAAGAAGTGGCTTATAAAAGTGATGAAATGCATTTCTGTTCTGTAAGATCAAATCTGAATAGAATCATGTTAATTAATCCACTCCCTCTTCAGATGGTAACCTTAAACTGGAATTATAAATCAGTTTACCACATAACTCAGCAAATAAGTAGAGCATCATTTGAGCCCAGCTGGTGTGGCTCAATGGTTGAGCATCGGCCCATGAACCAGGAGGTCATGATTTGATTCCTGGTCAGGGCACATGCCTGGGTTGTGAACTTGATCCCCAGTAGGGGCTGTGCAGGAGGCAGCCAATCGGTGTTTCTATCTCTCTCCCTTCATCTCTCTAAAATCAATGAAAATACATTTTTTTAAAAAAAGAATGTCATTTGGTACTGATCATAGACAATTTATAGTGCAAAATGCACACAATATTTTTACTCGCCCCTTTAATAACACCGTCAGTAACCCATAAATGGTGATTTAATAGCTCTGCAGATCCTCATTCATAAGGAGCAGGAGTAATGTGCTCATCAGAGATTGCTCTTTTAACAGAATGAATTAAATGGCAGTGTCTGTGATTATAGCATAATGATTAACTTAAGTGAATATAATGAAGCATGTAGTGAATTCTCAATATCCATTTCAGAGCAAGTGTACTTTGAGCTCCCTGTGTTTAAAGTGTAGTCTGCTAAAAATCTGTGTGGTTCCAGAGATCTGAAAAATCAGGCATCATGTAGAACAAAAATGAAAACTGTAGAGTAAATGCGTGCTGGCATATTCATTACTGTTTCTAAAGTGGACAGTTTTCTTATTCTCCACAGTTCTTTCCCACAAATTGTCTTATTTAATCATTTTTATTGTGCAAAGGCACATTTATCTACATGAAGCGAATGGACACAGAGCATATTAGCTATTCATTTCAGCTGTTACAATGACTGGCACCCATTGCTGTGTGGCTAATTTGGTCATGGCAGCCGGTAACCACTGGGAAGATTTTAAAGGAGCAGATCACCTGGCTGGGTTGCAACCTGATGCACTTTCTATGGAAGACAATGCTTTAATCATGTGGACTTTACTAAAGATATACAGCACTTCGGAGGTTTATGTTGTAAATAAATAAAAATGTGGCAAGTAATTTGCATTATGCATAGATGCATATGTTTAATGCTTAATAAAATTTTATGGCAATCAAAATAATTAAAGATTTTTATTCCTATTCTTTCATTTTTCTGTAGCTGTATTGTCTGCTGGAGTACAGATTTTCATTGCCCCAGACTTGGCAATATTTTTCATGAGATGGTAAATTAAGTCCTGCTGTTTCTAACTTCATAAACAGAAACTGTACTAGAAAATTCTCTATTACCTTTTACTTTCTTATTAAATTTTACCCCATATTTTCTGAAAACAAGACCAAGAAGTAAAAACACAGTCCTAGTACTAGATTGGATTTTAATTCTAGGTGTGTGGGGTGAGTGTAGCTGGGTATATGGTTTGTTTGGCCAACACAGTGTTTATAAAAATATTGAATGCATTAAGGGAGGACATGCATACTCCAATCCCATTCTCCATACTTGCATTTCATCTGGCCCTGAAAATTTGCTGTGTCATGTGAGCTGCAACTAGCTACATTTCAAACAGTGAGTGTATCATAGTCATTAAATATTCTATTCAAATTTTACTCTTAACTACTGCCAAGGAATGTGCAGAGGCTAATAGCTGTAACCAAGTGATTCTCCACTTTAAATGAGCATGGAATCCAGATGGGAATAAAAGTAAGTTTTAATTCATTTTTTATTATGTTGAGAACATATGTTATTTAGTTGTTGTGCAGTAAGTCCTTTCATAAAAAGTAAAAGCAATTGTAAAACAATGCACATACTTGGTAAGAATATAAAATAGTACAAAAATGTTAGAGTAAAATGTGCCTTTCTTACACATTTCTTTCTTCTACACTTTAAAATAGATATAATTCCTGTGTATGTTTACAGAAATACACAGATCACCATGTGTATATATTATTTAAAAAACACACATTTTATTATGTAATGCACACTTGTATGCACCATACTTTACCTTACTTACCAATGTCCTACAGATCATTCCTTAGCAATACAGATAGTTCTTGCTAGTTTTCATGACACTGTTTATAAGCAGTCTGTCACATGGCTGTGCTGGAAATAAATCTTTCTTGATTCTGTAGGATTCTGCTTACTCTCTCTCTGCATCAGAATCCTGCTCATCCTCCTTGTCCTCATCCTCCTTCTCCTGTTCTTGCTTCTCCAATAGGGCAGTCCCAAGTCCTACAATCCCATTACCTCACTGTGACAGTAAGTGAAAAATAAGTTTTTTTCATTTTAATCAGTGCACAGGTTATGTTGAAAGAAATTTATTTTGCCCAAGTGAATAAGTACGAGATATTTTACATAAAGTGCATTTTTGTGTGTGCACACACACATGATAAAAGGAGGGAGGGATTGTAAGTACAACACGATGAGAGTGTTTTAAAGATGCTTCCTAGAACAAGGCAGTGATGCTTTGGTGATTCTGACTAAATGAAGGGAGGCAGGCAGCTATCCCTTCATGGTTACAGGGCGATGCTCACAGTTTCCACAGAAGAGCAGCCATGTGGTATATGGTGCTTGGATGATTTGGACAATGGAAGGAAAACGCATGATCTTGACAGAGGAGTTGTAGCTTATGGAGTCTGTAACATCTCTCAGGAGTCATCAATGCTGTGAAAACAGCTTTAGAGTGAGAGGAATGATGATCCATAAGAAGTAATTTAGGGACATTGAATATCATGTAAGACATGGTTTGTAAAACTTCTACTCTAGGCAAAAATAAAAAGTTGCATTAAAGCAGATTTTAGCCCAAGAAGAATCACTTGGATGGCTCATTTTTGTTATTCAAAATGAAGATAAAGAAAAGTTATCTTGCTGGAAAGGAAAGAGAAAGAATGTTTTGTGACTTATATCAATACAGTTTGGGAGAGTAAATGAACCAATTTGAAATCTTTGCTTATCCTAGAGTCATGCTAGTCTCCTATATGGTATTCTAAAAGTTTTAGGATAGGCTATGATATTTTTTTATTTGATATTTGTGTATAGAGTATAATCGATCAACATAAAGCCTTATGCCTTCAGAGGCAGCTATAACTTCTAGTGAGGGAGTTATTACTGTGCCATAGCTAAGTAGGAGGAACCATGTGTTCTTAGTTGCCTGAAACAGTGTTGATTTGTGTCTGCTATTTGTGAAGATTTATTGATAATATTCACTTTTTAGCTCTAATGTACTCCCATTGGTGCTAAGTAGTCATCACTACACTGGCCACCAAAGAAGTGTAGAAATACTGAATGACATTTAGATTAAATAGTAGGTTGGGTTTAACAAGATTCACCCCAAAACACAAAGAAATTTCCTTCTTTTTGATACTATCATATTTTCTGTTCTCCTCTATATCTACTGCTCATGACCACCTCTGAATTATATTTTTATTTTTATTTATTTATTGAGCAGTTTGAGAGAGAAAGAGAGAGAGAGAGAGAGAGAGAGAGAGAGAGAGAGAGAGAGGAGAGAAGCATTGATTTGTTGTTCTACTTATTTTTATATTTTTTGGTTGATTCTTGTAGGTGCCCTGACTGGGGATCAAACCTGCAACCTTGGTGTACCAAGACAATGCTCTAACTGAGTTACTCGGCCAGGGCCTCCATATTAATTTTTTAATGGCGTTTAAATGGTGATATTCCAATCACGGTTCATACCATTGTCAACATCAACATAATGAAAAGGTCTAAAACACAACTGAATCAGTAGAATAAGAATCCATTGTTGGTTGCATTTTTATTAACAAAAATATACTTTGATTTTTCTCTCCCCTTAATGTGACTATGTCCAATGAAAAAGAAATGATAGTTTAATAAAATAGGCTTTATTACTAATAAGTAAAAAATATGAATTAAAATGCTTAGTTCATCATGGGTAGAAAGCTGGGTCAAATATTAGATAACGTATTTAAAAATTTACTGTAGATATACTCATATTCACACCTGGATTATGAGTCAAACTACAACCTAAGGATGTCTGTTTAACCTTGGAAAAGACCCTGAATCAATTTAAATTTCTATGCAATGGTAGTGAAATAGCACAAGATTTATAAGGATTTCTAATGATTGGTCAAAATATTAGTAAATGTAAAATGTATACCAGTATGTGATTGAAGTGTTTAATTCATTTATTTTTAATGTCATTAAACATGTGACAGGATTTAACTCTGCCATTTTTATTTTTGTTTTGTATAAGATTTACATCATTTTTGTTTCTCTGTTTCTTAATACTGCCTTCTTTTGTGATAATATTCATTTTCTTATACTTTTATTTCTGTTGTGTATTTAAATAGTAGAAGCCTGATGAACGAATTTCATGCAAGGGGCTCGGCCCTCAGAGCCCCGGCTGCCTTGGCCCTCCTTCATCCGGAAGATCATCCTGAAGGTTGTCCAAATGATCCTTCCACTGTTCAGCTGTTTTGTCAATATGTATATTACACTTTTGTTATTATAGATATTTTGGAATTATTATTTTAGTAGTTACCCTGGGTATTAAAGTTAATACCTTAATTTAAAACAATCTAGTTTAATTAATTACCAAGTTAATTTCAATACTATACAAAAACTTTGCACTAAAATGGCTCATTTGCACTGCTAACTTTTATGCTATTCTTATCATACAAATTACATCTTTATACATTACTAGAGGCCCGATGCACGAAATCCATGCAAGGGGCTTGGCCCCTGCATCTGCAGCGGCTGTCTCTGCCTGGGCCCCCAGCGCCACGGCTTCATCTGGAAGGCCGTCCAGAAGGTTGCCCAGTCTAATTAGCATATTGTGCTTTTATTATTATAGATAAGCCCATTAATGCCATTAACGGTTTTGCATTTTTTTCCATTAAAAGAGATTTGAAAAAGTTACAAGACTGCATGTATATTAGTTTATATTTACCCATATAGTTAATTTCATCAGTGCTCTGTATTTGTGTGGATTTGAGTTAGTGTCTAGTGTCCCTATAGTTCATTTTGAAGGACTACTTTTGGTGTTTGTTGCAAGGCAAATTTGAAAACAATAGGCCCTCAGTTTATTTTATATGAGAATTTCTATCCTCTATCTTCATTTTTTATTATAATCTCACCTGAGGATATTTTTTTCATTGAGTTTTTTGAGAGAGTGGAAGAGCAGGAGGGAGGGGGAGAGAAAGAGAGACAGAGAAACGTCAATGTAAGAGAGACACATCAATTGGTTGCCTCCCACATGCACCCCTACCAGGGCCTGGGTAGAACCAGCAACCCAGATACACACCCTTGACTGGGAATCAAGCCCAGGATCCAGGATCCTTGTAAATGTTCTAAAAAATGAGTCACACAAGCCAGGGCCTATCTTTATTTTTATTATTGTTTTATTTATTTTTTTAAAAAATATTTTTATTGATTTCAAAGAGAGGAAGGGAGATGGAGAGAGAGATAGAAACATCAATGGTGAGAGAGAATCATTAATGTCTGACTCCTGCATGTCCCTCACTGGGGATCAAGTCCACAACTGGGGCATGTGCCCTGACCAGGAATCGAACCATGACTTCCTGGTTCATGGGTAGATGCTCAACAACTGAGCCACACTGGCCAGGCCTATCTCTATTTTTTAAAAATATTTTTATTGATTTTAGAGAGGAAGGGAGAGGTAGAGAGAGATAGAAACATCCACGATGAGAGAGAATCATGGATCGGCTGCTTCCTGCAAGTCGAGCCCACAACCCGGGCATGTGCCCTTGATCAGAATCGAACCCGGGACCTTTCAGTTTGCAGGGTGACACTCTATCCACTGAGCCAAACTGGCTAGGGCTATCTTCATTTTTAAAGGACAGTTTTGCTTTATATAAGATTCTTAGTTGACCTTTTATATTTCTTTCAGCAATTTGAATATACCTTCTGTAATAGTTAACATTGTGTGCCAACTTGGAGGTTGTTTTTGGATGAGGTAAACCCTTAAATAGGTGAACTTCAACTAAAGCATATTGCTGTCCGTAATGCAGGTGGGAATCGTCCAATCAGTTGCAGGCCTAAATAGAACAAAAAGAGCAGTCTCCTTAAGCAAGAGAAAAATATATCTAGCAGACTGTCTTCGAACTTCATCTGCTCCCTCAGCTCTTCTTGGTTTCCACCTGCTGGCCTTCAAGTTGGAACTGCACCATTGGCTTTCCTGAGTCTTGAGCCTGCCAGCCCACACGGAGTTCCTGAGCCAATTTCTTATAATAAATCTCTTCACATACTTGTGTGTCTCACACACACACACAAACACACACACACACACACACACACACACACACACACACACACATGCTACTAGTCTATTTCTTTGGAGAATCCTGGCCAACACAGATTTTGGTACTTAGAGTAATTCTAGAGGAACGGGATCTTAAGCATGAATTCTGTGAATTTGTTCTGGAGTTTCTAGAATTGGCTTTCTAATCTAATTAGATTTAAAGACACTAATGACTCTATTCCTAGGAGCAGAGAGATACTGATAATGGCATAGGAGGCAATAGACATACCTAAAATATCACCATTGGACACTCCTAATCAAACAATTAAAAGATTAAAGGATGTCAGTGACTATGTATATGATACTTTCAAACATTTTTTCAAACTAATCAGTATAATGGGTTTGGGGGTTTGCTACTAATGTCACTAGACAATGTGGAGAAAGAAATGGATGAGTTTAGGGATTCAAATTCCCAGCTCAGGTGCTGCATAAATGACCCGAAAGCTTCTTGTAGCCACAGGAATGAAATTGCTGAAAAGCAAATCCAGATCTCATCTTGTAATTGACTGACTGACAATGCAAATTGAATTCTCAGCCTCATGGGATATGTACTGTTTAAATGAGAACATTGATTGGAGATGAGTGGGCTCCTGAAGTTGGGAATGCAATGTATAGAAAGACGCTGATGAAACAAGGAAACAGCACCTCCACCTTTAGTATGAACCTACTCTCCATCCCTTAATGAGGATATTAATAACCAGGTGTTGCCTAAGGAAACTGTAATGGCCTCCCCTGGGGCAGTTACCATGCAAGACAACTCTGCTTCTCCTCAGGAACCACCCTCAGAACGCCTCTTTGCTTCTAGACTTATAACTAGACTCAGTTCCCAGCAGACCACCAAAAAAAGTTGCAAAGGATGATGGACAAGGAGGTGAGTTATACTCCAAAATAATTCCTTGAATTTTCTCATTTGTAGAGACAGAAATATGAGAAATATCTGTGGATGTGGATATGAAGGATATTGAATAATGATGAAAGAATCATAACATTGGATCAGGACAAATCTGTTGATAAGGGCCCACTAAGTGAAGATTCTAAATTTAATAGTGGGAATTAGAAAGAGCTGTAACAGTTTGGGTTGGTTATTTGGCTGAAACAAGGACTAAAGGTAGCCCAGAGTGAGTGAGCTATAAATTCAAAGCCTGCCATAGTTTACTGTAGAGGAAGGTATGCAAAGGCTTAAAGATGTTAGGATGTTAGAGAGGATTTGTCATTTAAGATCTACTCATCCATCCTGAAGGGTCCTGAAGGTCCAGAAGACACAACTTTCACCATGACTGTAAGAAATTAGTTTATGTTGGGAGCCCTGGTATCTTGGAAGAGTTCCATGATTGCTATTTTCTGAAAGCCAGACCTTACAGTGGAAACTGTGATGACTGAAAGGAAACCTAAATGCAATGCGAGCAATTGGGTCCTGCGGTGATGGTGGTCAAGTGGTGGTACTCAGCCCTCAAAGACAAGGTGGGCATGGTTACTGTAAAGGACAGCGGAGTCAAAGCAGCTAGACTCCTCTGACTCACATAGATTTATGGGTTTGGCTAGTTGATCAAAGTGTTCCTAGAAATGAAATAGATTGGAAGTTACTAAAATCTTACCTGATCTCTATAAGCAGAATAATTCTAGGTCAAGTGGACAAAAATCTAGCCTGAATCATAAAAAAAACAACAACAACAGGTAGTCATATGCATCAAACAATTCCCATACTTGAGCCAGCTTTGAGTCCCAGAACTCCTTGAATGAAGCTGATGCCAGTTCCACTTGAGAAAGGGTTTTGGTACAATGGCAAAAGTTTGTACTGTTAATGCTTCTCCCGGTCTTGCCCAAAGGAATTTAAGAATTCATACCAGGTTAACTGTGCACTGGGGGAAAAGGAAATAATAAAACCTTGGAGGGCTACTGAATACTGGCTCTGAACTGACACTAATTCCAGGAGACACAAAACATCAATGCCATTTACCACTCAGAAGAGAGGCTTATGGAGGTCAGGTGATCAATGGGAGTTTTAGTTTAGACCTGTCTCATTGTGGCCCTGTGGGTCTTGATTCCATCCTGTAATTATCTCCCCAATTTTGAAATGCAAAATCATAATGGATATATTCAGCTTCTGGCAGAATACCCAATTGTTCCCGGAGTAAGGGCAATATGGCAGAAAGTCTGAGTGGTATCTACTAGAACTGCCTCTACTTACAGAAATAGTAAACCAAAAGCCATATCATATTCATGGAGCAATTGCAAAGATTAATGCCACCAAATGAAGGATGCAGAGGTTGTGATTTCCACCATGCCCCATGCAACTTGCTAATTTACCTTGTGTAGAAGACAGATGGATTTTAGAGAATGACAGTGAATTATTGTAAGCTTAATCATGTAGTAACTTCAATTACAATTTCTGTATCAGCTGTGGTTTCATTGCTTAAGCACATTAACACATCCCTTGGTACCTGGCATATAGCTATTAATTTAGCAAATGCTTTTCCCCCCCAATTCCTGTTAATAAAGACCACCATAACATTAGCTTTCAGCTTGCAAAGCCAGCAATACCCCTTCGCTGTCCTACCTCAGGAATACATCAGCTCTCCAGAGTATGTCATAATTTAGTTTCCAAAGGTCTTTTTTGCCTTTCTATTCTACAAGGTTCCATACTAGTCTATTACATTGGTGACATTATACTGATTAAACGTAATGAGGAAGAAGTAGAAATTATTCTAGACTTATTAATAAAACATTTACGTGCTAGGAGGTAAGAAATAGTCTACAAAAATTCAGGATCCTTCTACTTTATTGAAATTTATGGGCAACCAGTGGTGTGGGGCATATTGAGATATCCCTTTTAAGGTAAAAGATAAGTTGTTGAAACTGGCCGCTCCTACCACCAAAAAAAGGAGGCACAAGGCAGTGGGCCATTCTGGATTTAGGAAGCAACTTACTCCTCATTACTCTGGCCCTTTTATCAAGTCTCCTGAAATGGGGCCCAGGACAAAAGGCAGCAGACTGCCTTTGGTCTTATCCGCACTGTTATTGCTTCTACGTCTGTGTCAGCATTCAGGCTGGAACTGCAATATCAGCTCTTCTGGGTCTTGAGCCTCTGGCTCACTGCAGATGGTAAACTTCCCAGCTTCTATAATCATGTGAGCCAATTCCTTATTTTACATGTATGATGAATATGTGAAAGAGTTTATTTTTCTATTTTTTATTATTTATTGTATTATTTTCCATACTCACAACTGTAAACCTACTTTGTCCCATCCTGTATATCTCCTATTGATTCTGTTTCTCTGGAGAACCCTAATTATAATAAACCGTCTTATTTCCTCTGTCCTTTATTGTTTCTTTTCTTTTCTTTTTAAATTAAATTTATTGGGGTGACATTGATTAATAGGGTCATATAGGTTTAAGGGGTAGATTTCTATGATACAAGATCTATATATTGCACTGTGTGCCAACCATACAAAGCCAAATCTTCTTTCATCGCCATATATTATGCCCTCTTCACTCCCATCCATCCATCCTCTTCGCTCTGGCAACTACCACACTGGTGTTTGTGTCCAAGTGTTTCAGGTTTATATCCCACATATGAGTGAAAATCTTATGGCTGTTAGCTATTTTTGACTGGCTTATTTCATTTAGAATAATATTCTAAAGCCCCATTCATGTTATTGTAAATGACAAGGTTTTGTCTTTTCTTATTGCTAAGTAGTATTCTATTGTGTATATATACTACATCTTCTTTATCCAGTTCTGTATGATAGGACACTTTGGTTGTCTCCATGTCTTGGCCACCATGAATAATGCTGCAATGAACATAGGGGTGCATATATCTTTGTGAATACATGTTTTCAAGTTTTTTTGAGTAGATGCTCAGAAGAGGGATTGCTGAGATATATGGTAACTCTTTTTCTTAATTTTTTGAGGAATTGCCAGACTGTTTTCCATAGTGGCTATGCCAATCTACATTCCCACCAGCAGTGAATGAGGGTTCCCTTTTCTCCACAACCTCACCAACACTTGTTACATGTCTTGTTGAAAATGACCACTCTAACAGGTGTGAAACAGTTTCTCATTATAAGTTTACTTGCATTTCCCTCATTGCCAGTGAGGTTGAACAGCTTTTCATATATGCGTTGGCCATTTGTGTGTCTTCTTGGGAGAAGTGTATTTTCAGGTCCTCTGCTCATTTTTAATTGGATTATTTGTTTATTTGGTTTTGAGTTCTTTATTTATTTTGGATATTAAACCTTTGTTGAAGCTATTGTTTGAAATATCATCTCCCATTCAATCAGTGACCTTTCTATTTTGTTGTTGGTTTCTCTTGCTGTACAGGAACTTTTAAAATGTTAAATAGCCCCATTCATTTATTTTTGCATTTACTTCCCTTCCCTTTGGGGGTGAAGTTCATAAAATGTTCTTTACCACCAAGGTCCATACATTTAGTTCCCATGCTTTCTTCTTATATTTAATTTTAAATTTTAAATGTAATCTTATATTTAATTTAATCTTATATTTAGGTCTCTGATCCATTATGAATTAATCTTATATTTAGGTCTTTGATCCATTATGAATTAATTTATTTTCAGATTCCAAAGTTCTGTATTTTTCAAAATAAAGATCAAACATAATTTAGAGATAATCTACACAAGAATTAATTTTTGTACATGGAGGACCTATAGTCTAGTTTTGGGGGGTTTTTGCATGTGGTTTTCCAATTTTCTCAGCACCATTTATTGAAGAGACCTATTTTAATCCGTTGTGGATTTCTGCCTCCTTTGTCAAAAATTATCTGCCCATATTCATGTGGATTTATATCTGGACTCTCAATTCTGTTCCATTGATCTGTTTTTCTGCCAATACTATGCTGTTTTGATTATTATAGGTCTGTAGTATAATTTGAAGTCAGGCAATGTGATACCTCCAGCTTTGTTCTTTTTTCTCAGAATTGCTTTGGCTATGAAAGATCTTTTGTGGTTCCATACAAATCTGATGATTTTTTTTTGTTCTATATCTTTTAAAAATGACATTGGAGATTTGATGGGGATTGAATTAAGTCTTTATATTGCTTTGGGAAGTGGCCATTTTAGCTATGTTGATTCTTCCAATCCATGGACATGAGATATTTCTCCATTTTGTTGTGTCTTTTTCAATCTCTTTTAATAATGCTTTGTAGTTTTTAGTATATAAGTCTTTAAGTTTATTCTTAGGTGTTTTATTCTTTTGGTTGCAATTGCAAAAGGAATTGTTTTATCATTTCTTTTTCTGAAGTTTCATTGTCAGTAAACAGGAAGGCAGTGGGTTTTTGTGCATTGTTTTTGTATCCTGTAACTTTACTATATTTGTTTTTAATACTTCTTTTTTTTTTTTTTTTTGGTGGATCTTTAGGGTTTTCTATGTATAGAATCATATTCTCTGCAGAAAGTGACACTATTACTTCTACCTTCCTGATCTGGATGCCTTTTATTCTTTCCCTTGCCTTATTGCTCTGGCTAGGAATTCCAGAACTATCTACACTAATAAAAGACAAAGATGCTAATTGACCATACCTTCACTATGCTGTAAGCCATGCCCACCAGCCAATCAGAGTGACTATATGCAAATTAACCCAACCAATGGCGGCCTGCAGCCACGAGCTGGAGCAAGCAGGAGGCTTGGTTGCCCCGTGATGGAGGAAGCCAAGCTTCCCACCGGCCCTGGCTGGCTGTCGCCTCTGCAAAAGACAACAAAGTTTCAATTATAGAAGCTAAATAAATCCCAGATACCTGCTTCCAGCCAGCCTCCACTGGGAGCTTGGGTGGCTGGCGGCTGTGGCCAGCCTGCAAACAACCATCAGCCCCTCACCCAGGATGGCCACACCCTCATGGGGTGAGGGTCCCTGCAGGGGGGCTGTGGCCAACCTGAAAACAGCCATCAACCCCTCACCAGGCTGGCCAGGCACCCCAGCAGGGACCCCCACCCTGAAGGGGCTATGGCCAGCCTGAAAACAGCCATCAGCCCCTCACCCATGATGGCCACACCCTCATGGGGTGAGGGTCCCTGCAGGGGGGCGTGGCCAGCCTGCAAACAGCCATCAGCCCCTCACCCAGGCTGGCCACACCCTCATGTGGTAAGGGTCCTGGCTGGGGGGCTTGGCCAGCCTACAAACAGCCATCAGCCCCTCACCCAGGCTGGCCAGGCACCCCAGCAGGACCCCCCTCCCTTAAGGGGGTGTGGCCAGCCTGAAAACGGCCCTCAGCCCCTCACCCAGGCTGGCCAGGCACCCCAGCGGGACCCTCACCCTGATCTGGGACACCCTTCAGGGCAAACCAGCTGGCCCCCACCCATGCACCAGGCCTCTAACCTTTATAATAAAAGGGTAATATGCAAATTGACCCTAACAGCAGAGTGACTGGGAATGACTGTTCACTATGACACACACTGACCACCAGGGGGCAGATGCTCAATGCAGGAGCTGCCCCCTGGTGGTCAGTGTGCTCCCACAGGAGGAGCTCTGTTCAGCCACAAGCCAGGCTGTCAGCTGCCAGTACAGCGGTGGTGGTGGGAGCCTCTCCCACCTCCTCAGCAGCACTAAGGATGTCTGACTGCAGCTAGGCCTGCTCCCCGCTGGCAAGTGGACATCCCCCAAGGGCTCCCGGGCTGCCAGAGGTATGTCTGACTGCCATCTTAGGCCCAATCCCCTGGGAGCGGGCCTAAGCCAGCAAGTGGTCATCCCCCAAGGGGTCCCAGACTGCAAGAGGGCACAGGCCTGGCTGAGGAACCCTCCCGAGTGCACAAATTTTTGTGCACCAGGCCTCTAGTCCTATATAATAAAGGCCTAATATGCTAAGTGTCCATTTGGCCAGTTGGCCATTCAACCAATCAAAGTGTAATATGCTAATGATATGCTAAGGCCACTCAATTGCTCACTATGATATGCACTGACTACCAGGGAGCAGACAGTTGACTGGTTGACCAGTTGCTATGACTTGCACTAACTACCAGGGGCAGAAAGTAAATGCAGGAGCTGTCACCTAGTGGTCAGTGCACTCCCACAAGGGGAGCACCACTCAGCCAGAAGGCAGGCTTACATCTGGTGAGTGCAGGGGCAGTGGTGGGAGCCTCTCCCTTGAGGCTCAGCAGCACTAAGGATGCGGGCATAAGCTGTCAGTTGGACATCCCCAGAGGGCTCCTGGGATGCAAGAGAGTGCAGGCCGGGCTGAGGGATATCTCCACCCCTGCCTCCCTGAGAGCATGAATTTCATGCACTGGGCCTCTAGTGTTGAATAAGAATGGTGAGAGTGGGCATTTTTTCTTTTTCTTGAGGAAAAGCTTTCAGTTTTTTGCCATTGAGTTTAATTTTGGCTGAGGGTTTATCATATATGGTCTTTATTATGTTGAGGTACTTTCCTCTATTTCTATTTTATTGGGTGTTTTATTCATAAATGGATGTTGTATCATAGCAATTGCTTTTTCTGAATATATTGATAAGATCATATGATTTCTAGCCTTTCTTTTGTTAATGTGGTGTATTACATTGATTGATTTGCATATATTGAATCATCCTTGTGTCCTGGAATGAACCCTGTTTGATCGTGATGTATTATTTTTTGGTATATTGTTATATTCAATTTCCTATTATTTCATCTAGGATTTTTTTATTGTTTCAGATATGAAATTAGCTGTACATTTTATTGGGATACAATTGTACATGATGAGTCCTATTTCTGTTTCTGCTTTCAAGATTCTCTTTGTCTTCTTCTCCCCCCAGCATTTTTACTATGATTTATCTATGTTTGGATCTCTTTGAGTTTATTCTACTTCTTGGATGTTTAGATTCATATTTTTCAAACTATTTGGGAAGTGCTTGACCATTATATGTTTAAATAATCTTTCTGAAACTTTCTTTTCTCTCCATATAAGCCTCATAATATGTTTATGTTGAATGCCTGATGATGTTACACTGGTTTCTGAGGTCCTGTTCATTTTTTTTCTCATTGTTTTCCTTTCTTTTTCTGGGACTAGATCAGTGGTTCTCAACCTGTGGGTCGCGACCCCTTCGGGTGTTGAATAACCCTTTCACAGGGGTCGCCTAAGACCATCGGGAAACACATATATAATTACATATTGTTTTTGTGATTAATCACTATGCTTTAATTATGTTCAATTTGTAACAATTAAAATACATCCTGCATATCAGATATTTACATTATGATTCATAACAGTAGCAAAATTACAGTTATGGAGTAGCAATGAAAATAATTTTATGGTTGGGGTCACCACAACATGAGGAACTGTATTAAAGGGTCACGGCATTAGGAAAGTTGAGAACCACTGGACTAGATGATCTCAATTAGTTTGTCTTCATTTTCACTGATTCTTTCTTCAGTCATTTCAAATCTGTAGTTGTACTACTTCAATGAACTATTTGGTTTACTATACTTTTTAACTTCCAGAATTTGTTAAATATATATATGAATTTGTTGATTATATATATGATTTCTATCCCCTTATTGATATTTTTTATTTAGTAAACCATTATTTTCATTCTTTCCTTTAATTCTTTAGACATGTTTTTAAAAGTTCTTTGAACATATTTACAATAGTTGGTTTAAAGTGTCTATTAAGTCTAATATCTGGTCTTCCTCAGGGGCAGCTTCCATTGACTGCTTTTATTGCTGTGTATGGATCATAATTTTCTTTTTCTTTGGGTGTCTTATAATGTTTGATGAAAAACCAGCATTTTAAATAACATAATGTTACAACTCTAGAAATCAAATCACCCTTCCAGCTTCCTCAGAGTTTGTTGCTGTTGTTACTATTTGTTTGTTTAGTGATTTTGCTGGACCAATTTTGTAAAGTGTGTATTTATGTGTGCGTATAGCCATTGAAGTATATACTTAATTAGCTTAGTGATTGGTTAATGATTGAACAGAGGTTTCTTAAAAATGCCTTGAACCTGTTTGTCACCTTGCTTTTGCTGAGGGGGATATCTGTGTGTTTGGAGCATATTTTCCACATTTCAGTAGACAGCTTCCAAATCTACCTTAGCCTTTATTTACTTCTTGCAGAGCCTCAAGTTATTCAGAATTGAGATACACAGAGCTCTGGATATGTTTTTGGAATTATAAGATTCCCAAAAATATGATGGAGCTTTATGAAGCTCTTCATGAACATCTTATTCCATAATTTCTTCTTTATGGTGAGCTGGGAAAGTGGTAATGTAGTTAAGGTAGCTGCACTATTAAGTACTTGCTCCTGACTGTATTCATCAAGCACTCAGATCATAGGCCAGTTCATATAGAGCAAGGTCTGAATAAGGCAAAATAAGCCCTGCGGAAGAGCTTTACAGCAAGCTACCATGGAACTTAAATAGTGATAATTCTCAGGAAACCTAACTTTTGGGATAACTCCATACCTTTTGCCTCCTTCAGTGGATTCCATGACCCAGAATTTAACAGTTAATGCAATTACTAGGCTGTAGGTATTTAAGTCTACGTCTAATGGAAGCGGGAAGAAGAAAATGGAATTAAGGCAAATTATAAAATATTATTAAGCTTGCTGTTGTTACCTAGATTTAAATGTTTTTCTTGAATAAATAATATTTATATTGTTGGGGTCTGTTAATTAATTTCCAGTATTCCAGAAATTTTTATTTAAATAAATTTTGTTAGTATTATTGTTGCTTTTATTGTGAAGTGGATTTTCAGAGTTGTTTCCTCTAATTCTGGAAGTCCTTTTCCTCCTTTACCAATCTTTATTTCCTCTAAATATTGACTCTAGCAATATTCCGTATTTTTCCGTGTATCAGATGCTGTTTTTCTCTAAAATCATTAGACTGAAAATCGAGGGGCGTCTTATACACAGAAGTCAATTGTGGAGGGAGCGAGAGGGTGCATAACTGCCCCATACCTTGTCAAACAGGCTTCCTCCAATCACGAGCCTTATTGTTACTGACATCAGCTGATGCCATAATTGGAGGTGGGGTGGAGATGGAGAGTGCACAGATGCAACAGGGACCAGAGTGCTCTGAGCCCATAAAGATGTCAAAAAATGAAAAGATAAATACTGGTAAGCGATTGTCTTACTCTGCAAAATTCAAACTGAATGTAATCAGCTATGCAAAAGAGCATGGAAATAGAGATACAAAGAGACAATATGGAACTCCTGCCACTGAGTGTATGATCAGACAGTGGAGAAAACAGAAGAACATCTCCTTAAGATGCAAAAAAGAAGGCCTTAAGAGGAAAAGCAGCAAAATGTTTATAATATTAATTTCTTAATTTGAGGTTGGAAAAGTGGGGGGCGTCTTATATATGGGGGCATCTTATACAAGGAAAAATATGGTAGTTATCCATGAAGTCCTTTTGTTAAACATGATATATAATTATGAAGTTACTTTTTATTTGCATTACCACTATTTGAAAGCTAATTGTCAAATACACTGCAAATTATCTACACATTTTACATAACATTATTTCCCAAAATATTAGTATCATTTTGTATCCTCTTACTACAAGTATATAGTTATTTTCCTCCACTTAAGGATATAACAGAAAAATAATAGGCCTGGAATTGGAGATTGTCATATGCTGACCTTACTGATCTCTCAGTGCATTTACTATTACTTATCTCAAGACTTCAGAAATAAATGATGAACTTAGTTTCTGATTTGAAATTAGTAACATAAGACAATTAGTTTCCACTAGCTATGTTCTGTCATTGTGAACTAATAAAGAATGCATTAAGTCTGAATTAAACAAGTGGGTGGGCATTCAAACATTGGGCAGAATATTTTGAATTCTCTGGTCCTATTTCCTGAGCATTAGTGTATATAGTAATAGTTATGAGCACCAAGGATCGAACAAGATTAGCTATAAAACACAATTCAAATATCAGTCAGTGCTATTTGTTGAATGTTGTATATTCAAGAAAAGATTTATAAGCAAAATTTTGATGCAATCTTGTTTTTGCCTAAATCAAATAAGATAGCCAAGGGAATTATTACAGTTTAATGCAATAACCACATACAGTGCCCTTAGGAGAGAGTAACTGGAATATAAGTGAAGTAAAATTGCTTGCAACACATGATTATTTTTACTGTGCTCTCATCTAGCAGAGTGGTATACTACATTCACCATTGAAAACAGAGAGTAAATGGGCAGAATTTATCAATGTTTATAGAGCCATTTTCCAACAAGAATGATAATGTTTCTGTCTACAAAATATGAATATTTCAACCCAATTTTGCTTTAAAGTAGTTAATCAGGCTCCTTTATAGTGTAAATAAAATATCCTTTCAAAAATTTGATTGTGTTCACCCAATATCCAGTCTGGCATTCTCTCTACTAATAATTGAATGTCTGCCATTTAGAGGAGCATATGGCCATGTAGATTAAAGTCTAATTTAGATTTATTAATAATCTCTTTTCTGAATGTGGGTTGACAACACAATACTTTGATTCTGATTTTATTTTCAAGACTAGAGGCCCGGTGCATGAAATTCATGCACTGGGGAGGAGGGTTGTCCCTCAGCCCAGCCTGCCCCCTCTCACAGACTGGGAACCCTCAGGGGATGTCCTACTGATGGCTTAGGCCCACTCCCCACACTCTGACCTCCCTCCGTGGGAGGTGAGCGGGCTGATCAGGGGAAGACACCAACCCCATCATCCTGTTGCTGCTGCCACTGCTGCAGCTGCCAAGATGTTTTCATCAACATGGACTCTAGTCCTTTCACCATGAAAATATGACAACTTTCTTTAGGCATTTTCAAGATGTGTCTTTCATAGGATATGACATTTCTTAACCCCGCCAGCAGTGGACCTGCAGTTTCCCTCCAGCAGTGTGGTGGAAAAACCCTAGATCACCTTCCTGGATTCTTATTACCCAAGTTACCAAGAACATTGCAAGTGGCAACATACAGGGAGCTTAGCCAATGAGCAATCAGAAAAGGTGTTTCCTCTGCAGCTCATGCTCAGAGGACCCCCCCGTGTTGTGTCCACTGGGCTGGGGGTGTGCCCTGAGCTGCGCAGCGGCTACCAGGAGCACAACCCCAGCCCAGCAGCCCCACATTGTGTCTGCTGGGCTGAGGGCATGCCCTGAGCCATGTGGCAGCAGTTCAGGGCATGCCCCAGCCCAGGAGCCCTGCGTTGTATCCACAGCCCTCCTTCCCTCTGCGGCTGGGGTGCGGGATGCCAGCATCCCATGCCCCAACTGCTATGGGCACTGCCATCTTTGTGTCAGAGTGATGGTTAATTTGCATATTACCTTTTTTTTTTTAGATTAGATAGCAAGATGCTATAAAGCAGTGGTTCTCAACCTGTGGGTCACAACCCCTTTGGCGGTCGAATGACCCTTTCACAGGGGTCGCCTAAGACCATCCTGCATATCAGATATTTACATTATGATTCATAACAGTAGAAAATTACAGTTATGAAGTAGCAACAAAAATAATTTTATGGTTGGATCACAACATGAGGAATTGTATTTAAAGGGCCAGAAGGTTCAGAACCACTGCATAAAGGATTATATAATTTCTGGGAAATAGAAGATTCTCTAAAAATAAGTAGTATTTATGTTACTAAAACCTGTACAGGTAATTGTGTCTTATTTAAGATCACCAGAAAAAAAAATTCACAATAAAAACCTATTCAACAATACTTGAGTAGTTCACAGATACCTTAGGTGTATTATGTCAAACAAATTGAAAACCCCTACTTCCCTTACTCCCAGATTCTTCACCTTCCTACATTTTTTCATTATCATTATGTACTACTACCATTTATCCAGTTGTGGAAGAAATTATCATTACATCACATTCTCTTTCACCTCTTTAATCTAATCCAGTGATATTTCAGTATATATTATATTCTAAATAGTTATTAAACAGATTTACTTTGTTGTATCTTCACTGCTATCAACCTAGCCTAAATCAATATTATTAATCTCATAGACTAGCCTCCTGAACTGGATTTTTCTGCAGGTATTAGTTTCTCATTTTAATTAATCCTCCCTACTGCAGCATGTGTGTGTGTGTGTGTGTGTGTGTGTGTGTGTGTGTGTTTCAAATTCCAGTCAGAGATTTTCTATTCTTTGAGTAAGGCCTAAAACTCCAGACATAAGGGTGAAGCGTTCTGAGCCCTTGCCTATTATTCCCTTTTATTTCAGGCATCCAAACTAGTGGTGTGTAAAAAAAAATGGCTAACACCAACTTTCTGAGGGAAACACAACTAGTATTTATTCAGCGACAAAAATAAAATCCTGTCATTTGGGACAACAGGGTTGAATCTTATGGGCTTTATGCTAAGTAAAAGAAGTCAGGCAGAGAAACAGATATGGTGTGTGATCTCACATGTGGAATCTAAAACACCACCAACTCATAGAAACAGAGAGCAGATTGGTAATTACCAGAAGTGGGTGGGTTGCGGTGGAAATGGGTGAACATGGTCAAAGAGTACAAACTTCCATTTATAAGATGAGTAATTTCTGGAGAAGTAATATACAAGTTACTGACTATAGTTAGAAATATTGTATTATATATTTAATAGTTGGTAGGACATTGGATCTTAAGAGTTCCCACCACACCCACATACAAAATTCTAATGATGTTAGGGGACAGATGAGTTAACTAACCTTATTTTGGAAATAATTTGCAATATATACATTTTTTCTGTATGCCTTAAATTACACAACGTTATATGTCAATTATATTCCAAGAAAGCAGGAAAAAAAATAGAAATATAAAGTTGGGAAGAGATGCACATAATTAGCAGTCATGAGCAAGTCTGAGCTTCTCCTTCACACAACTGGTTCCCCAAACTTGGGATCTTTGTACATGTTAATTAAAACCTAAATCCTATTTTCTCACACTGCATCTTTAAAAAGGTTGTTTTACATTGCTATTAGAATAAAATTAGGAATCCATACTTCTGATTCTCTACCAACCTCATCTCTTACTACCCTTTATCCACTTTGTTTCAACAACATGAGCATTCTAATAGGTCCAATAATTCATCAAACAATTCTCCCGTTCTGCTTATGGTGTTTCTATTTATTGTTCCTACAATATTTTCCTGAGGGTCTTCTCATAGTTGTCCTCTTCTCCCTCATGTCTCAGTTTAAATGCCACCTCCTCAGAATGACTTTCTCTGTTATATACATTTGAATTCTCCAGGGAACTTTTCACAATCTATAATTATTTAGTTATTTCTTATTTACTATTACTTATTAATTATTTGCTTATTTATTTTTCATATCCTGCAGAAAAAATGTAAACAACTTAAATGCAGGGTCCTGCTATGTCTTATTTTCTATTATTCCTGGACTGAGCACGTATTAGGGCAAGCATACATTTTTAATGGTTTAATGTTTTATGTGTTCAAACTATATTTTAAAGTAAAACAGACTAATATTAATTGTGCCAAAATGCATGATTTTTAAAAAGTGAAAATAATAATTTTATATTAATCGTTAAAATACATTAGATATTTAATATGTTTAGTGCTTTTTGATGTACTACATTTGACATGTAGGGCAGACTTTTACTTAATTGAACTTTAGATTGAGAGGAACTATGACCAAGGAGCCTCCTGTGCACATATGCCTAATATAAATGATGTGACTTTGGGTTCTGAGACATTGTCAGAATGCGATAAGACTTTTGTAGGCCTTGAGAATGGGTGACTGTAGTATTTAGTACATGGGAAGAATGTGAGAAAGCTTTGGCTAGATGGAAGTCTCTGGCAGATTAAAGATTAGTACAAATTCACTCTCCCAAGAGGTGAAAGTTCTTTCTCCTCAATTATGTGTGGAAAGACATAGTGACTTGCTTTGACCAATAAAACAAGATCTAAGTGTTTGTGTGTCAACACTTGGCCAAGTTTGATGGAAAGCTTCTTTCCAAGAGATGGAAAGCTTCTACTTTACTGCCTCTTGGAATACTCACTCTTAGAGCTCAGTCACAGATATCTGAAGTCCAAGCATCCATGTTGAGCAACCAACATGGAAGAAGCGACGCTGCTGAAAAACATGCCTAAATGAACTCATTACCACCCAGTATTAGCCTGTTAACTGTGTGCTATGCCTTTTCGGGAATGGATTATCCAAGTTCATTTGAGCCTTCTCAGGTGATGTCTTCAGAGATGAGATGCACCAGAGGAGTGCTGCTTTATTGGCAGATTTTTGAGCTAAATAAAATATGTCCTGTTTTTAAGCCAATATATTTTTGAGGTTGTTTGTATTTTAGCCTAAAAAAAAACAACCCAAAAAAACACAGAATGAAGAATTTAATGATCATAAAGTTATAAGAATGCCAGATCAATTAGAAATGCTTCTTTATTTTATTTTTGTTTTTTTGGAATCCAGTTGTACACTTTACATCTATCCTCAGTTATTTTAGATATCCAAATACTTGCTTTGGTGATAAAATAATAATTTAGTCAATAAATAAGTATTGCCTTTACTTTGTACTAGGAAGTAGCAGTTAAAAGATAAATACAATGTTTTTCAAAGTAGTAATGTTTCACTTTCATAACTGTCATTATAAGCATAGAAATAGCCCTTGCTCTGTAGAAGACTTTTATCAAAGTATGTTTTTGTACATAATGTCAAAATAGTTGGAAAATATAAAAATACTCAAATATGTATTTGGTATGATACAGTCAAAAGCAAGAGGTTGTCACTTGATAAGCTGAGTTTAATTGATTATTTTGCTTAATTAACAGATTTATTAATTGGCTTAGCCAAAGATTCCATATAGGCACAAAGAAAATATAAACTCAGATAGGTATGCACTAAAGTCAAAACAATTTAACAAACCAATAGATAATATTAGTGACTAACACATAAATATGTATTGAAATTGCTAACATTTTAAAGTGTTTAATATTTATGTTTCATAGTAGACTTTATGAATGAGACAAAAATGGTAACTTTATCTAAATAAAAAATTTATTTTTGTAAAATACGGATATATTTTCTACAAAATGAATATAGAAGGTAGAAAGAAATGGGCTTTTGAAGTTAAAACTCAACTTTCAGATAGTATTCAAGGGATTATTTTGAATTACCTTATTTTTCATACAATTTTCTTGTTTCTCTTCTTTTTTTTTTTTATCAGTTTATGGGTTGATCAGCAGTGGGCCATGAACAAAAATGTTCCAGTGGGCCCGTAGATAACATGGGCAGAGAATTCCCACCCTGAGCTAGCATAGCAGCACAGAACTAGAATTTCAGAGAAATATGGAGCAGGCTATGACATCTACAGCACTAATCAGTCCTGGGTATTGAGATTTGAATGATTTAGAATCTAATATTGCCTAGATAATTTGAAAATACCTCTTAATGTTAATGAGTATAATACCAACTACTGTCTTCTATTTATAGCATGCAGTATTTCAGTGAAGTTGTGTTTGTGTTATCCTGGAAGGGAATAAGAAGCAGTCAATATTGAATAGTTCTTGGAAAATATGATGTGCTTTGTTTTATAAGCTTTCCATATATTATCACAAGTATGAAGTATAAGTGAAGCAATGATGAAATCTAGTCAACTTTCTCTGACCACCATGGACATGTAAAGTCCCCTTTAGTCCTAGGCTAAAGGAATTAAATCATCTCCAATCCTTGATTCATTTTATCTCATCATGCACCCTGAAAGTGGGACAGGCATTTTACCTCACTTTCCAAATTTTCAGAGAAGAATTGTGAATAAAGTCTGTTCTGTTTTTCCTCAGCAACATCCTAATTGTCCATAAACTTTAAATGTGAGGCCTCCCTAGTCTCTGTCTTTATTAATGTGAGAGAATAAAAAAAGATAGCATCCAAGAGTATCATATAGAGAGGAAAGAAAAATATATGTTCAACTCCAGATTTTTTTTACAATAGGTTCACCTTTCTCATTAAACCCTTTCAGTTCATCATAGAACATCTTGTATTTTCAATTATCAAATGTTCTGCATAGTCATAATTCTTTTCAAAAGTCCAAGGTAAGAGTATATATACATATAGTTTTAGCAAGGAAATAGGCATAGTTTTAAGCAAATTAAATATATATTAACTCAATCCATCATTTAGTTATCATAAGGGAAAGCTTAAAATAGAGAACCATCCTATATAATAAAAGGCTAATGTGCAAATAGACCGAACAGCAGAACAACCGAACAACCAAACAACTGGTCACTATGACGTGCACTGGCCATCAGGGGGCACGTACGGAACATGGCAGGTGTCGGCAGCAGGCGGCAGAGTGTGGAACATGGTGGGCATCGGCCGCAGCAGGATGGTGGAGCAGGTGAGTGGGGATGCCAGACCAAGGCGAGGTTCTGGTTGCTGTCATCCAGGCAAGCCTCTTTTGGTTACTGAAAATTCTTTGCTCCTGCACACTGCGGTCCCACCCAGCACTCACACCTGCTGCCAGCGCCAACCCTGCTCGCACCCACTGCTGGTGCTGGAGTCTCTGCTCACACCCACTGCAAATGCCCAGTGTCAGTCCCAATCGCTTGGAGCCATCAGCAGGTGTGAGTGGCAGCTGCCAGCCTCGATCGCACCTCAGGGCTTCTCTACCTCCCCCTGCTCCTGAGGGGCAATCAGGGCAGCAGCCACCACTTGCACCAGCTGACAGTGCCAGCCACACTTGCATCCACTGCTGATGCCATTCCCAATCTCTCTGGTTGTCAGTGGGTGTGAGCAAGGCCAGTGCTGTCAGCACATGTGAGTGGCAGTGGTGGAAGTGGGGCTGCCAGCAGAGACAGGACTGAGGGCCGTGGTGGCAGGGGCTGGGTAGGGGTGCAGAGGATGGGCTGAGACCCAGCCCTGTGTCCACCTCAGCCTCATGGTCCACAGTTCCTTTTAAGGTGCATAAATTTGTGCACTGGGCCCTTAGTACACATATAATTGTATATAGTCAGCTTATCTCAAGCACTGTAACCTTCTGAGGTCCACAGAAATATAAAAATAAATTAATTGCTCATTTTCAAATGATGCATGATAAATGATGCTAATTTGTTCATGTACTAATGTATAAGGCTCAACTGTTGTTAAACTTGGGCAAAATATGAGTTGCTTATAGTTACCATGCAATACTCATATCTGACAAAATAGACTTCAAAATGCATGTCATCACAATAGACAATGAAGGTTACTACATAACACTAAAGGAATGTATCCAACAAGAAGATATAACCCTGGTAAACATATATGCACCCAATATATATAGGATCACCTAAATATATTAAAACACACACACACACACACACACACACACACACACACACACACACACAACTTCTGGAGGACTTTAAGGGAAAGATATACAGCAATACAGTCATAGTAGGGAACTTTAATGCCCCTCTTCTTTACTGAATAGAATTTCCAGACAAAAAGTGACCTTAAATGACACACTGGGGCAGATGGGCTTAACTGATACTTCACCCCAAAATTTCAGAATATACATTCTTCTCAGTTATACATGGGACATTCTCAAAGATAGACTACAAGTTAGGATACAAAATTAGTCTCTACATGTCAGGAAGATTGAAATTATATCAAGCATCTTCTTGAATCACAATAGCATGAAACTAGAAATCAACTACAATAAAAACACTCAAAAACATTCAAAAACATGGAGGCTAAGTAGCATGTTATTAAAACAACAAAAGAGTTGCCAATGAGAAAAAGGAAGAAATAGAAAACTTCCTGGAAACAAAGAAAATGAATAAAAAAATAACCCCAAGTCTAAGAGACACAGCAATAGCAGTCCTGAGAGGAAAGTTCATAGCTCTACACAGTGGTTCTCAACCTTCTGGCCCTTTAAATACAGATCCTCATGTTGTGACCCAACCATAAAATTATTTTCATTGCTACTTCATAACTGTAATGTTGCTACTATTATGAATCATAATATAAATATCCGATATGCAGGATGGTCTTAGGTGACCCCTGTGAAAGGGTCGTTCAACCGCCAAAGGGGTCGCAACCCACAGGTTGAGAACTGCTGCTCTACAAGCCTACCTCAAGAAATAAGAAAAATTTCTAATAAACTTTCTAGCTCTACAACTAAAAGAATTAGAGATAGAACAATTAAGAAAATTCCAGAGTAAATAGAAGGAAGGAAATAAAAAAAGATCAGAGCAGAAATAAATGACATAGAGACTAAAAAAATACAAAAGATCAATAAAATTAATAGCTGGTTCTTTGAAAAGAAAAACAAGATTGAAAAACAGCTAGCCAGAATCATCAAAAACAAAGAGAGGACTGAAACAAATAATATCATAAATGAAAGAGGGGAAGTAACAACTAAAACCACAGAAATACAAAAGATTGTAAGAAAACATAACAAACAACTATATGGACAACCTAAGCAAGATGGACGAATTCATAGAAATAATACAATTTTTCAAAAACTGAATCAGAAAAGATTAGAAACCCTGAACAGGCAAATAATAGCTAATGAAAATGATGTAGTGATCAAAAAATCTCCCAGCAAACAAAAGTTCTGGACCAACTGACTTTACTGTGGAGTTTTAACCAACATTCAAAGAACTGTCATATTTTTCCATGTATAAGACTCTATTTTTTTCTAAAATCATTAGACTGAAAATCAAGGGGTGTCTTATATATGGAAGTCAGCCAAGGAGGGAGCTGCACGGGTGCCTAGCTTCCCATACCTTGTCAAACAGGCTTCCCCCAATCATGAGCCTTAATGTTACTGATGTCAGCCGATGCCATAATTGGAGGTGGAGGTGGAGAGTATACAGATGCAACATGGACCAGAGTATTCTGAGTTCATAAAGATGTCAAAAAACAAAAAGATAAATACCAGTAAGTGATTATCTTACTCTGCTAAATTCAAATTAAATGTAGTCAGCTATGCAAAAGAGCTTGGAAATAGAGCTGCAGAGAAACAATTTGGACCTCCTCCCACTGAGTCTTTGATCAGACAGTAGAGAAAACAGGAAGAACAACTCCTTAAGATGCAAAAAAGAAGAAGGACTTAAGAGGAAAATCCACAAAATGGGCAAACTTGGAGCAGAGGCTTAAGACTTGGATTACGGAGCTGCCCCAGAGTGGCTTATGTGTGTCAACCAAGCTTATTCAATGTCAGGCAACAATGTTTGCAAGGGGAATGAACATTTTTGATTTTACAGGAAAGGCAAAATGGTGCTTCAATTTCATGAGGAGAGAAGGGTTGGCCATGAGAACAAGAACAAAGCTGGCTCAGAAAATGCCACCAGTTTATGAGGATGATCTCATATATTTAGAGAGTGACACAGAAGACAGCAGTGATACAATAGAAGTTGAAGAAATTGATATGTCTGGAACTAATAGTGATGAAGAAGAGAGCAGTGAGGCAACAGAGGACGAATAAAGTGATATGCTGCATAATATCATAGTACTGGTATGTAAACATTACCTGTTGTAATTACTAAATTAAAATGTATTCTGCTTTATGTTTAAAATATTGATTTCTTAATTTTGGGTTGGAAAAGTGTGGGGCGTCTTATACATGGAAAAATATGGTAATACCTATCCTCCTCAAAATATTCCAAACAATTCAAGAGGAAGGAAGTCTTCCAAGCTCTTTTTATGAAGCCAGCATTATCCTAATTCCAAAACTAGATAAAGACACCACAAAGGTAGAGAATTACAGGCTAAGATCCCTGATGAACATAGATGCTAAAATTCTCAACAAAATTTTAGCAAATTGGATCCAATCATATTTTAAAAAGATCATACACTATGATCAAGCAGGATTTATTCCAGGGATGTAAGGCTGATATAGTATTCACAAATCAATAAATGTGATACATCACATAAACAAATTGAAAGACAAAAATCATTTGATCATATCAATAGATTCAGAAAAAGCATTCAATAAAAATCCAACACTCATTTTTGATAAAAACTCTCAGCAAAGTGAGAATAGATGGATCATACCTCAACATAATAAAGGCCACATATGACAAATTTATAGCCAACATCATACAAAATGGGCCAAAACTGAAAGTGTTTCCTTTAAGATTAGGGACAAGACAGGGATGTCTTTCACCACTCATATTCAACATAGTACTAGAAGTCTTAGCCACATCAATCAGATAAGAAAAAATATTAGAAAGGAGGGATTAAAATGTCATTATTTACAGATGACATGATATTGTACATAGAAAACCCTAAAGACTCCACCAAAAACTACTAGATTTAATAAATGAATTTGGCACAGTAGCAGAATACTAAATGACAGCTAGAAATTAATGTCATTTTTATAACCAATAATGAGCTCTCAGAGAAACTAAAAAATATTTTGATTTGCTATTAGAACAAAAAATAAGATACCTTGAAATAAACTTAGCCAAGAAGTTAAAAGACCTGTATTTGGAAAACTACAAGACATTGGAAAAAAGGAATAGAGGAGGATACAAGCAAATGGAAGAAAATAACATATTCATGGATTAGAAGAATTAACATCACCAAAATATCCATCTTACCCAAAGTAATCTATAGGTTCAGTGCACTCCCTATTAAAATATGAGCAGTATATTTCACAGATCTAGAACAAATACTCAAAAAAATTATATGGAACCATAAAAAGATGACTAATTGCTGTAGAAATCTTGAGAAAGAAAGACTAACAAAGTAGGAGGGATCACAATATTTGATATCAAAGTATACTACAAAGCCATTGTAATCAAAACAGCCTGGTACAGGCAGAAGAACAGGCATATAGAACAATGGAACAGAACAGATAACCCAGAAATGGACCCAAACCATTATGATCAATTAATATTTAACAAGGCAATAGCATACAATGGAGTAAAGACAATCTTTTCAATTAATGTTGTTGGGGAAATTGGACAATTGCATGCAAAAAATGAAACTAGACCACCAACTTATCACCATGCATAAGAATAAACACAAAATGGATAAAAGACTTAAATGTAAGTCAGAAACCATAAAAATCCTAGCAGAAACCATAGGCAGCAAAATCTCAGACATCTCTCATAGCAATAAATTTATGAGATACATCTCCTAGGACAATGGAAACTAAGGATAAAATAAACAAGTGGGACTACATCAAAATAAAAAGCTTTTCTGCATAGCAAAAGAAACCATCAACAAAATGAAAAGGGTGCCACCTTTTTGCCAATGGTACATCTGATAAAGGGTTGATTTCCAAAATATATGAAGAACTAATGCAACTTAACAAAAAAGAAGACAAGCATACATGCATAACCCATGGATACAGATAATAGTTTGATAAAGGCCTGGGGGGATGGTGTTGAAGGGGTCAATGGGTTCACTCCCCAGTGTGGCATGTACAGGAGGCAACTGACCAATATTTCTCACATAAATGTTCTCTCTCTCTCTCTCTCTCTCTCTCTCTCTCTCTCTCTCTCTCTCTCTCCTTTCCTCTCTCTATAAAAACAAACAAAAACCCACAATTAAAATATAGAAAAAAATGCCTTCCTCAACTTCCAAGTTCAGTTTTATCCTCTGCTGAGGAAGAGTAGAAGGCCTGGGCTAGAAGGATGCTTAGGCTGTCACCAACTGAAGGACTTGTACTGTAAGAGCAGACTTTGGGCCAAAGATGACTGATAAGGATTGAGTTAGAGGCGGCTAGGCATTCATATGTGAGAGGTCCTCAGAAGCAGAGGGTCCATAATAATAGAAACCTTAAATACAGTTTTTGAGAATTGAGTAACATATCCTATGAGGGAAACTTGGCACAAAACTGGTATCACATACATTTTAGTTGTTAGTTTTTGTGTTATTATTTTTTTACATTTCTCCATGTGGATTCTGCCAACAATATCATCCTGCCATAATACAGATATTATTTTATTAAAAGCACATTATATTCTGTGTTAGATAGTAAACTTCTGGAATAGGTCCTTATTCTTCCTTTAAAATATCAGGTTTCATTGAGAGGTGCATTTGAAGGACATCTTGATTATAAATAACATATTCAAGATAATATTAAAGAACATTTAAAAATTAATGTTATAAAATATTCAATAAGCTAGTGCTACATGTCTGCACTATATTCACTGCATTCTATACATACTTTTGTTTCAACTTGTTAAATATGTGAATATTTGAATATTGAGTGTTGATTATGATAAAAATTCTGACTTCAAAAGACTTCACAAAATGACCTTTTATTAAACAAAGCTGAGGTGGTATGTTAATTAGCAAGGCTGGCATTACAAAGAGATCCAATAATACTGAGATTAAACCAGATAGAATTTTATTCTCCCTCATGTGATAGTCCAGAGGTAAACAGCTGGTCCAAGATGAATTGGTCATATTGATCCATATGGTCCTTCAGACATCCAGGCTAGCAGAATTTCCTTCCATCTTTATCACTTGGCTTCCATGAGTGAGCCTAAGGTGGCTGCTCTGATTATTACCTCTTTCTGTAGTAGGAAAGAGGAAGAAGAAGAAGAAGATATTTTCCTCATACCAATATGAACCCAAATTTGTTCATATTATGTCTGCTCACATTTCACTATTTAAAACGTATTCATAGGGCCACAGTTAATGAAAGAGAAGCTGGGAAATGTCAAGAGTCCAGCTAAAACTCATAGACCGGCCTTTTTTTATTATCTAATGAAAGAAGAGAGAGACGAATCCTTGGGGACAATTTGCTATCTCTTCCACATAAAATGTCCTTCATATTCCAATATTTTGTTTGCATCAATAAAGTTGCCATAGTAATCAGCATGTAAATCCTAAAGTATAGAATGACTGCTTAACTGTAGGACACCACAAATATTTAAGGTCTACTTATTTTCCTGGATAAAAAATCTTACTAAGTCTCTTAATAGACATTGGCACTGAACACTTTGCCCACTTTACAGATGAAGGCATTTCACTTTGTCAGAAGTGACAGTTATCCATGAAATATATTAAAAATTAACCTCTGGTTTATCAGAATTTATGCCTTTGTAGATTTCAAAAAGAATAAGGATGCATTATATAACCATAGTGCTTTCTATTAGACTTATCAGCACAAACTTGTAACAATGAGTAAATACTAATATTAGTGGAAAAAACTTTTCTGAGAAACACACTTAAAATGAAGGAAGGTAATGACATTTTTTTTCAGCAGATTTTTCTTATGGTATCCAGGAAAATCATTAAATTATAGACACATTTGTTTAAGAGAGAGTCTAACTTTTAGACAGAAGCCCACAAGTTATCTAAGTCGAGATTCTCAAGGAACACTCTGTAATGACTC
The DNA here is from genome assembly GCF_963259705.1 of Myotis daubentonii. Lineage (NCBI taxonomy): Eukaryota > Metazoa > Chordata > Mammalia > Chiroptera > Vespertilionidae > Myotis > Myotis daubentonii. The sequence goes on from NC_081841.1 coordinate 148,922,490, forward strand.
AAATTTTTTGGAACAACTACATCTGTGACTAAATCACTTGGTTAACAGGCTCCATCCCTTGGCCTTTGGTGTTCAGGTAGGAGGGCCATGGCCTGCCAAGGCTGGCTCGGGGCTCCCTGAGGAGCAGAGCCTGTGAGCCCTGATCATACTGCCGGTCCTGAACCCCCACCCCACTGCAGTCAGGAAGCTTGTAGGCAGGCTGTGTTCTTATCTTTGGCTTCAGGTTCTTCCCATTTTTGCCTACGTACCACTGAGCACCTGGAGTGGTCTTCGATATCATATATTATCTAATAGGCTATTAAGATTTGGGTTAAAAAGCTTTACTACAAGAATATGTGAGAAAATAGGTGGTTGTTTTTTAATCCTGGAAGACTTTTTCATTTTATCTATTTTGTGCAAATGTGTGTCTATGTGTGTGTGAGAGAGAGACAGTGTGAAGAGAGAGAGAGAGAGAGAGAGAGAGAGAGAGAGAGAGAGAGAGAGAGAGAGAGGTACTATGTTGTGGTTAGGATGTAAAGATTGAACAGTTCAGTTCTCAGAGTTCAGTTTTCATAATCAAATGCACATACGTGGTTTTTTTCACATGGTTATTGTGAAGAGGAAATGATAAAATTAATGTATATAAAGGTGCTTGCAAATTGTGAGGTCATTAGATTTAAGATTTATTATATTAAAATATAATAAATTATGAAATCAAGTATAAATCAAATAATTCAGTGGGAGGTGATGTATGGTAATTCAAGATGATATTATGAAAAACAGTTGATTTACAGCTTGGAGTTAGGGCATGAATCTATGGCTTAAAAAAATCTTAGCCATGGTCATTATTGTATTTTGGTACATAGTTGCTTTCTTTAATTTGTGTCCAAAGCAATTGTGTATGTTACAATACAGACCAGATTTGGTAAATTTTTTAATCAAAATTGTTTGCTTATAGTTGCTGAATGAGAAGTGCCAAACATTCACAGTGGATTTTGTTTTATTTAAAATAACTTCATAATATACTCAGTTCCATTGCAGTAGGAGATATTTACTCATGTCTATGTTATGTCTGTGGGAAGTATTTCTGTTCAAGTCAAGTATAACACTTCTGCTTTTGCAGAACATAGAAGAGAAGCGATTATGGAGTGTAGCTATAGTTTCATCATCTGCATGTCTTTAATTCTTTCTTGGGTTTATATTCCATTATGGCATGCTCTAAATGCTGCATTGATAAGATAAATAATGCCTTTATTCATATTAGTGACTATAAACTCCCTCTTAAAATTTTTATTTCTATGGTTGAATTAAAGAATAACTATCAAACCATCAATTTATATGCACTTGAATAGGAGCAGGCCTGCCTGAATTGCATGGATTTTTCATGCCCTAGAGAACACAGTGGTTCAGTGAGTATTTAATATAACATCTGTAACTAGTTTCAGGTAAGAATTCAACACTCTTGAGCGAGTCCTGTATAGTCTTGAAGAACTTTGTAAAGCAATAAGACATTGCCTTAGACATGTAGGAAATATGTTCATATGCAGATTCCAAATCAAAAGGCCTCTTATTTGGCAGTTAGATAAGAGCATTAGCTTTCTACCTCTTCTCCAAGCTCTAGGGAGGGATATGAATTCTGTACTCATTTCTCAGGGAACGGCTGACTGTAGGACTTGTAAGGTTTCCCTCTCACTGCAAATGGTCAATCCGGCCAAAAGCTTGTACATGTCTCATCGATATACTTCTCTCTAATAGCAAATGGTTACAGTATTTCAAAATTAAATATTTTGCATTCCATTAATCAGAATGTGTGGTATCCCAAACAGCATCTTGGCACTAATAAAAGGTTGAAGCCCAAAGCCAAATTTAAATTATCTATATCTGTAGCCATGCTATATTATTTTTTAATGAGGTAATTTTACCCAAGTCAACAATTAGTAGAGCATATGTACTTGAAGCATGCACAGTATTTAGGTAATAACCAATGCCACATGTTCTGTAACGAGAGCACTTTTTTTCTTCACTGATACATTTTTTTTTCTTCACTGTAACCTGAAAACCTAATCAGGTTGCGTTTTCTTTACTCTTTCTAGGAAGAAAAAGTCACTCACATGTTTGTAGTTAAAATATTTAGTGTGTAAATATGCATTTAATGTAGAAAATTTCATTTATTGGGAAATAGCAAGAGACTGGCTCTAAAAAAAAAAAGTATTAGCTCAGCATTGTATATACAGCTGAAACTGCACTAGCAACAATTCCCATGAGGGAAAATTTATTTCCCTCTGGCTGCTCTCCCAGATTCAGTGGCTTCATCCTGCAGCCATATCTTTTATGCAGCCACATTCTTCATTCTGAAGCATTAGGCAGCTACCAGCAAAATAGGCCCATATGTACAGTGACTTTGTCCATAGAAAAATAAAATCTCTACAGAGCTTTGTCATTGTGCTTGACTCCATACAGGATGTCATGCTTTAGATTTTGCCATTAATTTCCCCTTCTTTGAATTTCTCTGGTCAGTGTTATATACCCCTGGCTATCCACGGAGTGACCAGATTATTATGACACCCATCGGTACTTCGTTGGGCCACCTTTTGCCTTCAATACTGCGGCGACTCTTCTTGGCATTGACTCCAGGAGATGTTGAAAGGTGATGCGAGGAATCTGACACCATGCCTGATGAATAGCACTGTCCAGTTCTGTGAGATTTGATGGTTGTGGAACAAGCTGCCTGATGGCTCTTTTAACCTTGTCCCACAAATGCTCCATTGGATTGAGATCTGGTGATTGTGGGGGCCACCTAAGCAAGGTAAAATCTCCCTTATGTTCTTGAAACCACTCCTGCACAATACGAGCATGGTGGCACGGCGCATTGTCTTGTTGGAAGAAGCCATCTCCATTGGGATATGCCATCACATGATAGGATGAACTTGATTAGCAATGATACTTAGGTATGTTGTGCTATTCAGATGTTTATAATGGTGTGGCCCTCTAGCAACTTCAGCACAAAAATATAGCTAATTTGCCTACAAACGTCAGGTGGTCATAATAATCTGGCCATTCAGTGTATATGCCTGATGATAGAGTATAAGCAAAATGTCATTCTACTCCTTGAATTCCTCTGCACTTATCTGTCAGAGTTCTACATTTCACTTTTTTTTGTAGTAAAGTTCACCCTCTGTTTTCATAAACGAGTAGTGGAAAATTGACTGCTAATCATCATACACGTAAATGTTCTACTGCTCCTGAAATTTGTGGAAATAATGGGAACATTCATTCATTAGTTTTTCATTCACTAATATTTGATTAAAGATCTTCAATAGCCCTGAGCAGGTAGCTCAGTTGGTAAGAACATCATCCCCATATGCTAAAGTTTGCTAAAGTTGTGGGTTCAATCCCCGGTCAGGGCACATACAAGAAGCAACCAATGAGTGAATATACAAGTGGAACAACAAATGGATGTATCTCTTTCTTTCTTTCTTTCTTTCTTTCTTTCTTTCTTTCTTTCTTTCTTTCTTTCTTTCTTTCTTTCTTTCTTTCTTCTTTCCTTCTTTCATTCTCTCTCTCTCTCTCTCTCTCTCTCTCTCCCGCTCTCTCTTCCGCCTCCCTGCCTCAAATCAATAAATATAGTTTTTAAAAAAGAACCTACAATAATTTTGGCTTTGTAGTAAGCTGTGAAAAACAATTTTTAAAAAATATATTTTATTTATTTGTTTTACAGAGGAGGAAGGGAGAGGGATAGAGAGCCAGAAACATCGATGAGAGAGAAACATTGATCAGCTGCCTCCTGCACACCTCCCACTGGGGATGTGCCCGCAACCAAGGTACATGCCTTTGACTGGAATTGAACCCGGGACCTTTCAGTCTGCAGGCTGACGTTCTATCCACTGAGCCAAACCAGTCAATGCTGAAAAACAATTTTTATGTGAATCAGAGCTACTGCCTTTCAGAATTTGAACTTGAATAATCCAAATACAAAGAAAATACAAAAGAACAAACATATGCCAATATGGCTGATAGACATTGTGCATTTTACTAATATCATTCAAATTGAGTCTGTTTGTGCCATGTTTAATGCATCCAAATTACATACTATTTAAATTAATAAATAATTGACATTATTAGTTTTGGTTAATGACTGAGACCATATACCAACTTTGTTTTTAAGGTTTTGTGGCAGTTGTTTTTAGAGTTTTAGTATTATGATTCCATTAAGTGCCATAATTTAAAACTTTGATTGAACTAGTATTTCCTTAAATGTTAAGTGTTTATTAGGAGAAATTTTTAAAAAATAATTGCATACTGGAAAAATTAATATAGTAGTGTAGCTTTCATCTTTGGCTTGTATGTTGGTGCCTCCAGATAGCATCAATTTGTTGTGCCTCTAATCTCTTGTTCAGCCTGTTATCCACATTTGGAGGTCGTTTTGTGTTTGTTTTGAAAGTTATGAAGCAGAAAATATATTTTGACTTAATTCCTAAATGTGTTTCCCATTTTCTCCTTACTATAAATTCTGTGTCTCAAGACTAAGATTCTGGAGGGTTTGGCTTTTGATGGTGCTGGATGCTTTCAGGGTGACATATAAATATTTGCTTTGAGCTTTCTAAAATGTTTGAATGAGAATGACCCTGCATTCTTTAGTGAGTGTTACCTAAATGCAGACGCTGTCCATACAATGTATGTACACTGACATTCACACACACACACACACACACACACACACACACACACACACACTACTAGCTTTGAAAGTAAAAGCCTCATGCAATATTTATAGAAAGGTTAATAAATCACATTTAAATAGAATGACATCAGATTCTCTGGAATTCTCCATAAATAGTATAAATATATAATATTCATGTATCAATAAGCTACAACATTAGTTTAAAAATAATGGATGTAATTGAAAGAACTATACCTAAAGCAAAAAAAGTTGTGTGCCTGAATAATGAGAAAAAGTTAAATCAATACTTTGTAAATATTTCTATTTGTGAACCTTGGGCAAGTCAGATAACCTTGTTGAGCCTTGAATTTTTCCCCATCTTATAAAATATATATTTGAATTTGGTGTCAGGGTAGCTTTAGTCAAAATACATAAGTAAATAAAAATCCATATTACCTTAATTATGAAAAACATTAACTCCAAATGATAAACTATTTTTTATAGTTAAAGAGTAATCAAAAACACAGACAAAAAAAGAATGGTAACCATGCCATTATTTCCAGTATTAAAAAAAGAGAAATATATTTGAGTCTCAGATTTTGTTGTCATATTCAATTGAATATATTGACTTAGATTTTTAAGATTTATTGAAAAAATATAGAAATGCTGAGTTAATGTAAGAAGAGAAACTATGTATCCATTATTATTTCAATAAATTAATATTTGCTCTTAGTACCAAATATGGAATTTCATGATTCCGATACTAGTTCCAGTGATGTGTTTCTTGAGAAGTTCAACTATCTGATAACAAGTTGATTTCACATATATAAACACTTTGTAACAGACAGAAGACATACAAAACAAGTTAAAAACACAAAATTAAAGTGTGTAGTTCATTACCCAAATCTTCCCCAATAATTTCTTTGCCTAAGACAAATTTGAAAATTGATCATCAGTCAGAACTTTATTAGACATGTAATGTATGGATTTTGGAGCATAGTTTCCCTACGTAGTCATTAAATCAAGTGTCCATGGAAACTACTGTACTTTAATACCCAAGACATTTTTATTTATTCACCTAATTTTCATGATCAAAATAATTTAATCATATTGCTTCCTGCATATTGGTTTTCTCTGAAAAAACTACAAAACTACATAATCAACTTCTTCAGATACTGTGGCAAACTTTTAACTTTTACCTGTATTGGGCATTTTGATAACTATGGTATAAAACTTTCCAACACAAAGGTCCTCACATCCTAACTAATAAAGAGGGAATATGCTAATTGACCCTCATGCTGTCACAAAGATGGCGGCGCCCACAGCCAATAAAGAGGGAATATGCTATTCGACTGCCACGCCCTCAAAGATGGCGGTGCCCACAGCCACAAGATGGTGGTGCCCAGTCCCCTCAGCCCTGCTGGGGAGGCAGGCACATGGCAAGGCCAGGCCCGCATGCTCCACATGCCTGCCTCCGGAGTACCCCAGTCCCCTCAGCCCCCCAGCCTCCCAGGGCCAGCCCGAGGTGCAGGCAAACCTTGGATAGCGGCTACCCAGCTACCTAGGACTGGCCCAAGGTGCAGGCAAGCCTCAGATGTTGGCTGCCCAGCCACCCAAGACCAGACCAAGGTGCAGGCAAGCCTCAGATGGTGGCTGCCCAGCCACCCAGGGCCGCACGAGGCTCAGGTAACCAGAGTCACCCGAGGCTCAGATAACCAGGGCTGGGCGAGGCTTGTGCTGCCGGCAGTGGCAGCAGCAGAGGTGTGATGGGGTGTTGCCTTCCCCTGATCACTGGGTCACTTCCTGCCCCTGAGGGCTCCCAGACTGTGAGAGGGGGCAGGCCAGGCTGAGAGACTCCCCCTCTCCAGCTCTCCAGTGCATGAGTTTTCATGCACTAGGCCTCTAGTCTATATATGTAAGAGTTAAGTGACTGTTACAACTGGACGACTGGATGACTGGCTAGTAGCTATGATGCACACTGTCCACCAGGGTCAGATGCTCAACACAGGTGTTGCCCCCTGGTGCTCAGTGCACTCCCACAGCCAACCTCCTGTGGCCAGCCAACCTCCTGTGGTCCCTCCCCCTGGCCAACTGGCCCTGATTGGCCCCTATCAGGGATGGCCAGACAACCTCCCTCATCCCTCCCCCTGATCAGCCCTGATTGCCGGACAGGACGAGGGACCCCACCCATGCACAAATTCATGCACCAGGCCTCTAGTTTTTATATAATCCTTTTTCTGTCACCTAAGTTTTGCATTTAATATTAAATAATCTTGAATGAATGAACCCATTACTTATTCTCTTACTCTTAAAATATTTCTACAGGAATATGTAGGTTAATATTTTTTTCTGATTTATGAAGAAACACACCAGATATTTAAGATAGACACATATTGGATAGGCTGTAATTCTAATTGTATTACAATAAATAAAGACTAATATTATTTTAGTGCCTCAGTATTAAATGATTACTTATTACTCATGATATAAAAGATTGATCAATCTGTGTAGAAAATTTCATGATTTTATGATAATGCTAATACCCTATTAAAAAACAATGCACACATACTATATTTAATCATATATTATGTATAATAATTATGTAACCTATATCAATTCACTTTTTAGTAATTGGTATCTAGAATACCTGAGTAAGAAAATTTGCATGATTTTTAATTTGAGAAGCAAAAGATAACTCAGACAATAGAATGATAACTGCTAAAAGAAAAAGCCAAGTGATAAAAAGTAATCTGTTACATTCAGATAGGATGGTATGGCCAAATTGAATAGAATGACAAGACAAATTGTAACTTTATTAACTGAGCAAACTGTATTAAAGGTTGCCTGTCCATACAATACCATATATATTTGGTGGGTATTAGTATGCCCATTTAAAATTTCAATCAGAAGGAACAGATATATTTTATTATGGGAGGAATATGTATCAAATTCCACAATGCTAAATTTATTGAATGATGTATTTCATGGTAGGCAAGGCAAAGATGCAAAACCAAAACAAACAAACAAATCCTAAAAAATTGAAAATATGTTAAAATTTTAAATGGCATGTTTTTGTATCTTTAACTTATTGATGTTTAAAAATGTTTTGGTAGGAGGAGATATTTGTGAATGAGAAAATTTTCAATCATTAATATTTTTTACAGAACAAGAATTCATTTATTAGCACTCTTTGGTACAAATATACAAGAAAATCATTAGTGGTAGTTTGAAAATCTTGGAATGATTAGACAAAATTTTTAATGGCCATGTTAGGCTTTGGTTCTTAGGTTTGGCTAAGAAAGAATTCAGAGGCAGAGACTGTAATACAAGAAATTTATTTAGAAAGACACAGAGGTAGAAATAGTGAGCCAGGTGTGCTGCACGGACTCAGAAAACAAATCACAGAGGTGAAAGCAGGGAACTTGGAGCTTAGGAAAAAGAAAGCATAGGTAGGTGTCTGAGAAAGGAGGCAGGCTGTGCTCTAGGGAGAGAGGGCACATGCTGGGTCCCTTGCCTCAGGGTTTTTAGGTACTTTCTAAAGGCAGGAATTCTAGGGGAGGTCTCAGGGGAAGATTTCAATAGAACATTCATCAGCTTTCAAGGTGTGTCCTTTTAGGGTCTTGGTCTCTATTGATCGGTCTGCACTAAGATAGGTCATCATTAGTCATTGCATCTGATCCTCTTGTCAGCCATAGTATCACTCCATCTGGTTTTTCTGCTTTTCTGGGCCTGGAGCTGAAACACAACTGAGGCCCAGATGTTATCTCCAGTTTGATCAAAACTGTGTCTCCATGGGCAACAGACCTAAAGTTTAGTTCCTAAAATTATTAGGCCCGGATGTCTAAATCACATGACTAGAGATATGCTAGAGGAGGAAAGGGTGCAAGATCCAAGCTTATAATAATTGTTTCTCTGGTTTTACTATTGCTAGGCACCTAGGACATGTCATACCTGGTGTATCGTCCCTGCTATGCTCATGCCTGTCTAACTGCCTACTCTAGCTAAATAAAGCTATAACTTTCACATTACAGGAGACTAAAAAATATGTCACAGAGATAAAGGATTCTCAGTATTTATCTCAATTTTCTCACAGATGAAACCCACACATGTAAAAAATGGTACTTTACATTATTAATTGCACATTGAAAATTACACTTATTACATAACTTTTATTTGTGCAAAATAGATGTATTTTATATTTTATTTTTAGGGTTGTACAATAAATACTCAACAGAAAATCGCTTGTAAGGACTGATAATTGTTAAGAACAGCACCACTGTAAAATTTTACAACAGTACATATATTTTGGTAATTGAGATATTTTTACATTTTGAAGTACATAAAATTTAAGGTTCAAGTTTTTTAAAATTTATATCATGCCAAAACCTACACACAACTGTTATTTTATTTTTAAAGTATTTTTTAAATATATTTTTATTGATTTCAGAGAGGAAGGGAGAGGAAGAGAGAGATAGAAACATCAATGATGAGAGAGAATCATTGTTTGCCTGCCTCCTGCTTGCCCCACACTAGGGATTGAGCCCACAAACCGGGCATGTGCCCTGATTGGGAATCAAACCCTGACAACCTCCTGGTTCATAGGTCAATGCTCAACCACCTAGCTATGCCAGCTGGGCTCAACTATGTTATTTTAAACTTCACTTTAAAATGCTTTAATCCTCCCAAGTGATATAGTAGGCAGTTAGACAGATGAGCACAGCAGGAACAATAAGCTAGGTATGGAAGGTCACCCAGGGCAGAAAGCCCCAGGTACCTTGCAATGGGCAGTTGTAAAATGGGACTTCACCCCAAGTCTGACCTTCCCTCTCCTAGCATATCTGGTCATGCAGTTTAGACCCCCTGACCTTTCATAATGCTGGTCATGCAGTTAAGAATCTCCTCTGACCTTTCTTCCCCTGGCATGTCACTAGTCATGTAGTTTAGATCACCTTAGAGGAGGAACAAGAGGGCCAGAGAAAAGTTTCATACAAGTCCCACACAAGCCCCTGCATGACTACTCCCTTAAGCATTAAGCCCTTAGGTCAATGAGGTTCTGACTTGAATCAAATACTCTTAGGAACAAAGCCCCGGGTCTGTTGACCACAGAGACAGAGTTTTGGACAAATTAGAGATAATATATAGGCCTCAGTTGCATTTCATCTCCAGGCCCAGAAAAGCTTTAAGGCCAATCAGGCCCACCTTCAGTGAATAATTATCCCATGCTCTGGCAGTGACCAATCAGTGGAGACTATGAATCTCAGTATACACATCTGGAAAGCTGATGAATATTCTATTTATATCCTCCCCTAAGACATCCAGAAAAAGCCCTTATAATGGACCTAACACAGCTCTCTCTCTCTCTCTGGACCATGGCCATGCCTTTCCCCACCATTTGTTTTCCCAATTGCAGTCTTTCTGGAGCACACCTTTGCCTTTTCCTCTTCCTTCCCCCAGGCATGTTCTCTTTGCCTCCGCCCCCTCACCCCTAAATTCTAAGTGCCCTTCTTTTGCCTCTATAACATGTTTCCTGAGTCCTTGCAGCCCAGCTGGCTTCCCTTCTTCTATGGCTCTTCCTACCTCTGTGCCTTTCTAAATAAACTTTTGCTTCTATCTGAGTCTTGTCTCTGAATTTTTTCTTAGCCAGGTGCAAGAACCGAGGTCTAACATCTGGTACAACCACAAGGATGGTGGTTTTTTTTCTTTCTAAACAAACAGTAAATTCTTATATCCCTAACACAAATGAAGGAACAATTGTCTGAGACATCTGACTTAGAAGTGGGGATTCTAAATTCAATCATATTCTTTCAGCTTCAAATCTTCTGGAACATCTATTATAATGCAGTGAAGGGCATATGGCCTGCAGTTCTTTCAGCACAATTCTTTGGGGAAATATTTCAACCAGAAGTCCTGAAAATTGTTGGAATAAAAGTCTAGGCAATTATTCAAGATATTAAAAATACTTTGGTCTAGCAGTCTCCTATTTTTGACTATAGCTCATAAATATAATAGCACCAGTAATTAATTTTATTAATGACATAAATTACCACAAATTTTATGGCTTAAAACAACACATATTATTTTTAACAGTTCTGTATGTCAGAAGTCTGAAAGGAATCTCACTGGATTAAAATCTGTTTTGGCAAGACTGAAATTCCTTTCAGAGCACTAAGAAAGAATCCATTTTTCAAATTTTACAGGTACTACTGGCTTCTCAATTTCCTTGGCTGATAGGCCCCTACTTCTGTCTTCAAAGACAGCAACATTACATCTCTGTTCCTTTCTTGGAAGCATGGACACATTTCACTATCACTTTCTTCTTTCTGCCCCTCTCTTAGTTTTAAGGACTTTCATGATTACATTGGACCCACCTGGATAATTAAAGATAATCTCTCTACTTTAAAGTCAGCTGATTAGCAACTTACTTCCATCTACAAAATCCCTTTTGTCACATAAAGTAAGCTATTTACATGTTCCAGGGATTAGAATGTGGTCATTTTATTGGGGGCATTGGTTAGGGGGCATTATTGCTCCTTTTCACATGTACATAAAAGCAAATTGCCCTAGCATTGTGAGTTTTATTATCAGTTTTATAAAAATATTTTTTATTGATTTCAGAGAGGAAGGAAGAGGGAAAGATAGAAACATCAGTGATGAGAGAGATATTGATTGGCAGCCTCCTGCATGCCCCCCTCCTCCACACTGGGGATTGAGCCAGCAACTCAGCCATGTGCCCTGACTGGGAATCAAACTCTGACTTCCTGGTTCATAGGTTGATGCTCAAGCACTGAGCCACACCTCCGGTGGTTGTCAGTTTTGTTGGTAATTAGTAGCCACCTCCAGCCCCACCCCCAGATCACATGCCAAGTTTATGATGTATAGAGTAGAATATGGGCTATATTTCAGTCCTCACTCATCTCCTTGGCAAGGAGCCTTATTCAGGGAACAACCTGAAAACTAAGTATTATCATATGTAAAAACACTTTTAGTGCCGCATTATTCATAGAGATGAAGAACAGACAAACACAATTGGAAAACTTAGAGCAAAGTCAATGCTCATTACAAGTTTATGTTTGAATAAGTGATGGTATGTCCACAATATGGAATATTATGCAGCTTTAAAAATAATTCATTACATGTATACATCGGAAAATGCATAGTTTTCCACAAAGTGTTCTTGAGTAAAATGATAATAAGTCATAGAGAAGTATGCATAAAATGATATTAAGTTAATTATGTATATAGTATGTGAGTATATATATGCAAGAGATATATGTGTGTGTGTGTATACACATATATTTCTATTTACATACGTGTAATATTAATATATATTTTTTCATGGGCTGGGGTGTCTGGTGACTAATAAAGTGCAGTGAAAGTGACACTGTGCTTGTTCCAGGCATTGTCTGTAAGATTAGTGGAACTCAATTCAGCCTTGATCATTTTTGGAAAGCATCTACCAGGTAAGAAGTGTGACCTCCCTGAGACCACCATGTAATGGGGAAGCTCAGAAAACTGTAAAGACTCCACAAAAAAAACTTAGAATAAAGGAAGTTAACAAAGTTGCAGGATACAAAATCAACATACAAAAATAAGTTATGCTTCTATACATTGACAACAAACTAGCTGAAAAATAAATGCAGAAAGCAATTGCAATAAAAATACAATAGCAATATAAAAAATACAATAGCATCAAAAAGAACAAATTACTTAGGAATAAACTTAACCAAGGAGGTTAAAGAGTTATATACTGAAAACTTTAAAACACTGATGAAATAAATGAAAGCAAACACAAATACATGGAAAGACAGCCGTGTTCATGGGTTGAAAGAATTTTTAAAATGTCCAAACTACCCAAAATGGTTTACAGATTAGGTGTAACCCCTATCAAATCTCCAAAGGCCCTTTTTTATAGAAAGAGAAAAGAAGTCCTAAAATTCATATGAAACCACAAAAGGCTCTAAATAGCCAATGCAGTCTTGAGAAAGAACAGAGTATATTTCAAAATACATTAGCAAGCTACGATAACCAAATAATATAGCACCTGGCATTAAAGCAGATCTGTAGGTCAATGGAACTAAATAGAGAGCCCAGGAATAAACCCCTACATATGCAGTCAACTGATCTTCAACAAGGATGCAAAGAATAACACAATGGGGAAAGACTAGTCTCTTCAATAAACGGTGTTGGGAAAATTGGATATCCACATGGAAAATAATGAACTCTTATCTTACATAATTAGACCATATATTATTCTCTATATTAAATATACCCTTTTTATTTATTTAATTTATTTTTTAAAATATATATTTTATTTATTTTTTATAGAGAGGAAGGGAGAGGGATAGAGAGTTAGAAACATTAACCGATAAGAGAGAAACATCGATCCCCTGCCTCCTGCACACCGCCCACTGGGGATGTGCCTGCAACCAAGGTACATGCCCTTGACCGGAATCGAACCTGGGAACTTTCAGTCCCCAGGCGGATGCTCTATCCACCGAGCTAAACCAGCCAGGGCTAAATATTCCCTTTTTAAAGGGACCCCTAGTGTACTTCCAAAAATACTTGATATTTTTGAAGTCTTGCTTATCTTACCAAAAAAAGGAGAGAAGAGACTCCCTTTTAACCATGTTTCACTTTAGCTACTACCCAAATTTCCTACAGACTTTCACAACCAAGGACAAAAAACAGAATCAATATTCACTGAAACTTTATCTTTCCACAAATACTCATCAACTCATCTGATCTGACTTTCCATTATCATACTCCAGAATACTGCTTTTTCAGTGATCATCAGTAATTTTTTCATCTCATGCCATACTTTAGTTTTCATCTCACCTGAACTCTCAGAAATATTTGACAATGTTAATCCCTTGCTTCTTTCTGAAACATGATATATTTTAATATCCATGACTCCACTCTCTCCGTCCTGGCTTTTCTCCTACATCTTAGGTAAATCTATTTTAGTTTCATCCTTCATTCTGTCATTATACATTGGAAGAATCTCAACAGCAAGTCCCAGGTTCTTACATCTCCTTATACATTTTCCCTGACTCTATTTCCTCATTTAAGTACATAGTCTAAAATATTACATGTGTCAGTGACTTCAAAATTCCCTTCTTCTAATTCCGACTCTTGTCTAAATTTGTGAACAATATGCCCAACTCACTACTTGAAATTTTTATTTAGATATTTCAAATAAAACCATAAATCTAATATGTACCACATCACCTCATAATCTTTCCCTTTCAATAGAATTTTTCCTCTGTTATCTGTCTCATTAAATGGCATCCCTATATAATAATTTATTTTAAAAAATTTATAATAATTTATTTTAAAAAGAAATTTAGATGTTTTCATGAAGAATTTGGTTTAAATTTTTTAATTTAATCTTTTTTCATTCAGTATTATTTTGTATTAGTTTCAGGTATACAGAATAGTGATTAGACAATCATACTCTACAAAGTGTTTCCCTCAATATTTCCAGTCCCCATCCAGCATCATACATAGTTATTACAATATTATTGACTATATTTTCTATGCTGTAATTTATATCCCCATAACTATTTTGTAACTACTAATCTGTACTTCTCAAAACCTTTACGTTTTTCAACCATTTTCCCAGTCTCCCTCTGGCAACCATTAGTCTGATGAAAAATTTCTTGAGCAAAAGTTCATATCTACTTTACTTTCCAGTACCTCTAAAACTTAACCATTTTCACCAACATTACTTCAGTCCAATTGAACATCGTCACTAACCTGCTGAGAATACTTTAATCCCTTCCTACCAGTCTTTCGTTTTTCTAACCAGCTGTTTCCAGTATACTCTCAAATCGCAAACAAAAGCACACTTTTCAAAATTCCAGCCTGTTTTTGCCAAAATAATTCTGACTTGATGACTTTCATTTTGTTTTAAGCTGAATACCAAAATCCTTTAAAAAAAATGCAACTATCTGCTTCATTCAAGTTTTTGACAGAATGCAGTTACTTGCTGTTGTAGGACTGTGGCTCCTATTTCTTTGCTGGCTATCTCGGGCAGTTGTTCTGAGTACCTACAGCTCACTCCAGGGTTTCTGTGTGTGACCGCATTCGACTTTAATGCCAGCACCACCACATCAGGTTCTTCCTGTGTTTGAAAGTCTTTGACCTTCTGCTGCCACTTGGAGAACATTCTGCTTGTAAAGGGCACTGATGATTACATTAGGCACACATAATCTCTAAAACAAATAACTGATTAGTAATTTTAATTACACTGGCAAAATTCTTCACAGCAGTATCTAGATTAGTGTTTGAGTGGATAACCAGGGGCCAGGAAACTTAGGGGACTATTTTAAAATTCTGCCTACCACAGGTAGTATACACATTCTTTCAATTATATATTCAGCTTAAGCCTGGTGATTACACTTGAGCAGAGAAAGAAGTGCCTTGAATTGATCAGAAGGTAGAGCTAGACAATAAAGCGTATATGAATATGTAAACCTATAGCAGTTTTGTTGATAATCTTTATGGCCTTCTCAGTGGAATTATTAGTTTGGATGAAATAATTGCTTATGCTTTGAAAATATTTTAATAAATTAATGTCATTAAATACTGTGAATCATAAAAACAAAGTGATTATTGATTCATAAGCAAGGGTATTCAAAGCTTGCATAGTAAAAATCAAAAGAGGAAATGTTTTCCTTCAGATAGTCCCTAATACAAAAATTATAACCATGAATGATGAAAAGGAGATTTTCTGTTCAATAATAATTTGGTCAACATTTCAGAATTTCTGATTTAGACTGAAAAATTTTTAAAAAAAATACATCTGAGTTGTTGAGTTCATATTATATTACATGGCATATCTGTGAAATTTGTTTGGGTTTTACAAAGAAAGAATACATGTAAATTATGAAATAATAAATTATGGGAACTATTTCTCATATATGACATGCTTTAAGGCTGATGAAAATATCTAAGTTTTTCAAATAGCTCATTTGACCATGTTTTGCATATGAGTACTTAAGAAAAATGCAATCACTATAATGTTATGAAAGCACCTTAAGTTGGCCTTTTCAAGAAAGGAGGTACATCTATACAGAGTGAAAGATCTCAAGTGACCTTTAAAAGTGACATTATTTTGGACTGGAATTTACAAGGATGATAGTGGCATGACATTTTATTTGCAACAAGATATTGGAGGAAAAGAACTTAAGTACAAACTCTGCTATACATTCAATTAGTAGATGGAAGTGAGGTGAAATTAATGAATGCAGGCACACACAAATACTTGAGGAGATTTTTGTTGACTGTGGTTAAATATTTGAGCTTTGTAATGCTATTAGAGGGACAGAATCATAAAATGATAAAAATGCATTTATCTGAGAAGTGTATTTGAAAATTTCTGAAATTAATCTTAAAATACAAATTTTTAATATAAGTACAGCTTTTAAAAGATACATTACTTCTAGAAGTAAAAAAAAAGAAAAAAGAAGGAAATAAGGTTCAGTGTTATGGAACTATGAAATGATTTACAAATTTTGGTCAAGTAGAAACTTGGTAGAGAAACTGATCTCAGGAATTAGAGTCATCTTTGAATTCTGCCTTCTATAACAGAGTTTATTGCAAATACATTCTTTAATTAATCATAAAAGTAACTTGGCAAGATAGATGAAAACTACTTTTTAAAGTATACAAGGAAATGGATTCTAGAAATGAAAAGGATGAACTTGGAATCAAAATCCACCCACACCCTCCCATCTCCCATCCCAGATCACCCAAAGCACACTCAAGTTCACCAATTTCAGCAGAGTAGCCATCCAAGTATGTTCAACTTCTTACTCACAGAACTGTGACCTAGTACATGGAGTTGTTTTAACATATTATACTTGTGGTAATTAGTGATATAGCAATAGAAAGCTAAAAAACTACCCTGTCAACTAAGAAGTGTTATACAAATATAGCAATGTATTTTAGTTTTTGGATTATTAATGGATGAAGACAAGTATTTTCTTTTAACACAATGGAATTTTAAAAATTACATAAAACATTTTTATATTATTTGGATTATATTATTCTGCTACCAGTAGCTTTGCACTTTTACTGTGCTATAATTTTTTAAAATATATGTTTTATTGATTTTTTACAGAGAGGAAGGAGAGGGATAGAGAGTTAGAAATATCGATGAAAGAGAAACATCGATCAGCTGCCTCCTGCACACCTCCTACTGGGGATGTGCCCGCAACCAAGGTACATGCCCTTGACCGGGATCGATCCTGGGACCTTTCAGTCCGCAGGCCGATGCTCTATCCGCTGAGCCAAACCATTTAGGGCACTGTGCTATAATTTATAGGGCAGAATTAATCCATTTTATTATACAATCTTACGAGTTTTGACAAACACATACTGTCATGTTACGACTACCACCACAATTAAGATATTACAGCCTAGTCCCAGTATGGGGCATGCAGGAAGCAGCCAATCGCTGTTTCTCTCTCATTGATGTTTCTATCTCTCTATCCCTCGCCCTTCCTATCTCTCTAAAATAAATAAAACTATTTTTAAAAATATATAGAACAGTTCTAAAACCAATAAAAACATATTTTTAAAAATATATAGAACAATTCTATCTTGGACTCTTATTCACCACTTTCCACTAGCTCCAGACTCTGAAAACTGATGTTTTCTGTTCCTCTAGTTTTGCTTTTTTAGAATAACACACAAATGAAATCATATAGCATAAAGCCTGAGTCTAGCTTCGTTCAATTAGCATTATGCATTTGAGATTCATTTATTTTGTTGTATCACTACTTCATTAGTTTTATTGCTGAATACTATTTCATTGTCTGGATATACCAGTTTGTTTATCCATTCACTAGCTGAAGGACATTTGGGTTATTTCCATTTTTGGTGATTATGAATAAAAATTATCTAAAATTTTTGTTTGGATTTTTGTGTAAATAAGTTTTTAATTCTCATGGCCAAATACCTACAAGTGCAATTGCTGGACATAGCCTATGTTTAATTTTATGAAAAATTAGCACACTTCTTTACAAAAGAACTGCATCATTTTGTACTCCCAACAGCAGTGTAGAAGTCTTGTTGCTATGGATCCTTATCATTATTTTACCTGGTTTTCTTTTTTTAATTTTTACATTTTTGCCCACTTTAAAAAAAAATTTTATTACTGAGTATTGAGAATCCTTTGTGTATTATAGATACAATTGTTAGATATCCTGTTTTCGACTAGTCTGCAGCATGTCTTTTCATTCTCTTAACAGTGTCTATCATAAATCATAACTTTTAAATTTTGATAAAATCATTTTTTTCTTTTATAAAATTATACCCTTGCCCAGCTGCATGGTTCAGTGGTTGAGCGTTGGCCTATGAACCAGGAGTTGGATTCCCAGTCAGGGTACATGCTCGGGTTGTGGGCTCAATCCCCAGTGTGGGGCATGCAGGAGACAGCCAGTAGAAGATTCTCTCTCATCCTTGATGTTTCTCTCTCTCTCCTTTCCTCTCTGAAATCAATAAAAATATAAATAAATAAAGAATACTCTTGTTGTATCTAAGAAATCCTTATTTAACTCAAAGTTATGAAGATTCTCTCCTATATTTTCTCCTACAAGTTTTATATTTTTAGGATTTAGTTAGGTCTGTGATTCATTTTGAGTCATTTTTGTACATTATATGATGTATGGGTAAAAGTTCAATTTTATGTATGCACATAACTAATTGATTAAGGACTCTTCGTTGAAGGGCCTATTATTTCTCCACTGACTTGCCTTTGAACCATTTTCAAATATCAATTAGCCATGTGTATGCAGGCCAATTTCTGGATGTACATTAGTCTCTATGTCTATCTGTTGCTAACACTACCCCGCAAGGATAACTGGAGTTTTATAGTAATTCTTGAGAACAGAGAGTGAGTGTTCTCAACTTGGGTCATCTTTTTCAAAATTTTTTTGGTTATTATATTTATTTTACCTTTCCATGGAAATCTTGGACTTGACTTATGAACATCTACAAAATATTGCTGCTGTTACTTATTTAGGTATATTTTAATTTGTTTAATCATTTTTTGTAGTTTTCAGCTTACAGATTTTGCATACATTATCCTATAAAATAAAAGGCTAATATGCAAATTGTCCCTATGGGTGAGAGTTTGACCTACTGGGAGTTAGATGTGCACTGACTACCAAGGGGTGGTGCGGAACATGGCAGGCATCAGCGATGCGGCGCTGGCAGCAGGCGGCTGTGGAGGCGCTGACCTTGATGGACACCAATGAGAGTGGGACCATGGCGGGATGGAAGAGCAGGTGAGCAGGCAGCAGCAGGCCACGGTGGGTGTGAAGGGAGGCTCCAGCCA
The DNA here is from genome assembly GCF_963259705.1 of Myotis daubentonii. Classification (NCBI taxonomy): domain Eukaryota; kingdom Metazoa; phylum Chordata; class Mammalia; order Chiroptera; family Vespertilionidae; genus Myotis; species Myotis daubentonii. Next base: position 148,941,473 of record NC_081841.1, read on the forward strand.
GAAGCCAGGGGAAGGGAGGTCCCAGCTGGAAGCAATTTCTTCTTAAATGTGTGGTAGAATTTCTAGAGCAATCTGAGCCTTTAATATTCTTTTTAAGAAGGATTAAACTACAAGCTTAATTTTACTAGTTGATCTAGAGCTATTCAGATTATCTATTTCTTTTTTTAGTTAACTTTGGTAGCTTGATTATTTAAAGAACTGCTCCAATTTTCTCAGTTTTCAAAATCATTAGTTTAATATTTTTTAAAATATTTATTTATTATTTTTTTAATGAATGTTGCTTCTGTAATGTCCAAATCCCAGATTAGTAATCTGATATTTATTAGAATTCATAGGGTTTTAGATAAGCCTTTCACAAATTATATGTGTGTGTTTCCTGTATTTCTTACCATATGATAGTTTTTAGATTTTATTTTTGTACTTCATTTTTAATTAAATACGAATCCATATTCATATTAGAAAGTTGGTTGCTCAGATAGTAAGATAATCTTTTCTGATGTTTGGAATTTATTTTCTCTTTCTCTCTCTATTTTATTTTTCTCTCAGCACCTAGAAGATGATCAATTTTATTTTTTTAAAGAACCACTTTTTATCACATTTTCAAAAATTGTTTTTCTCTTTTATCTCTTGAATTTTACCAATTTCTGGTCTCATCTTCACTTTGCTCTTCATTTCTAAATGCTTTTTTTTTTTTTTTTTTTTTGCATTGTGATGTTGACATTTTTCCATCAAATGTTGAGCTATCTTCTTGAATCTTAGTTGACCTTTGTAACTAAAACAAATGGAAGGATGCTTCTTAATCTCCAAGGCTAGATTATAAAAGGTAATATACTCCCAAACAGGTCTCTTACCCCTCTAATACAATCACAATATTGTAAGAAAGATAAGGTTATATAGAGAGGCAAGATGTGAGTGTTCTCCCTGACAGTCCTGGGTAGGCCTCCAGGTAGCAATCAACATCATGTGTCAGACCTGTGAATGAAGGAAATTATTTCAGGTCCAGTTTTCATGTATTATAATGGAGCCATAGATGTCATCAAGCAAATATAATCAATCCCCATATGTCTTATGTGAAATATGGGCTACAGAAACTACAGATAATCAGTGCTTATTATGTTTTAGATGACTGCACTTTTTTGCAGAAATAGATGCCTAATTTCTATGGAGTGAATAGTGTATGAAAATAATTTTTTCTTTTATACTTGATAAAATGTTGCTGGCTGATATGTTAAGTGTTCAGCCAAGTATGCACTTCTAGATCAGAGTTTTATCCTATCTGAGTTCCAACCTTATATATTTGTTCTGTAATGGATATGTCTACTTTTACATTTGACAACTTGAAATTAATAATTCTAAAATTTAGTCAATATATTTACCCATAGATCTAACATTTTTTCAGTGTCAGAATTTCCTCCTAGTCATAATAACCATAAATATTTATTTTAATTTATCCCTGTTCTAAAGTACACTCAGGTACAAAGTCAATTAAATGGATTCTAAAACTGAATATGTATCAAGACGTCTACTTCCTCTTCATTGCAATGGCAAATGCATAGTGTAAGGCCTTCATTAGCTCTCACACAGATTTTGTTATGATTCTGTCTTGCCTCTTTGGCTTTGGTTTGGGTTCTCTCTCAACCCATCCATCAATCAAAATCAGAGGAGTCCTAAGGCACAAATTTTATCATGCTACTCATTTTGTTAAAGTTTTTTTATAGTTTCCTCAGTATCTACAAAGGATATTCCAAAGTCCTTTGTTTTAAAAACAAACCAACCAAAAAGATACTTTATTTCCCCTAATTTCTTTTCTATACCTCTAAAGCCAGGGGGTTCTTAATTTGTGTACCCAAATATAAAGCAAGCTTCTGATGGCAAATATTACTTATTTTTCCCAAACTTATACTAAAGTATTTTTAGTCAGTTGGTGATTGCTGATTTTAGGATGCTAGTTTTAATTTTAATTTTTAATAGGCATACTAAATAATATAATTTACTTGAAATATTTAACACTTTACAAAAATTTATATAATATAAAATTGCATTTTTGAATTTATTTCCAAGTTAATTGGTGAAATCTAACCAATTACACAGGTTTTTATGAAGGTGATGTGTACAATGAACAGATAGTCAACTCGGGCTGCCATAGCAGAGTACCCTAGACTGGATGGCTTAAACCATAGAAATGCACTTTTTCACAATTCTAGAAGCTATAAGTCCACAATCAAGGTCCTAGCTGATTCAGATTTGGTGAGGGCTCTCTTCTTGGCTGCCAGATGTCCGTCTTCTTCCTATTTCCTCACATGGTCTTTCTTGAGCTTCTTGTGTCTCTTCGTATAAGGACACTAGTACTGTTGCATCAAGACACCATCTTTATGATCTTTTTTAACCTTAATTATTTTCTTAGAGGTCCTCTCTCCAAATACATCTACACTGGGGGTTAGAGCTTTTGGCATATGAATTTTGAGGGGATATTGACATTTACTCCATAAAACAAGTTTATCATAATTTTTTACAGTGTGACTAGAATAAAATTTTCTGTTATTATAATTTTTTCTTTATTTGTATCAATCTGATTCCTGCTGCTGAAGACCTTGCTTTCACTTGATCCTTTTAGCAAAATCTGCTACCCCAACTGTATGAGAGTTTAAATAGATGTTGTTGGATTGCTTAAAACACCAGAGCAATTATACTCTTCATGTAAAATATTTTGAAATGTAACCAATGTTTGTCTTCTTTATAGATAGTAGTCTACAATACTACTTATAGACTTTCATGTTATCTAGACTTATGTGTTTACTGACTACTTAATGGGCTTATATATCATGCCAAATCTCAGAGGTTATATTCTAGTGATTAAAAAAGAAATAGTTTCTGAACTCAATAGTACATAGTTCTTACCAATAATTATAACTCTAACCATTTGTCTTTTAATATCTATCTGCTATCACATATGGTAATTCAAAGGACTGAATGTTATAATTATCTAAAGGTAAGTTAGACTTGGAATAAAAATTATTATTAATAGAGTATGGGATTTTTCTTTTTTAAATTAAAATCACCTTCAACTATATATAAAAGCATAAGCAACCATTATTACCAGGTCTTCTGGTCGCTATGATGTGCACTGACCACCAGGGGGCAGAAGCTCAACACAGGCACTGCCTTCTGGTGGTCAGTGTGCTCCCACAGCCAACCTCCCATGGCTGGCCAACCTCCCGCGGTCCCTCTCTCCAGCCAGCCGGTCCCGATCGGCCCGATTGGAACTGGGCAAGATGGCCCTGATGAGCCCCAATTGCCAGCCAGGTTGGGGGATCCAACCTATGCCTGAATTGGTTCACTGAGCCTCTAGTATCCAAATAAAATGATGTTAAAAAATAGTAATCTAGACCTGCTTTTAAAAATACATGTATAGCCCTAACTGGTTTGGCTCAGTGGATAGAGCGTCGGCCTGCAGACTGAAAGGTCCCAGGTTCGATTCCAGTCAAGGGCATGTACCTTGGTTGCGGGCACATCCCCAGTGGGGGATGTGCAGGAGGCAGCTGATCGGTGGTTCTCTCTCATCGATGTTTCGAACTCTCTATCTCTCTCCCTTCCTCTCTGTGAAAAAATCAATAAAATATATTTAAAAAAAAATACATGTATATATTGTTATATCTCTTTTATACTATCATGATATATTCAGTTTAATGTGATTAGATCTAAAAAATCTTTCCCTGTATATTCTACAAGGAATTATTTGAGTTAATGAAGATTAGTTAAGACTTGCTTATTTTCATCATGTAAATTGCTTGAAACCCCAGAAATTATGTAAATTATTAGTTTAATAAAACATGTTATTGCCTCCTGAAGCGAGTAATAGGTATATGTTTTTTGTTTGTTTTTTTTCCTTTTGGATAAATTGGTGTCTGAAGAAAAATCAAAATACATTATCGAGTAGCTACTTGATCATTTTTCTGGGACCAATTTGACTATTTTGTTTATCCCACAATTAAAACCATAGCACTTTATGTACAATTTACTACTGTACTATAAAACTAGTTTGTTTGTTTTTGCTTGAGTAATTTTTTGTCTTGAATAATGTTTAATTATAATAAGAACACTGTTAAAGAAAGTAAAGGCTGTAGTAATGGTTTAAATGTCAAATGTACAGCTTTCAGAATATTACTCATTTCTAATGTTATCACAGAAATCTTAACAAATGTTTAGAATCCAAGTAGATTGGATCCTGACTTGCCATTTTTTTAAAAAATATATTTTATTGATTTTTTTACAGAGAAGAAGGGAGAGGGATAGAAAGTCAGAAACATCGATGAGAGAAATCGATCAGCTGCCTCCTGCATGCCCCACAGTGGAGACGTGACTGCAACCAAGGTACATGCCCTTGACTGGAATCGAACCCAGGACCCTTGAATCCAAAGGCCGACACTCTATCCACTGAGCCAAACCGGCTCGGCAACTTGCCATTTTTAATTACTGGCCATTTAAAACAAGATGACAATCAATTATATTTTATTTTCTGTTATATTATAGTAAAACATGGGATGCATTTTAATGTGCCTTTTTCATAGATAAATTTTGAATAATTTTTCTATAAACTTATAAATGTTGATTCAAGTTTTAATTTAAATTGCTTTAGCCTCATCTCCTGGTGGATTGATAGACACCAGTGGAGGAGAGAGCATCCACGTCATCAGCAGAGACCGACCAGACCACACCCATCATTGAGCTTGAAGCCCCCTCCTTTTCAGACTCTCGGGTCAGATTTAATCTAAGAATGCCAGCGCAATGCCAGAGTACCTCAACTGCATGCTACATCTGCGAGTTGGGTCTCTCCTGATTTTCTTCTCCATGCACTGGGCCAGGTAAATCCCAGCTTTTCAGGCACTTGGATAAACTTCCTGGTGCCCCAATAAAGCAAGTCATAGAGCACATCTGGAAGCCTCAGGGGTTCTGTAACAGTATGGCAAAGCTGGACATAGTCAGCTATGAGTACGCATACCTTAAAGCTGTAGTTCTCATTGGCCTCCATCAGCCAGGTTTGACCAGCACAATCCAGACTGAAAAATTCCCAAGAAAAGATACAGACGGAGTTGCAGGATTATGTATGTTCAGAAAACCTACCAGGAGGACGCCTACTGATGACAGGCACAGGCACACACTCTTGCTCCGGGCAGGGAAGAGTGCGGCGGCACCTTCCCATTTCTAAAACAAACAAACAAACAAACAAACAAACAAACAAAAAATAGCTTTAATGTTTGTATCCTAAACTGGTATCAAGTGTCAGATAAACTTATTTTAACAAATGATCCCTTAAAAATTAACAATTCTAATTTATAGTTAAGATTTTTGAAGACTCTAGCTGAGTGAATCTTAACAGATGATCTGTTTAAGAATTGAGGGGGGGAGATTATAGTTAGTGAAGTTTTTTTTAATATATTTTATTGATTTTTTACAGAGAGGAAGGGAGAGGCATAGAGAGTTAGAAACATCGATGAGAAAGAGAAACATTGATCAGATGCCTCCTGCACACTCCCCACTGGGTATGTGCCCACAACCAAGGTACATGCCCTTGGCCGGAATCGAACCCAGGACCCTTGAGTTCGCAGGCCGACACTCTATCCGTTAGTGAAGTTTTAAATAAGTATTTTGGTAAGTTTTATAAATTACTAGCAATAAAGAAATTAATTCAAATTAATTTTCTACTCTTCGGTCTTTATTAAGTTTTCTCTTGCTACATTCCTTGCATTTATTCCTATTCTATAATATTTTTGGTACTTTGTGCTATTAGTTCATAACAAAACACAAAAGCAATATACATGTTTCATTATTACGTGATATAACTAAACCTTTGAAAGCTCTCGGAGAAAAAGCCAGTCTTTTTATTCTTGAAGGTATCTAGCTTTTCAGAAAGACAAGAATTCTTATTCAAAATAAATTTATCCTGCACTCCATTGTCTTTCAGTGCTTTTCATTCATGGAGTGGTATACTATCAAATCAATGCCCTCTTCTATCCCATATAATAAAACCCTAATATGCAGAACAACCGCTATGACACACACTGACCACCAGGGGAAAGATGCTCAATGCAGTAGCTGTCCCCTGGTGGTCAGTGCACTCCCACAGGAAGAGCGCTGCTTAGCCAGAAGCTGGGCTCACTGCTGGGGAGCACAGCGGCTGTAGTGGGAGCCTCTCCCGCCTCTGCTGCAGGCAAGCGGTAAGGAGCGAAGGGTCCTGGACTGCAAGAGAACCGGACTGCTAGAGGGATGTCTGTCTGCCAGGGGATCAGGCCTAAGCTGGCTGGCGGACATCCCCCAAGGGGTCCTGGACTGTGAGAGGGTGCAGGCCGGGCTGAGGGACCATCCCCCCTATGCACAAATTTCATGCATCAGACCTCTAGTGTATACATAACAATTTTTTGAGTTAATTCTTGGAAAGTCAGGGTACAGCTATTATCATTGGTCACTTGAGGGTTCCATTGTTTTTTGTTTGTTCATTCTATTTTTATAACATTAACTCCTTTCTCCACCCTAACAAAGCCAATCATTCTAATGTGATTGATGTAGAATCTTGACTTAATGTGTACTCCTTTGTAATATTTGTATATTATATAGTATGTAATTTATGTATATGTATTAATGTTTTTATACAAAAGTTATATTCTTTTTTTTTTTACTGAACAATAGGCACTAATCAACCTATATTACTATGTACATGTAGTTCATTGCTTTAATCATCTGCAGTGTTCCATGGCATATATAAATTTCATTGCACTTATATCCTCTGCTAGTGGTGTACACTTACTAGTAGTTTTCCTCCATTTTCCCATTACAAAAGCAATGTAACCACGAGCAACTAAATGTGTGTTCCATTAGAGGTCTATCAAGCATTCCACATGCTTTTATTTCTAGGAGAAGGATTGCTTTTTATAGGATACTAGAGGCCTGTTGCATGATGAGATTCGTGCAATAGGCCTTCCTTTCCCCTGGCTGCTAGCACTGGTTTGCCTCCGGCACCCAGGGCCCAGGCCTTGGCTCTGGTCCAGGTCTGGCTGGAGCCGGCCCCAGGGCATGAGGCCTCGCTGGTCCGCCAGCCCTGGAGCCATGAGGCCTCGCTGCTCCATGGGCCCCGGAGACATCAGGCCTTGCTGCTCTGGCTGCCCCAGAAACATCATGTCTTGCTGCTCCGCAGGCCTGGGCCGTCAGGCTTCACTCCACCGCTTGGAGTCTACGTATGCAAATTAACCGCCATCTTTGTTGGTGGTTAATTTGCATATCATGCTGATTAGCCAATGGGAGGCGTAGCAAAGGTATGGTCAATTACCATGTTTGTCTATTATTAGATAGGATAGAAATTCTCAATTTGCCCAAGCACTTCCAGATAGTTTTCTGCAGGGCTGATTGGTTTGTTCCTATTTCTCCCCACTCTGTTCCAGTGATTAGAATTACCTAATTTTGAAATTTTTACCAATCTCTTGAGTAGAATCTAGTATATCTATTGGTTTAGTTTTCATTTCTCATATTGCTAATGAGTATGAATACCTCTATTTGTATAATTAACTATTTGGGTTTTTCTTCTGTTGATCACCTGTTTACATTTCTTGCATACTTTTTCCCGTTTCCTTTTATTGTTAATTTTAGAATGTCACTAAACATTCTTGATTTTTTTTAATTTAGTTTTTTTAAATCCTTACCTGAGGACATGCTTATTGATTTGAAAAAGAGGAGAGGGAGAGAGAGAGAGAGAGAGAGAGAGAGAGAGAGAGAGAGAGAGAGGAGAAAGAAGCATCCATCGGTTGCCTTAACAACTGGGTATTGAACCCACAATTTAGGTATATTCCCTGATTGGGAATTAAACACGCAACATTTCAGTGTATGGGATGACACTCCAACCAACTGAGCCACACTGGCCAGGGCTCATTTAGTTTTCAATGTTACAAATATATTTGCTCAATCTGTCACCTGCCAATGTCCTTCAACAACCTAATTTTTACATAATAAAATTAATCATACTAACTGTCAAATAAAAATCAGAGCTAGATACTTATATCATTTGAAAACAGACTCTCTCAGGAACTATTGCAATAAGGACAAAGAGACCTCATTTTAGATCTGGACTCAGTTCTGATTTTAAAAACAACAAAAAACTGGTATGGTGGGTGGGAAATTACTAAAAGGAAGCATCAGAGAGAAGAGGAGATTCTAGCCAAATAGATCTCACAGGATTCTTGCTAAAGGCATGCCAACCTGATCAGATATCACCTATGGGTGCATGGATTAAGACTTTTATTACATACTAGAGGCCCGGTGCATGAAATTTGTATATGGGGAAGGGGGGCCTCAACCCCGCCTGTACCCTCTCCAATCCAGGATCCCTCTCACAATTTGGAACCACTGGCTCCTAACCACTCACCTGCCTGCCTGCCTGATCCCCCTAACTGCTCTCCCCTGCCAGCCTGATTCCCCTAACTGCCTAACTGCTCTCCCCTCCTGGCCTGATTGTCCTAACTGCCTAACCGCTCTCCCCTCCTGGACTGATTTCTCTAACTGCCTAAACGCCACCTTCTCCCTTCTGCCTTCTCCTGTGGCACCTTCTTCTGCAGTCTCTGCAAAAGGGACCATGGCACTGGACCGGACCTCACAGCTGCCACAGCTGCCGGCCCTCAGCCCTTGCAGCCACTTGGCTTTTTCTTGGAAGGATGTCTGAAAAGAATGTCTGGAAGACATCAGTCTAATTAGCATATTACCCTTTTATTAGTATAGATTAAGCCTTAATCATTAAGGTGACCAGAAGTTGACAATGAAATATTCTCACTAAACTGACTTAGCAAGATTCTTGTTAAATGTCGGCAATGCAAAGACAGATAAGGGAGTCTAAATGGAAGGTCCAGTCAAGCAGATAGCTCAAAGAAGCTTGACTAAGGCTTTGTCAAGGACAGAATCTTTATCAATACCAAGATTTTTACATACTTTGGGTGTTTTGAGAATTACATCTTACCTTTAGGCTATAAATATATTCTCAAATACTTTCTTTCATTAGATTTACAATTTTACTTTCCACATTTTTTCTTTTATTTATTTTGACTGGTAAGATTAGAATAAAATTATGATAATAGATTTTCTTTAAAACAAAACGAAAGCAAATAAAGAGTTCACTTATCCTTATTAATTTTCAATAAAATTTTGCAAATTATTTGCAAATTATTTTCTATGTAAAACTGTCTCTGGGCTCTCTGTTCTTTACCATTGGTCTATTTGTCTATTATTTTGCAAGTCTCATATTTTTAATATTACTGTAGTATTTTTAGTATTTCATTATACTTGATAAGTAAGACTCTACTCTTTAATTTCCCTTTAAATATTTAAATCCATTTATTTTAATTATTTTGTACACATTTTTTAAAAAACTTTACTGTATTGTGTACAAATCACAGTATAGGGAGCACTTAGTGTTCAGAAACTGAAAATTCTACTCTATAATTAGCTCAATCAGGTGATTTTACCTTGATCCCAGAAGCCCCCTTTAAATCTCCCTTCAGTTGCTACTTGGTGCCCCACTTGTAACCAATGTCTAGTCTCCTAATATCATAGATTAATTTAGCGGGTTTTTGAACTTTATAAAATATGGCTTATAGTATATACTCTCTGTGCCTGATTTTTCCCTTAAACTACTATTTTTGAGATTTATCCAGTGTTGATAGTTACAGTTGAAATTTATTTATATTTATTGTGATAATCCAATATAATAAAAGCCTAATATGCAAATTGACTGAACAGAGGAATGACCAGTTGGCGGGGGCGGGGAAAGCGAGTGGGCGGCACCAGGCCAGCCAAAGCAGGTGCCAGCAAGCAGAGGGCTGGGGATGGCAATTTGGGGGTGGTGGTGACCAGCAACAGTGGGTTGATGGGGGGCAGGGCCAGCCCATTGTCGGCTGGTACTGTCCCTCGATTGGCCCACTGGTCACCTCCTGCAGAGAAAGGCCAGATTGTGGCTTAGGGGAGCAGGCCTAAGCCATCAGTTGGACATCCCCCGAGGGCTCCCAGACTGCGAGAGGGTGCAGGCCAGGCTGAGGGACCCCCCGCCCCGTGCACATATTTTCATACACCAGGCCTCTAGTATATTATAATTTACTTATTTTATTAATGAGCATGTAGGTAGTTTTTATGTTGACTATTATAAACACCACTACTATGAATCTTTTAATACTTGTGTTTTTGTGTGAATATATGTGTACTATTTTGTTGGATACATAGCTAAACAGAATTATTGATCACAGTGTATGCATATTTTTTACCTATATTAGATAATCTGTAACCATTTTATACTAATTTATTGATCCACCAGAAGAATTTGAGACTTTCATTTGTTGTTTTTTGTTGCTAACAAGTGATATTTTCTGCATAGATGGTGTACTTGCTATCTCATGGTGGTTTTAAACCACCAATGATGTTGAGAACATTTTCATATATTTAATTCCTCTTTGAATGTTCTCTCTATCTCTTTTTTAACTTTAAAGTGTCTTTTCTAAAATTTGTCCCATTTGGGGGTGAAGGTTCTGTCTTCTGTTATTTATTTGAGTGCTTTGTTATATATACATATTATACATATCTTTCCCAGCTGGTAGATTTTTTTTCAGTCTCTTAACAGTATCTTCTGATGAATGGATATTCTTAATTTTGATTTAGTAAATTTTGATGTGGAAAAGCAATGGAAATGTAACATTTATAAAACACTGTATTTATTAAACACTTAAGTATGTCTAATAATGTTGCTAATGCGTTTGTGGATTTGATACAATGAGTACATTACTTATGTGATATAGGGATTATTTACTGCTGTTTTAATTATGGATTTCATTAATTTATATGGGTATCAATTTATATGGAGGTTTAGAAAATTGTTGAAGTTAGACCACTTATAAGTGAATAAGAAAAAAATAAAGATGTCAGTCTATTTGTCTATGAGAATTTTTAAAAATAATTCTAGAAGCTCAAAAATGAGTTTATTTCTAGAACCTTTTCCTTATACACTGGGATTTCAGTTTAAGCCTAAGCTGAATTTACGTTTGATTTACCCATGTCTTGACCTGCCTCAAATGAACTCCACATGAGCTTTATACTTGTAGTAGCCCTACAGATTTCTTTATCAGGAAGTAGGTTATCACCAGTGGGTAATTGAGATTAATAAATATCCCCAGTTGCTTCTAGATATTGCTGTCGTATGGTGTTATATTTACTTTGTGGTGTGCTCTAGGGGAAAATCCAATTTCTAAAGTGAAGTCTATACAGTTAATTAAATTCTCTTTAGAAGAATATGTTTTTTACTATAGCTTTAATCCAAATGCTTTTCGATTCTAGTGGATATTATGTGAATGAAACTATGGAAGATATTTGTATAGCCATGAATTCAAGGTAGGCTTCTTCTATCTTTTCTGAACATATCAACTAAACTTACACCTTTCCACATACATATTTATTTTTCATGCCTTGTAAATTTTGAATGATGAGTAGGAATTTTGTATTTTATTATATGTTTATAGGAGCCTCATATATAAAATAGTGGTTTATAGTATTCATAAAATTAGAAAAGAAGTCAAAACTATGTTGAATATAAATCCAATAATTGCATGTTACATAATTGATATGAGCCAGAAAACATGAGTTATTGAGCTATAATTTAACCTTTGTGTCATGGTGAGTATATAAAAATAAAACATGCTTTTATGTTTTATGATATCACTAGAATTCCATGATAGATATATAGTTCTCTAGCTCAGAGTAACCTGTTACTTAGCCCATGTTTAATTTTATTCAACATATAAAGGCATTATTATAATAAGAAGTGTTCTCAAAGGCAGACAGGGAAAAAAACAACAGTGCATATATCATGATTCATATTTCAGTGAAAAGAGAGTATAACTTAGATTAATCATTAAATCAAAACAGGAGGAAAACTATATAACATAGCCGCTTACTTTATGGATAACAAAACTAGGATTCAGATTTTTCTCATATAAAGTAAACTCCTAAGATCACACACACACAAAGACAGAACTAAATATAATTTTCTGGCTCATTCCTTCTGATGGACTTTAACATGAAATTGTAAGAGGTGAGTGTGAAGGTATAGATTGCAGGGACATTTTGAAGTGCTAATATTTATATTATATGAACTGAACTATGGCAGGTCAATAAGTTAACAAACTTAGATTTTAAAAAGTGCCAATGCAATCTTGTTACAGAAAATACTTTTTGAAATATGTGTATTGTTATAAGCTAAAAGGGTGGAAAATACATTTTTCCAGTAAAAGTGACAAAAAAATCATCAACTGGCTAATATTTGCCAGCAATTGCACATTGACATACTGCTACTAATTTAATTGAGTTTTAATCTAATGGCATATTTCATAAGTGATCACTGACTCTATTTAAAATAATAAAAATAATTCTAAACTCTGAGGGTATCATTTATTCTTGAAATTTGGACTGAAATATTTTATAAAAGACAAATAACATTTAAAAAACTACATGATTAAGCATAATTTTATTCTACTACTAATACTCCACATTAATTAGAGCTATTTAAAGTTAGTGTGGGTTAAAATTAAATACTTCTTGAATTTACAGTAAGTAATGGCTGACCAATAAAAGATAAGAGAAATGATTGCTTTGCTATAGATCTATTTCAAAATTTTGTCAAATAATACAGCTATTTAAATTGAAGATTTATAACAGAGACTGACAGTAATACAGGTGGAAAATGCCATTTTTATGAAATATATCTTAAAAGATTTAAGATAAAATAACCTAAAACACAGTATTTACTAGCATACAAACTAGTAACTGATTTATAAGAAAGTAGTCATTTTTCCAAATCTTGGCTATTGTAAAAAAATTGCTGTTAGGAACATAGTGGTACAAATATTCTTTCAAATTATGGTACATTTACACAATGGAATACTACATGGCTATATAAAAAAAAAAAGGAAATCTTACCTTTTGTAACAGCATGTATGGACCTGGAATTATTATGCTAAATGAAATAAGCCATTAAGAGAAAGGCAAATGCCATAGGATCTCACCTATATGTGGAATCTAATGAAAAAAATAAATTGACTAACAAAGTAGAAACAGAGGCATGGATACATGGAACTGACTGATTGGCTGTCAGAGGGGAGAGGGGAGGGAGGATGAAAAGAGTGAATGGATTATCAAAAGAGCATATGTGCATAACCCATAGACAAAGATGACAGTGTGATGATGGCCAGAGGGAAGGGAGGGCAGGGCTGGGTGGAGGTGGGCAAATGGGGGGGAAATGGGGACATCAGTAATAGTGTCAACAATAAAAATAAATACATACATACACACATAAAGTAATAATTTTTGTTTGTTTTAATAATGGCCTTAATTTTAGTGAAAATCTGATACTTTAGAAAACTGAAATTCCAAGATTATGTGGTGGTTTACAGTTTAATAATAAGGATATATTGACTCTCTTAGTAGTAGGCACTACATATTTGCAAGCCAAAATTATCAGAACAAAACTTTCTATTTGGGATGTGAGGGCGATCTGGCTGCGACATCTGTCACCCGATTGATCGCCAGGGTTGATTCGGCTGATCTGGCTGGCTAGGCGGGTGTCCCCCTCCTCCCTCACCGATCCATGGATCCATGTGCGTCCCTCCCGAAGCTGCGCGCTTGGTCTAAGAGGACGACCTTCCCCCCGCTGCCCCGAGAAGAGGACCGGTCTTCGGTCAAGGGTATAGGAGTAGCTGCACTCCCCTGCTAGAACCTCCAAACAAGCTCTCAAAACTTTCTATTTGGTTGTTACATTCTCTTTATCAGAAAACAGGACAATATTTAATATATGGTGAACTAATTTGACTCCTTCAATCATTTATATAATCCTTTGCTAAAGATCAATTACATCTCTCCTACCACTGCTTCCACTGAGTTTTCTATTTGTTAGGCTGTCATTGCTGCAAATGTTGTTAGTATAGTAGACCCCTCTTATATATGGTTTTGCTTTTTGTAGTTTTAATTACCAATGATCAAACGTGGTATGAAAATTTTTAATGGAAAATTCCAGATATTTTGAGAGAAATGACATTCACATAGCTTATTACAATATATTGGTTTGTTAGTTTTTGTTGATATATAAATGAAACTTTAGGTATAAATGTATAGAAAAAACATTATATATATATATATATATATATATATATATATATATATATATATATATATATAGTTTGGTACTATCCATGGTTTCAGGCATCCACTGAGTGTCTTGGACAGTATCCTCCACAGATAATGGGGAACTACTGTAATTCATCCAATGGATAGTCAGATGCTCGCTCTCTCTCTCTCTCTCTCTCTCTCTCTCTCTTTCTCTCTTGTTATATGAAAAATATTTATTTACAAATTATAAAAACATCCTCCTAAATAGTTTGATAAGAACATCATGCATAAAAGTGCAGAGTAAAAAAATTAATCAATGCTGACTCTTTAAAGATTAATTCAATATTTTATATTTCAGGGAAAAGAACAATTTTAGTCATACATTATTCAAAAATATTTGAAAATCAAGACAAAAATGATTTATTTTTATTCCAGGATGACAGTGAAAAGAGCTAAATTGAATAAGAAGAAAAAAATCAAAGTCAGTGTATATAAAGTTAAGTTGGAAAAACATGAAAGAAAAGTAAAAGCGCACATTAAAATATCCCTGTATTTTTATTTAGTAGAACATTTTAAAATATGATTTTCCCCAAAAATATTGAATTTTAAAACTAATTTTATAGTAAATATAAGCCATTATATTTATTTAAAATATAATGTGTTTGTGCATATATCCTATATAATAAAAGCATAATATGCTAAGTGTCTGACCATTCATGTGACCTTTTGACTGTTTCACCATTTGCTATGATACACACTGACCACCAGGGGACAGATGCTCTGACTGGTAGGTTAGTTTGCTTCTGGGGTCTGCCAATCAGTACTGGGCGAGACACGCCCTGGAGCCCTCCCAAGGTCCCTCCCTGGCCAGCCAACCTTCAGAAGTCCCTTCCTGGCTGGCCAACCTCCCGTGGTCCCTCCCAGGCCAGATTGTGAGAGGGCACAAGCCAGGCCAAGGGACCCCATGGTGCACGAATCTGTGCACTGGGCCTCTAGTATATGTAGTATTAGAATTTCCTTTTAAGTTTGTTCTAAAATGACTAGAGGCCCGGTTCATGAAATTCGTGCATGGGTAGGGTCTCTAGGCCTGGCCAGGGATCAGGGACAATCTGCGGGGCAACCAGCAGGGTAATTGGGGCCCCCCGCTAGCACCCACCACTGCCTCTGGTCACATCCCTCTGCGGGGTGATCAGGGTGCCCCCGCTTGCACCCTCCTTGGCTGGCCTGGGGCCTATGAACTGGGGGCAGCTCTGCATTGAGCATCTGCCCACTGGTGGTCAGTGTGCATCATAGTGACTGGTTGTTTCCTGTTCAGTCAATTTGCACATTAGGCTTTTATTATATAGGACCATAATGCCAGATTTATAGAAAGAGTAGCCAATTATTTGATCTAAAACCAGACCAGTGGTGATCATTGATAGGATTTGCTTATCTGAAGCTAAAATGATGCCAAAATGAAAAGGTGGAAAAGGAAGGGGAGAAAGTGAAGGTGTTTCCTGATGGAAATTTCATGGAGACCTTAGAAAATTACACACTGGCAGTCTTACTTGTCTATATCTTTTCCTGCTGCTTGTGGTAAAGAAGGGTTTTTCTGCTTTGAATTCTACTTATAATAGAGATCAGTTCATGAAAAGTTTGGTCTACCTTTATTCTGAACTTTGCTAACATCTACGTGTATGTTAACTTATAGTGTGGTGCTATTTTTGTTCTTCTCGATTTAGCAATGACACACTTCATTGATTTGTGCAGATCTAAATACATAGCCAGTATAATTTTCTTCCTGTTTAGGGAACTTCCTATGACATTTCTTATCATGTAGAGCCAATAGTACATTTTCTCTGCTCTTACCCTAAAGATTCTTTACTTTATTTGCACTTTTAAAATTTGCACTCGACATAGAATTCTAAGTTGAGTTTATTTTGCTTTTTCCATTTCTGCTCTTCTGGTGCTGGTTTGCATAGATGCTGACAAGAAGTTTGAGGAAGTCTTGAACAATGTTGCTCACTATAAAATGTATTTTTCCCTCTACTTACTTTTAAAACTTTATTACTGATTTTCAGCAATTTAAGTATAATGTGCCTTGGTTTGGTTTTCTTTGTGTTTATTTACATTTAGGGTTTTTGAGTCTCTTGGATTTTGGGCGTTAGATTGTTTTTGACAAATTTAGAAAATATTCAACTTTTTTTCTTCAAATATTTTCTATTCCCTCCCCAACCAATATCTTCTTCTAGATATTGCTTAATGTTATACTTTTCATCTCTAATGATCTGTTCAATGTCTTCATTATTTTTCACTCTTTTTTTTCTCTCTGTGTGTTTCATTTTTAATATCTTATCTGACATATTTCCCATGAATTATATCTTAAGGAATTTTATTTTTTAATAGCATCTGTTGCTCACCTCACTATATTCATGTTTCTCTTTAAAATATTTAAGCATATTTATAATATTGAGAATAGCTGGTTTTAAATCTTCTCTACTAATTTCATCATTTGTTTAATTTAATAATTTATTATTAAATTTATTGGGGTCACAGTGGTTAATTCACTATTTTATTGCCTATTTTTATTGAGATGTTGTTTACCTGATTATGGGACATATTTTATTGCTTCATTGCATATCTAGAAGTTTGAATGGAATGTTAAAATGTGAATTTTTTGTTGTTGTAGCTGGATTTATTTAATTTTTTAAATAGACTTTTGGCAATTAATTTAGATCTAACCAATATTTATTGAATAATTATTATGCTGAAGACACTAGATTTATGAACATGAAGCACATTTCTTGACTTCAACTAGAGAAAATGGTTGTGAAAATACATTATTTAATACAAGGTAATTATTACTTTATTAGACATTTGACAGGGTACTGAAAGAGTGTCTGAAAGAATATTATGTTTCTTAGTAAAAAGCAGGAAATAATTTAAGATAGCAAATGCTGGAAATAATCCCTGACAAATTAAATATGAATTTTCCAAGAAGAAAAAGTAGAAAACATAGTACGTACTTTGGAGAATAGAAACCAAATTGGCTTTATTCTCTTTGTCCTAAGACAAATAACAGATGCTAGGGAAGCAAAGTCAACAATAATTTGAAAGAGAAGAGTTGTGACCTAGACATATTTAAACTGAGCCAGGTGCCTTATAGAAGATATTTAGCAACTTGGAAAATATATGTCCAAGGCACCTTATGTAATTATGGTGTCTTAGTCCATCCAGGCTGCTATAACAAAATGGCACAGACTGGGTAGCTTATTAACAACAGAAATCGATTTCTCACAGATCAGGACACTGGAAGTCCAAAATCAAGTTGCCAGATGATAATGATCTGGTGAGAGCCATTCCCTGGCTCAGAGCCAGCACCTCCTCTGCTGTGTCCTCACAGGGTGGAAGGGACCAGCTAGGGATCTCTCTAGAGTCTCTTTGATAAGTCACTACTCCCATTCATGAGCACCTTGCCCTAATGGCATAAGCCTCTCCCAAAGGTCTCACCTCCTAATACCATCCTCTTTGGGGGTTAGAATTTCAACATATGAATTTGGGAGACACAAATATTCAAACCATAGCATATGGTTAACAGGTAATCCTGAAAAACAACTTAAGTGGAACTAAATAAATTATTCACATTGGGTCACTTGGGAGGACTATTAACTGACCTACAAATAACTGGCTAATTTTTACAAATTACACAGACTGGAGAACCTAGGTAAAAACAAACAAACATACTTTTAAAATTAAAAAATAGCTGCAGACTTAACCAGTTTGGCTCAGTGGATAGAACATCGGCCCATGGACTGAAGAAA
This sequence comes from Myotis daubentonii, assembly GCF_963259705.1. Classification (NCBI taxonomy): domain Eukaryota; kingdom Metazoa; phylum Chordata; class Mammalia; order Chiroptera; family Vespertilionidae; genus Myotis; species Myotis daubentonii. The sequence goes on from NC_081841.1 coordinate 148,959,451, forward strand.
GGTCCCAGGTTCGATTCCGGTCAGGGGCATGTACCTGGGTTGCGGGCTCAATCCCCGATAGGGGGCATGCGGGAGGAAGCTGATCAATGTTTCTCTCTCATCGATGTTTCTCTCTATCCCTCTCCTTTCTCTGTAAAAATCAATCTATAATAATAAGAACGTAATATGCTAATTAGACCAGAGAGCCGAATGATCTTCTGTATGTCATTCTGGACGTCCTTCTGGGCAAAGCTGCCATGGAGGGGGCTGAGGCAGGGGTGGTTAGGGGAGATCAGGCCGGCAGGCCAGTGGTTAGGGGCAATGAAGCAAGTAGGCAGAGGTGGTTAGGGGCAACAGGCAGGCAGGTGAGCAGTTAAGAGCAATCAGGCAGGCAGGCAGAGTGGTTAGGGGCAATCAGGTAGGCAGGCAGAGGTGGTTAGGGGCAATCAGGCAGACAGGTAGGCAAGCGGTTAGGAGCCAGCAGTCCTGGATTGCGAGAGGGAAGTCTGACTGCCAGTTTAGGCCCGATCCCTGTGGGCCTAAACCAGCAGTAGAACATCCCCTGAGGGGCCTCAGATTGCAAGAGGGTGCAGGCCAGGTTGAGGGACACCCCACCCTCCGTGCACAAATTTCGTGCACTGGGCCTCTAGTAAAATATATTTTAAAAAAAATAGCTTCAGAAATAGAAATATTCTAAAGAATTACATCTCACTTTTCCCCACCCACAATGTATTATTTCATTTAGTTGAGAATAAGTAACTACTTGGTGACAACAGTATTCTAAAGTTGGTTATCCATTGTTAAATAATGCAGGCACATTTCAAACCCTAAGCATGCATTTTAATTAGGAGTTACGCAATCACACAAACTAGTAGTTAAGTACAAGTGTTAGGAAGAAAGTTAAGTAAAGGAAGCAGAAGCAGGATAAAAACTGATAGTGAGAAAACATTAAGGTAGATGTATTATTCAGCATAAGCAGAGTATATTTCTGTAACACATCTCTAAACTATTTGTTTTCAAAATTACAGAAGCTTATTTCTAACTCATGTTTTCTGTCCCATCTGTATTGGCTGGGAACTGTGCTCCACAGCTCCACAAAGTCCAACATAGATCTCATTGATAGATGATGAACATCTTTTACTTTTAACTTTAATCTTTGGTATTGAGATTATTACAGATCCCCCCCCCCTTTCCACCCTGCATTGTCCTCCTTAATCTGAATCCCATCCTACACCAGGTCTTCACCACCCTATTGTCTGTGTCCATGGATAATGCATATATGCATATAAATTCTTTGGTTAATCTTTCCCCTCCCCCCGCCTTTTTCTCTCTGAGATTCATCAGTCTGCTCCATGTTTCCATGCCTCTGGGTCTATCTTATTCATCAGTTTATTTTGTTCATTAGATTCCTTGTTCATTCATTTGATTTTAGGTTCAATTGTTGATGGATATGTATTTATTGTCATTTTATTGTTCATATTTGTTATCTTTTTATTTTCTTCTTCTTCTTAAATAAGTGCTCGCTGTAGGTAACTAAATGCTTTTCTCTTGCTGCTTAAAAGATTCCCTCTTTGCCTTTAACCTTTGGCATTTTGATTATGATGTGTCTTGGTGTGGGCCTCTTTGGGTTCCTCTTGTTTAGGACTCTCTGCACTTCCTGAACTTGTAACTCTATTTCTTTCACCAGCTAGGGGAAGTTTTCTGTCATTATTTCTTCAAATAGATTTTCAATGTCTTGCTCCCTCTCTTCTCCTTCCAGTACCCCCATGATGTGAATGTTGCTACCCTTGAAGTTGTCCCAGGGGTTCCTTACACTGTCTTCATATTTTTGGGTTCTCTGTTCTTTTCTTTTTGATTGGGTATTTTTTGCTTTCTCATATTCTAAATTGCTGATTCGGTTCTCAGCATCCTCTACTCCATAGTTGATTCCCTATAAATTATTCTTCATTTCAGTTAGTGCATTCTTCATTTCTAAATGGTCCTTTTTTATGTTGTTGATGTTCTCACTGATTTGTTGAAATTCTCTTGGAATTAGAGAGTGTCCTTGTGTAGTATGTATCCTGTAGGGTCCAGTGACTCAGCCTCCCCAGTCACCTGAGCTGGGCACACTAGGTGTGCTGCTGTGTGTACTGTCCTGCTTTAATTGAGCCTTGATTGCTGTTGGTGTCACTGGGAGGAATTGACCTCCAGGAAAGTTGGCTGTGAGTACCAGCTGCAGCTATATCAGAAGAGATACAGTGTAGGAGACACCCCTATGGAGCAGGACTTGCTTCACTGGGGCTTTGGTGCTCACCAAATCCACTGTTTGAGTGTGTCACTTGTGGATGTGTTAGAGTTGTAATCTGGCGTGGTCTGGAGCTATCCACGGGTTTACTCTCTCTGGAGCCTCCCAGGAAGTGCAAAGTCTGCCACTCCCTGTGACCTGTCTGAGGCCACCTGCAGGAGCTACAGAGCAATCTTCAGATGGCTGATACTTGTGTTGGGCTTGGAGTTGCCTGTGAACATTGGAAAGATGCTGCTAGTGCATGGCCTTGGGCCACTTCTTGAGAGGTATGGGACACCCTGAGTCAAGTTGCTACTTGTTTGATAGATTTTAGGAAATCTGAAGCCTGAACCAGGACAGCTTATTCATATGAACAGACCACAGCAAACAGCTTCAGTGGGGCTACAAATTGGGTGGGAATGGATCTCAGGGAATCACCAGAGTGGGGCTAACAGTGTGGGCCAGGTTGATGGAGACTCAAATATGGTACCTGCCAGTCAGCTCTGGGGGTAGAGAGATCTCAGCAGAGGAACAATGTCCTCTGCCAGCACTTTTGTCCAGGAGAAATCTGCCCCCAGTTTTTGCCTTGATGCCAGACCATTTACTTCCTCCCTGTATGGCTCTGTATCCTTTCAAGCTACTGCCCCAGCACTGGAGTTTTGAGGGAGTGAGTCCAAGTAAGTCTGCCTACGGACTCTTTAAGAGGGGACTGCCCAAGTCTCTGGCAGCCTCTGTGTCACTCAGCCACAATCCCATTGGTTTTTACATCCTGAGGTTATGGGGACTTCTCTTCCCATCACTGGAACCCTGAAGTGAGGGATCTGGTGTGGGGTTGGGACCCCTTGCTCCTCACAGGAGGCCTTCTGAGCCAAGATATCCTTCCCAATTAAAAACACACCCCACGTGGGTTCTGTGCCTCCACCCCTCCTACTATTTTCAATGTGGTTTATTATTTAACTAGAGGCCTGGTGAATGAAATTTGTGCACTTGGGGGGTCCCTCAGCCCAGGTTGTAAGAGGGCACAGGCCAGGCCAAGGGACCCCACCATGTACAATCAGGGTCAGGGAGGGACATGGGAGGTGGGCCAGCCGGAGAGAGACCACAGGAGGGCTCCAGGGCTTGTCTGGCCTGTCTTGCTCAGTCCCAATCAGCAGGACCCCAGCAGCAAGCTAACCTACTGGTTGAAGCGTCTGCCCCCTGGTGGTCAGTGCACATCATAGCTAGCAGTTGAGTGGCCTTAGCATGTCATTAACATATTAACTTTGATTGGTTGAATGGACAACTGGATGATCGGACACAGCATATTAGGCTTTTATTATATAGGATTCTCTAGTTGTAGGTCTTCTAATCAGCCAGATTTTAGGTGTTTCTGAGTGATGGTTATTCTGTATTTTAGTTGTAATTTTGATGTGGTTGTGGAATGAAGTGAGTATTATTTACCTATGCTGCCATCATAGATGCTGAACATCTTTTACAATTATTTTTATTATTGACTAGAGGCCTGGTGCACTAAAATTTGTGCACTCAGGGGGTCCCTCAGCCAGGTCTGTGCCCTCTTGCAGTCTAGGAGCCCTCAAGGGATGTCCACCTACCAGCTTAGGCCCGCTCCCTGGGGGATTGGGCCTATGCTGGCAATCAGACATCCCTCTGGCAGCCTAGGAGCTCTCGAGGGATGTCTGACTGTGGCTTAGGCCCACTCCCCCTGCAGCCGCCTCTGCGGAAGGTGTGACACCTGGACCAGGACTGTGCTGCTGTCTCTCCTGCTGCCTCTGTGAAAGGTGGGGGGTGCCAGGACCATCATGGCAGCTCAGGCTCACTGGCCCCTTCCCCACCCACTGGTCATTCTGGCAGGTCATTCCAGGAGGTTGTTCTGCCATCTGGTCTAATTAGCATATTAGCTCTTTATTATATAGAATTTTAGAGATAAAGGAAGGGAGAGAGAAACATTTAAATAATAGAGAAACATTGATCAGTTGCCTCCCATATGCACCTTGACTTGAGATTGAACCTGCAACCTGGGTATGTGCCCTGACCAGGAATTGAACTGACAACCTTCCTGTGCAAGAGATGATGCTCAACCAACTGATTTACACTGGCCATGGCATACTGGACATCTTATAGATGCACAATCTGGAACATTTAATTTTGTATTAAGAGGAGGACTGTAGTCATATATGGACTTTCACTATTTAATAATGGAAGCAACTCATTATTTCCCACACAGGTTCTGGTTTAGAACATGGTACATGTCCATATTTGAAATAACATGGAAAATGTAGTGGAGCAAAAGGAAATTTGGTAATCATTATTGCAACTGATCCATCAGGAGAATGAGATGTCATAAGAACAAATAAAATACAATTTTAAAAGACCATGAGATACCTTTGCTGGGTGCTACTGATTTAATGGTCCAAAATGAACTTCATAAGACAATATAGATGCCATTGGTAGAATGACATGTATTATTTGTTGTCCATCTAGTTGGCTTTAGAAGTGAAAAGAGATGTCATTAATAATTAGCTAATTAAAACAGCAGGTGTAAAGCAAGACTGCCCCATGCAAACTGTCCCTTTCCCTAGTCATTGATAATCTAAAACCCAGAAGTTTCAATGAAATGGACAATACTAAGGTCTTATTATAATAGATTGAGTTGAGACTGGGGGAAAGATAATGAGATGGGGGAAAACATGGGAGCCCATCTGATAATTTATTTTGTGAAGGAGATCAGAAAAGCAGGAAGCAGACATGGAGTTACAGTTGGTGTGTGTGTGTGTGTGTGTGTGTGTGTGTGTGTGTGTGTGTGTGTGTGTATGTGTTGTTTTTTAATTTAGTTTGTGTTTCGGTTTTTTTAATGACAGATACTGGAGGATATTTGTATTTCTAAGGAGGATGATTGACTTGAGAATGAAAACACATACTCATGATGATGCAGATGTTATATAATAGCAGAAGTGGGTAAATTAGGACAGTGTGATATATGTTCATTAGAATTTATGCCACTTCTGAAACAGGAGAGAAGGCAGGGAGCAAAGGTGGAAAGCAAGGTAGGTCTATAAGTTCTTTAATTTTCAGATGAAGATATTTCTTAGGAGTATTTCTATTTTCTCAGTAGAGGATAAGACAAGATTATCATTGGGAACATCTGCATAAAAAGAAATACGTATAAAATATCATTTAGTAAGGGGAGAAAGTAAATTAAATAGTTATATTGGTGTTTACTGAAAAGCCAATTCCTCCCTTTCTGCCAGTCTTGGCTTCAGGAAGTCCTATTATAGGAGGGCCCATCTATTTGTAATCTCTTGTTTATTCACTCATCTGTTAGTTTGAAATTGTATAAAATTTCCCCAGATTTCTGGGAAATGCAGGCATAATTTCATGTGTTCATAAATTGGACTTGGTAAGCATTCACCACCTCAGTCAGCCGAGTCAGGGCTGTGAACACAGTTCTAGCCATATGTCTCCATGGAGGTGAATTTTGTGGATGATATTGGCTCCATTGCCATTTTCTCAATTGTCTCATTGGTGGTAAAAGTGAAATGCTATGATGATCCTTGATGTCTGAGATTATTTTTGTGAAGCCTTTGAATATGGTCCAGTCCTCCTTTGTGTTTTGCTAAGCTCTAAGAGTCTCTGAAAATCTGCTATAAAGTTTCTTTAGTCCTAAAAGGTTAACGTGTTTCATGCTTTATTCTTCAACCTCCAAACACAGGTCATTTCTCACAGGTATTCACATACTTCAAGTTTCCTAAGACATAAAGAGTTTTGCTACTAATTGACACACATACTCTATGCCAAATCAATATTTTCATGAATATATATATATATATATATATATATATATATATATATATATGGCCCAGTGCACAAAATCCATGCATTGGCGGGGGGGGGGGGGTGGAGTTGTCCCTCAGCCGAGCCTGCACATTCTCCAATCTGGGACCCCTTGGGGGATGTCCAACTGCCAGTTTAGGCCCGATCCCTGCAGCCTGCCTGGTCACCCCCAACTGCCTTCTCCTGCTGGCCTGGTCACCCCCAACTGCCCTCCCCTGCAGGACTGGTTGCCCTCAACTGCTCTCTCCTGCAGGACTGGTCACCCCAAATGCCCTCTCCTGCCTGCCATTTTGTGGTGGCCATCTTGTGGCGGCCATCTTGTGATTATATGAGGGCGTCCCATGAGGGCACGAGGAACATCTATACTAATAAAAGCATAACATGCAAGTGAACCGAATGACCAAACATCAGAACCACCATCTGGACAACCTTCTGGATGACCTTCCAGATGACCACACTATGACACACACTGGCACCTGGCCAACTAAAGCAGGTGCAATGAATTTGGCAATGTAGCAGGATACAAAATTAACCCCAAGAAATCTGAGGCATATCTATACACCAATAGTGAACTTTCAGAAAGAGAGATTATAAAAACAATCCCATTTACTATTGCACCAAAAAAATTAAGCTATCTAGGAATAAACTTAACTAAAGAGGTAAAAGACCTCTACTCAGAAAACTACAAGACGTTGAAAAAAGAGATAGAGGGAGACATAAACAGATGGAAGAACCTACCGTGTTCATGAATTGGTAGAATCAACATCATTAAAATGTCCATACTACCCAAAGCAATCTATAAATTCAATGCACTTCCCATTAAAATACCAACGGCATACTTCACAGATCTAGAACGAACTCTCCAAAAATTCATCTGGAATAAAAAAAGACCCCGAATAGCTGCAGCGATCCTGAGAAAGAACAAAGTAGGTGGGATCTCAATACCAGATATTAAGCTGTATTACAAAGCCACTGTTCTCAAAACTGCCTGGTATTGGCACAAGAATAGGCATATAGATCAATGGAATAGAATAGAGAGCCCAGAAATTGGCCCGAACTAATATGCTCAATTAATATTTGACAAAAGAGGCAAGAACATACAATGGAGCCAAGATAGTCTCTTCAATAAATGGTGTTGGGAAAATTGGACAGATATGTGCAAGAAAATGAAACTAGATCACCAACTTACACCATACACAAGAATAAACTCAAAATGGATAAAGGACTTAAATGTATGACAGGAAACCATAAAAATTCTAGAAGAATCCAAAGGCAACAAAATCTCAGACATATGCCGAAGCAATTTCTTCACTGATACAGCTCCTAGGGCACTTGAAACTAAAGAGAAAATGAACAAATGGGACTACATCAAAATAAAAAGCTTCTGCACAGCAAAAGAAACCATCAACAAAACAACAAGAAAGCCCACTGCGTGGGAAAACGTATTTGCCAACGTCATTTCTGATAAGGGCCTAATCTCCAAAATTTATAGGGAACTCATACAACTTAAAAAAAGAAGATAAACAATCCAATAAAAAAATGGGCAAAGGATCTAAATAGACACCTTTCAAAAGAGGACATTCAGAAAGCCAAGAGACATATGAAAACATGCTCAAAGTCACTAATCATCTGAGAGATGCAAATCAAAACAACAATGAGGTACCATCTCACATCTGTCAGACTGGCTATCATCAACAAATCAACAAACGACAAGTGCTGGAGAGGATGTGGAGAAAAAGGAATACTCGTGCACTGCTGGTGGGAATGCAGACTGGTGCAGCCACTATGGAAGACAGTATGGAGTTTCTTTAAAAAACTGAAAATGGAACTCCCATTTGACCCTGTGATCCCACTTTATGAATATATCCCAAGAAACCAGAAACACCAATCAGGAAGGATATATGCACCCCTATGTTCATAGCTGCACAATTCACCATAGCTAAGATCTGGAAACAGCCTAAGTACCCATCAGTAGATGAATGGATTAGAAAACTGTGGTACATCTACACAATGGAATACTATGCTGCTGTAACAAAGAAGGAACTCTTACCATTTGCAACGGCATGGATGGAACTGGAGAGCATTATGCTAAGTGAAATAAGCCAGCCAATGAAGGAAAGATACCACATGATCTCACTCATTCATGGATAATAAAGACCATTATAAACTTATGAACAATAATAGAGACAGAGGCAGAGCTGCCTCAAACTGATTGTCAAACTGCAGTGGGAAGGCCAGGGAGGATTGGGAGGCAGGAGGGAGGGGGGTAAGAGATCAACTGAAGGACTTGTATGCATGCATATAAGCATAAACAATGGATATAAGACCCTGGGGGGTAGGGGAGGCCAGGGGATTGTCAAGGGCGGGGGACAAAAAAAAAGGACACATATGTAATACCCTTTGTAATACTTTAAGCAATAAAACAATAAAAAAAAACAAGAAAAAAAATATTGTTCTCATTAAAAAAAAATAAAAAAGACATTGTAAATAAGGTTTAAAAACTTGTAATCTTTTTTTAAAAAAAATAAAGCAGGTGCAATGTGATTGGTTGGGGGACCCTGCCATCACCCCATGATCACTCTACAGAGGGAGGCCCAGGCCACCCTCTTCAGGGCGATCAATGGTGCGGGGGGGGGGGGGGGCTCTGTGATGATCTCCCCAAAGAGGGAAGCCCAGATGACTGGCCAGCAGTGCTGCAGCATGTGGGCAGGGCCTCCCTCTACAGAGCCATCGATTGCAGAATCCCGCAATCGATTGCCCCACAGAGGGAGGCCCAGGTCACCTGACTGGCAGCCAGAGAGGGAGGCCCAGGCCACCCAGCTGGTGGTGCTGTGGTGGGTGGGCAGGGCCTCCCTCTGCAGAGGATTGATCTGGGGGCCCCCATGATTGATCATCCCACAGAGGAAGGCCCAGGCCAATGGCCAGCAATGCTGTGGTGGGTGTGCGGGACCAGCCAGCAATTGCCCCGCAGAGGGAGGCCCAGGCCAGCCAAGTGATGTCGCCCACAGAAGGGAAGCAACCAGTGGGGGGGGGAGAGAGGGCAGCAATACGAAGATGGCAAGCAATGACAGTGATGGGAGCAGAGCCAGCTGCTGGCAGCCAGGGCAAGGAAAGCCCCAATAGGCCCTGATCACCAGCCAGGCCTGGAGACCCTACCCAAGGGGTCCCTGATTGCGAGAGGGCACAGGCTGGGCTGAGGGACACCCCTCCTCACCCCCATGCATGAATGTTGTGCACCAGGCCACTAGTATATATATATGTATAAAAGAAGATTGCCAACATTTTATTGTTCCATGTGAGTAAATTAAAATATCATCACTCATAGTTAACAGAATTTCATGAAGCAAAGGACATTTTAATATAAAATTGGAAAACGCATAATTTAATGATGTAAAACATTCATGTAGACTGAGTACCTTTAGTTATTCAAACTCACATTTTCCTTTGTTTTGGAAGTCATCCTACTCTACACTTCTTCAAATAGTATGGCATTGTTTTGTTTAGTCTTTTATGTGATATCTATTTCAGTGCTTTATGTACTAACATTTTATGTATTTTTGTCTATTTCTCACACTAAAATATAAGTTCCTTAAACATATGGAGTTTATATTCTCATTGCCAGGCTATTGTGTCACCTCATAGCCACTCATATGGTATCTATTAAAAGAATAATATGTGACTATGAATTAAAATCAAAATTTAGTTATCTAAATAACTCTATTTTGCTTTCTCTTTTCCTTCAGAGACACAATGTATGATTCAGTCTCTGTATCATTTAGATGGACTTTGACTTACATGCAGTTTTATATTAGAGTTACATGCAGTTCAAATATAGAGATGGACAAAAGTAAGTTTACAATTTTAAGACAAATAAATAATACAATAATAAATAAGTAATAACACAGGAATAAACTGTTAGGCATACTCATAACTGTAAACCTATTTTTGTTTACCCTGTTTTCCCATGTTTCAATGTGCTAGCCATATACCACATATATTTGCACCTATTACCTTCTATTGCCAGAATAATTTTTAATTTTTATAATTAAATGTTTATAATTTTTAGCTCATGTTCAGACTTTATTAACAAGAATATACAGTTGTAACTAGCACAGTTTGCATTAGTAATTATTAACAAAGATGTAGTAACTTCCCTGTTCTCAGAGTAGCAGTCATTGCTTAAATTCATTTGACATTCTATAAGGCTAATTTCCACATTTTTCAAAGTGAGATAAAAATTTCAGTTTTTGAAACAATAGTAGGCACCTACTGTATTTGTTACGTAATTAATGCTGAATTGTTATCATTGGGTTTGCCCGATTATAAATGGTTTACAGAAATAGTTCTTATCTTTAGGAATCTGGGGTTCATAACTAAGCTAAGCTCTTGTCTAAACTTTTGCTTGAATTATAATAGAAAACAATTCAGTAACTGGATTTTACATATTCACTTAATGCAATGATTACTACAATTTTATCTGATATAAGAAAATAAGCCAATTTCACACTTTTGTACCCTAAAGTCCGTGGGGTAAAATTCATATATGCTATTTCAATTTGTTGCATTGTATGTTTATTTCATTGTGTTTCTTGCTGGCTTTGTTAGAGTTTCTTCCTGACCTCTGTTCTTTAATGCCTCTGTTCTTCATCATAGGCTGAGCCAAGTAAACAGAGCACAAGTCACAGGCCTTCAGCACATGACAGTCACAGCGGTGGTTTGTGCCCAAGTTCCCATGGTCCCACATGGGCAGTGGCTCAGCTCTACTTAGTCTAAATCAGGGACAGGATCTGCTAGGACCTAGGCCTCCCTACAGCTCTTTTTATCCTGCCTGGTCTCATTGCACAGCTATTGTCTCTGAATTCTAGAAGCACACAGGGCATGGCCCTGGAATAGAACTTGAATCCTCAATCCAGGCCTAAGGTATTTCAGTATATTCACAGAGTGGCCAGATTATTATGACCACCTGACATTTGTAGGCAAATTAGCAGTACACTGCATCATATGGGATATGGAAGCCAAAGGCCTGTTCGAACACCTTTGCTGTCTGCAGTTACCAAGATAAAACATCCCCAGTTCACACAGGAACACAATGATTGGACAGTTAAGCATTGGAAAAAAAGTCATGTGGTCCAATGAATCACATTTCCAGTTGCATCATGGAGATGGAAATGAGAATTTGGTGGAAACAGCATGAAAGCAGTACCCCACATGCATGAGTGCAACCCTTCAAGCTGGTGGGGCAGTGTTATGGCTTGGGGCATGTTTTCCTGGCATGATTTGGGCCCTTTAATTCATGTGGAACAAAGTCTGAATAGCACAACATACCTAAGTATCATTGCTGATCAACTTCATCCTATCATGTTGATGGCGTACCCCAATGGAGATGGCTTCTTCCAACAAGACAATGTGCCATGCCACGGTGCCCATATTGTGCAGGAGTGGTTTCAAAAACATGAGGGAGACTTTTCCTTGCTTAGGTGAACCCCACAATCACCAGATCTCAATCCAATTGAGCATTTGTGGGACAAAGTTAAAAGAGCCATCAGGCAGCTTGTTCCACAACCATCAAATCTCACAGAACTGGACAGTGCTATTCATCAGGCATGGTGTCAGATTCCTCGCATCACCTTTCAACATCTCGTGGAGTCAATGCCAAGAAGAATTGCCACAGTATTGAAGGCAAAAGGTGGCCCAACAAAGTACTGATGGGGTGGTCATAATAATCTGGCCACTCAGTATATATATATATATTCCATGTTCCAAGGCTGTTAAATTGCATTGTTTACCCATATCTTCATGAAAAAAATCACTTCTATTGTTGTGGTAAACAACCTGCTTCCCTATTTATAATGGTCTTGCCCTCTAGCAACTTCAGTGCGAAATTATAGTTAATTTGCCTACAAATGTCAGATGGTCATAATAATCTGGCCACTCAGTGTATATTAGGGCAACTAAGAGCTAATGTACTTTTTGAGTTAATTCTTTTAATGTTAACTTGGGGAATATATTAAAGGAGTAAATTATTTCAGCAGAGACGTCTTCAATTTCATAATCTTACTATCTTCCATGTATTTTAGATTTTATACATAATAGTCTCATTCTGATAACTCTGTTAGGGAAAATTGCACAAAATTACGCTCTTCTACAAAGATACTAAAGAGGAACTAAGAGAGTATAACATTCTGAAGATTTTTTGGACAGATTTAAGCAGACTTTCAAACATCAGTATCATAAATTCTATATAGTTAAAGATAATTGTCCTTTGCCTCACTTGTTGATTATATTATTAGGTATTCTAGTGTGCAGTTGGTTCTCAAGATCTTTGATTATAAAATATATTGCAGGTTTCATTTTTTAAATGCCTGTCAATTATTTTAACATATACAATTAGTGGCTTCTGATGTTGGTAATATTTTATAAAATGAAATGAAATAAATTTTTGATGGCACACAGTGTCTAGTTGGTACATAACAGTAGCATGTTGTTCTTCATATCGGTGTCAACATGACATTTTAAAATAGAATCATGAAAAGAAAAATTAAATTAAATTTTGTATCTCTTTACTATATCACATTTTCTGCACTGGACTTTCAAAGACCCTCTACATTTTCGTGTAGTTTATTTTCCTTGTTTCATAAAAAGTGTCAAGAATGGATCTCAAAAACATTATGATAACTAACAAAGACATATTAAAAATGCCACGCATTGTACATTTTGTATGATTTATATAAATGTTCAAAAAGAAGTGTTGTGGCATGAGCAGGAACGAGGGAGTGCAGTTGGAGGTTCTGTTTTAGCAACCTGGGCTTTCGTGACCACTGCTTTGAAGCCCCTGCAACCCACTGCTCCTGCTGCAACATCCGTGGCGTTTGTCACTGATGATGAGATTGAGAAGGCAGATGAGGAGCGGGAGGCTGTGGCAGAGGCAAGGGCGGCGAAGGTGATGGGGAAAGCTGGGCTGTGAAGGAGTGGGCGCAGGGCGAGCGCAGGAAAGCGCCAAGGCGCAGACGCAAAGCGGTGAGAAGACAATATCAACCTTTTAGAGTTGTTTTACTCCTTTGGAGACTACAATGACTAATTTTACTAATAACTCCGGTAAGACTGGAGTAGCTAGGATTTGCTGGAATAAGCATAGCACCTAGAAGAAATTTACTACTAAGGGAAATTCCAGCACCCAACGAGCTGAGGTTAGAGCTTTAATTTTAGCATTACAACATTTCCCCAATTCTTCACTTATGTTACTGGCATCCTCTATAATCCCACTAGTCTGGGTATTGTAGAACATACCCACTCTACCCTAAAGGCTATATTGTTAAAACAAAAAAGGGGGAGTAGAGGGATGACGCCTAGAGATAGGCTAAACAGGGCACTGTATTTTTTAAATTTTTTATATCAGCAGCATGGGGAAATGGCTACTGAAAAACACTTTGTTCCTCAAGAACATAAGCATAATCCTAGGGTGATGTACCTGGATCAGAAGTCCTCCTTTTGGAAAGGCCCAATGGAGCTGCTAACTTGGGGGAGAGGGTATGCTGGTGTTTAAGTTCCAGATGCAGACCCCAATGACCGAGTTTGCGATGGACTCTCTGAGGAAGAGAATAAAAGCCATAAACCTTCAGGACGCGCTCCAGCGGAGGGGTCATCAGCAGACGGAGCTAGCCCCTCCTCACCTGGGGCTCTTTGAAGAGGCTGGATGCAGAAGCTCAAAGCATTCACTTGGAACTCTTCCTGGGGCTTGATTTTGGCTTTGATCGCCTTGACTGGACTCTTGCCAGTGACTTCGGCTGCAGTCCATTGGGCTCATGTGATTGATCCACCTACATTTACTCTGCAGACTTGGAATGATCCTGATCCGCCTTTGACTACCAATGACTCGGACTATACTCAAGGGACTTGGGTGAGGCCTGATAGACATTTGGGGGATTCTCATTTTCAAGCATTGTTTGACAAGACTCTCACTTGGAATGTACCACTGTTCCTCTGTATGTTCCTTAATAGCTTTTATTGTGTTTACTATGGTAATTATCTCTTCTGCTATGACATCAGGATTTGCCTTAGAAAACTCTATCCTTACAGCCCAACAAGTGGATAGTAGGTTGCATAATTTAACATCTAATTGGGAAACACAGGTAGCTATTGATCAGCAGATTATGGCTAGACTAGAAGCTCTGGAGGCTACTGTTTTGTGGATTGGTCAGAGTCAACAGGCCATAGTCAGACAGCAGCAATTAACCTGTGATGCACAGTTTACCCGAATTTGTGTTACTAACTTCACTTATGCCAATGAATCCTGGGGTGATGAGCAACAAGCTCTCCTAGAAGCTTTTAATAGTAATCTTTCTCAGGATATTGGATCCTTAGAGAAGCAAGTGCACACTGAATTGGCAAGATTAATAACCGTTTCCTGAGAACAAGTGTGGGCAGACCTGTGGGGTTGCCTGCAATGGCACCCAAAGACCTGGTTCTCTGCCATTATTCCCAGTTCCTGGATCCCAGCTATACTAGTGGCTATCTTGCTACTGTTTTTAATCTTTTTTTAAGAGAGGTTGACTAAAAAGGGGGGATATGTGGGAGCGTACCTGTAGATGCTGCAGAAAACTGCTGGTTCCGGGTGCATGGCCACTGTGACCTCTGAATGTCCCTCTCAGGTATGTTGGCAGTTGCTGGGGAAATGGAACCAACTATGGTCGAAGGTAATCTGGGAAACGGGGCAAGTTTATAATAGTCTAGGAAACGGGGCAAGTTAATATTAGTAGTCGGGGCAACGGGGCAAGTTGATATTAATAGCTAGGGCAACGGGGCGAAGTTGATTAATAATACCTTGGTAACGGGGCAAAAATTGATTAATGATGTTTTATGTAATTCACTTGTTTTAGTAACCACACTTAGCAACAATGATTGATTGTATAACCTTGAAGGAAATAAATAGGTTGCAACGGCGATCAAAAGGTGCCATTGGCCATTCATCTGCTTCTTGTGTGGGTGTCTTATTTCTTATTTCTGTCTTAGGAGTTTCCTTCCCACACATATATACGATTTCCATTATATGATGGACTACTTTTGCAAATGCTTGACCAAATGACTTAGTGTTTCATAAAACACAACTCAGGATGAGCAATGCTTGGCACACAGTCACTTTATGTCTTATGATAATACTCTTAGTTTCTAACTAGGCCCTGTAGTATAACAGGGACTTATTTTTGTTTTTAAAATAAACTTATTATTTTGAGATGATTGTAAATTCACATATATTTGTAACATACACTACAGAATGATCCTCTCTACCCTTTTCAAAGTTTTCTTCAATGATAACATCTTGCAAAACTGAAGTACAATATCACAACCAGAATATGGACATTGATACCATCTGCCAATCTTATTCAGATTTTATTAGTATACATCTCATTACTTTAATGACGGGAACATGGTCATCAGGCAGGTTCTCTAGTCTTATGTAATAAATACATTATAATATGCTTTATTATAATAAAACATCTGAGATTTCTGAAAGACTTCTTTTATACTTTTTTTTGATAAAATTATGGCTATTACCATAGCCTACTCTTCATTCTAACCTTCAAGGAACAATTCTATAAGTGTACCAGGACCTACTCCTTGTCAGAATTACTGACAGGGTTTGCTTTATTATCCCAGACTCTTTCACTCACCCCTCTGGAAATAAATAAATAAAGAGTATAATATATAAGCATGGATTTTATAGATATATTTCCAGCACAAGTTCATATACTAGGTATGTATCTCATAAATGTACAAATCCAAAGAAATAATAAAGGATCATTTTATATTTGCTATTAAATTTACATAAACACTACGATATTTATTCAGTGTGGATTTAATAATGGATAATAATCTCCTCTGGATGGTAGAAAAGCATTAGTGAGCAACAGAGACAAAAGAAATCTCTTCTTTCATGCAGTGTACATTGAAGTGAATGAATGGCATATTCACAAATAATTAAAATAGATAACATATTATATAGTGATAAGTACTATGGAGAAAACTGGTCTGCAAGGATGTGGACTGAGTTAAATAGTGTTACCAGTGAAGATTTTAATGAAAAGGAGATAGTCATAGCAATACTTGAATAAGTTGAGGGAATGGTCCTTGTAGCTATCTTGGGCAAAGAGTATACCAGTCAGTGGGAACAAAAAGTAGAATAACTCGAAGGAAGGAATGTGATATTCTGGTTGAAATTTAATGAGACCAGTGCATGAATCTTGGGGGGGCAGCAGGAAAGTGATGGGGATAAGAATCAGATGTAATGCAAAACCATATTCTCTAATGTGTTGCTGGTCATTGTAAGGATTTGGAATTTACCTTGAGTGAAATGAAAAAAACATACAAAGGTATTGTGTGAACAACTGAAATGAATTTTTAAGAGGATTTCTCTGGCATTGTTTTGATAAAACAATGGGGGTTGAATGACACTTTCACAGGGGTCGCCTAAGACCATCGGAAAACACATATATAATTACATATTGTTTTTGTGATTAATCACTATGCTTTAATTATGTTCAATTTGTAACAATAAAAATACATCCTGCATATCAGATATTTACATTACAGTAGCAAAATTACAGTTATGAAGTAGCAACGAAAATAATTTTATGGTTGGGGGTCACCACAACATGAGGAACTATATGAAAGAGTCGTGGCATTAGGACAGTTGAGAACCACTGTTATAGAGCAAAAGTGAGAAACTATTAACAGTTGTTAATTTTTTTTTTTTGAATAGATGTTGTCTCTCCACTTCCACATAGGTCTCTGACCTAACAGTTGTTAAATTAACCTACATAGAGATCTTAGTCTTAACAGGGAGAGACAAATATATTCACACTGGAGTTCCTGATAGGAGGGGGCACCATTGAGAGTGTATTCTTGGTGCACAAAGTGGAACCTTGTGGCATTGGTCAACACAGCAGCTGACTGAGGAGTGGTTTACCCAAATTGTTCCATCTGCAACTTGCAAATTGATTTGTTGCTCCATATTGTTTTTAAGATCTACTTATGTTGGTTATATAACTTGAGTTCAATTTTTTTAATGACTGAATTTGATTCCATTGGATGGAAATACACACACAGCACACAAGTTCGTATATATCATAGAAGAACTAGAGGCCCGGTGCATGAAATTGGTGCACTGGGGGGGGGTGTGCCTCAACCCAGCCTGCACCCTCTCCAATCTGGGACCCCTTAGGGGATGTCCGACTGCCGGTTTAGGCCTGATTTCTGTGGGATCGGGACATCCCTCTCACAATCTGGGACTGCCGGCTCCTAACCGCTCGCCTGCCTGCAGCCTGATCACCCCTTAACCACTCCACTGCCAGCCTGATAGATGCCTAACTGCTCCCCTGCCGGCCTGATTGCCCCCAACTGCCCTCCCCTGCTGGCCTGATCCCTCCAACTGCCCTCCCCTACCGGCCTGGTTGTCTTCAACTGCCCTCCCCTGCAGGCCTGGTCACCCTTAACTGCCCTCTCCTCCAGGCCCGTTTTCCCCTAACTGCCCTCCCCTGCAGGCCAGGTCACCCTCAACTGCCCTTCCTCCCTTGCTGGCCTGATCCCCCCAACTGCCCTCCCCTGCCAGCCTGGTTGTCTTCAACTTCCCTCCCCTGCAGGCCTGGTCACCCCTAACTGCCTTCTCCTGCAGGCCTGTTCGCCCCCAACTGCCCTCCCCTGCAGGCCTGGTCGTCCCCAACTACCCTTCCTCCCCTGTTGGCCTGATCACCTACAACTGCCCTCCCCTGCCGGCCATCTTGTGGTGGTCATCTTCCGACCACTTGGGGGAGGCCATCTTTGACCACATGGGGGCGGCCATCTTGTGCGAGAGCATGATGGTCAATTTGCATATTACCTCTTTATTATATAGGATGATTGTTAAGTTAGTGGCTTCTAGAGCATATTGTGTAATTTGGATCTTGGCCCTGCTTCTGACTAGTTTTATGATCTTGATCAATTTACATAATTAAACTCTGCATCAGTTTTGTTATCTTTGAAGTGGGATTAATGATAGCACTTTCTTCTTAGTGTTTTTATGAACATTAAATAACTTAATAAACTATTTAGAAAGGAAATTGCTCAATATAGACTAAGTGCTATTATTGTTGTTGTTACTGCTGTTGTTATTTATCGATACCCTCATAGATGGACATTTATGTTCTCACTTTTTCACTATTATAAACAGCACTGCCATAAACAGCCTCTATGAGTGGCAACCAGCATTTTATTCACTTTTGAATAAGATGTTCCTCTTGGGTATATATTTTGTGTATTCCATATATTTCTATATATTCCACAACACAGGGTAAGTTTCATTTTCGGTATACTGTGAATTTGTTCTTCAATGTGGTTGTAAAAATGTATACTCCTACCAGCAGTGTGTAAGACTTAGAGTTTAAATATGTTGTTTCCATCAATTGTTATTGATTGCCAAACTTGGCTCCATAAAGTGGTGTCTCATTATTGTTTTAATTTGCATTTCCCTAATTAATAGGTTAAATATCTTTTCATGTGCTTTTGTCTCCCTAGAAAATTTTATTTATATAATTAGCTTGTTTAAAAATTTTATTTATAGTCTTTATATATTACAATTTATCTTTTTTAAAAATTAATGTTGGAAATATTTACTCAGTCTCTGTGGTTTGTCATTTAACTTTGTTTACATTATCATCTGTATAACTAATTTTTTTTAAAATATATTTTATTGATTTTTTACAGAGAGGAAGGGAGAGAGATAGAGAGTTAGAAACATCGATGAGAGAGAAACATCGATCAGCTGCCTCCCGCACACTCCCCACTGGGGATGTGCCCGCAACCCAGGTACATGCCCTTGACCGGAATCGAACCTGGGACCCTTCAGTCCGCAAGCCGACGCTCTATCCACTGAGCCAAACCGGCTTCGGCTGTATAACTAATTTTAGTTATAAGTAATAAAATATAAAAAAAAAACTTACAGGTTTTAAAAATAGATTTTTTTTCTTGATTTCAAAGAGAGGAAGGGAGAAGGGAGAGGGAGAGACAGAAATATCAATGATGAGAAAGAATCATCAATCTGCTGCCTCCTGCACACCCCCTAGTGGGAATAGAGCCCACAACCTGGGCATGTGCCCTGACCAGGAATTGAACCATGATCTCCTGTTTCATGGGTCAGTACTCAACCACTGAGCCACACCAGCTGGGCTAAACTTAGAGTTTTATTCTTTCCATATATTTTCAATTTTAGGCCACCTAAAAGTCATACCTGTGAATGGCTTTATATACATTTTTATTTTATCTTTTATAAATTTAGGTGGAAAAATAATGTTATATCCTATTTTATAGAATAGGTATTTTTCCATTAATATGGAAGGCAATGCCATCAAGTTCCCTTTTGTATTTGGTTATATTTTTGTATTCTTAGCCTTTTCCATTTATTTAGTCATCTATTTACTCATTACTTACTATGCCAATTCCCAAAGTTTTAATTAGTACGAGCTAATTAAAGGGTTATTATGGTAGGCCATTTCTCCTTTTCTAAAAATGTCTCAAGTTTTCAGGTGATCTTAGCATCTGACTCTTCCTTTTATATTTCCTTCTTTATTTTTTTATTCTTATTACTGGATTTTGTACTTAAGGGCACTATCCATCCTTGCTTTTTTGCATTTCAGTTGGTTATTTCACTGTGAAAAAATGGCAGCAATAGAAATATCATGATTAATAAGCAAAAGCCAATTATACATAAAGAATATTAAAGGCTCACATGTTTTGAGAAATGCAATAAGATGATACTGAGGATAAAACTAGATGGAAGGGATCTGCAGGAAGTCATGAAGCCTGAAGCAGGAAGCCTGTGACTGGGACAACTTGGAAAACAAGCTGGTGTGGCATGCCCCTCTGTCACCTCTGTTGTCGATGCCAAGTGCTTGAAATCGAGTCTCGTGGCAGAGCATGTTCTTGATGGTCTTTGACTTCATTCTCTCCTTCTGGCTTTCAAAGATCTGCTAGGGAAAGGATCAGCGCCCTTGGCTTCTGCAGCAGCTTCTGTAGGAGGGTGGAGGAGGAAGGAGAGTGCATTGGGACCCTATGTGCTCTTGTTGCAGCACTTGAGCTCCATTCTGTCTTCTGAGATTCAACATCTTATTTCAGGTCCTCTTCACAGAGTCAGAAATGCAGTTAATATCCTTGGAGACACCATCTGGATTTCAGATCATATCCTATTCTTTTTACCTTGTACAAAGCCCATTCACAAACTAAATATCCCTACTCATCAACCTCTTCCATAGCCAGTACCAGCAACGTACTTACTGCCTATCATGTTCACTTAGGTGGATTTCTAGAATGGCCTTTAAACGGATATATTTGCTGCTGTTTTATTTTATTTTGAACCCTGTTTTCCACACAGTCTCCAAACTGGCCTTTTAAAATACAAAACATATCATATCACTCTCCAATTTTAAATATGCCTGTGACTTCCAATTCCACTTCAAATAAAATCTCAACTCTTCTGTATTGTGTATGTTCTGGCCTCTTTCCCCTCCTTAATCTTATTCTCTGGCTTACTCTTGCCTATTGTCAATCTAGTCAGGAAACATGATGAACCAGTTTCCCCTCAGGGCCTTTGTTCTTCCTCTGTCCTCTCCTGGGAGTGTTCTGTTTCCTGATCTTTGTTCCATTAGATCTTTCAGGCTAGAGTTCAACTAGCATCACCTCAGAGAGGCCCTGCCACCCTACCTAAAGGAGTCATTCTCTCACCCTAGTTACTCTCCATCACATTATCTTCAATGATTTAGTTAAATCCTTTATCATCACATGAAATAACCTATATTCTACTGTTTTATTTTGTATTTCTCTTACCCAATAGAATTTAAACTCCATGAGAACGAAGACCCCTGCTATCTCACTTTTGTCATGGAACTGTGAGGAGTAATTGCTATTACTTAGCAAGTACCCTGTGCAGATATGTTAAATAGATGAATGAATGAGAGAATGTGTGCAGCCTCATGCCTATACTTCAGACAGGGGCAACCTTTATGTTTGTTCACATTGCCTGTTTGACATGACTCTTTTCAGCAGGTACTTTCATTAATAGTCCCCACAAGAACAGAACCCAGGACAAAATTCATAGAAAGAAATAGGATACTTTTTCATTATTTCTCCTCAGCAACTTTAATTCTACTTTTGTTCAAAGTGGTGAGGAATTTCTGACAATTCTGAGGGTTTCTCTATTTACTTTCCTTTCCCATTCAGTACTTCCTTTTCTTGTCAGGGCAAATATTAGCAGCCTTGCTGGTCTATGCCAGAATATTTTTTTTTGGCTGCTTTATTTATTTATTTATTTTTCAAATTTCACAGAATGCAGTCCCCCCCCCCCCCCAATGTATTTGGCTGGCTCATATGAACAGTTATTGGGAGGGGAAAGAAGAGGAATGTCTGTAACCAACTTCACCATCTGTTGATAGAATCTAAAATTTTGTTTCTAAGTTTAAAAGATTAGAAAACTGAAGACACTTCATAATATTCCTATGAGTGTGTAGCGGGGGAAGGTTTTACACAGATGAAAACAATCCTGAGAGAATATAAATCAAAATAGTAGTAGTTTTTTTTTTCTGGTAATAATAAGGTCAAACATAAAATTAGAAATCAGCTACAATAAAAACAATGAAAAAAATCAAACTCTTGGAGGCTAAATAGCATGCAATTAAACAATGATTGGGTTACTAAAGAGATCAAAGAAGAAATAAAAAAGCATCCTGGCAACAAAGAACAATGAAAAACATAACAATCCAAAATCTATGAGACATAATAAAAGCAGTATTGAGAAGGAAGTTCATAGCTCTACAGGCCTACCTTAGAAAACAAGAAAAAATGGTAATAAATTATCTAACCATACAACTCAAACAGTTAGAAAGAGAGCAACAAGAAAAGATCAGCGTAAGCAGAAGGAAGGAAATAATGAAGCTCAGAGCAGAAATAAATGACATAGAGACAAAAAGCAAAGAAGCAAAGAGAGAGTACCCAAAGAACAAAATCAGAAATGAAAGAGGTGAAGTAAGAAATGATCCTACAGAAATACAAAGGATTATGAAAAAATACTTTGAACAACTCTATTTTAACAAACTGGACAACCTAGATGAAATAGACATATTCTTAGAAAAATACAAGCTTCCAAAACTCAGTCAGGGACAATAAAAAAACCTGAATAGGCTGATAACTACTGAAGAAATTGAAGCAGTGATCAAAAAACTTCCAGCAAACAAAATTCCTGGTTCCGATGGCTTTACAAGGGAATTCTACCAAGCATTCAAAGAAGAACTAAAATCTATCCTCCTCAGACTATTCCAAGAAATTCAAGAGAAAGGCATATTTCCAAGCTCTTTCTATGAAGCCAGCATTACCCTAATTCCAAAATCAAATAAAAACATCACAAAAAAAGAGAATTATAGGAAAATATCCTTGATGAACATAGATGCTAAAATCCTCAAAAAAATTCTAGCAAATCGGATCCAGCATTACATTAGAAAGATCCTACACCATGACCAAGTGGGATTTATCCTGGTGATGCAAGAATGGTACAACACCCGCAAATCAATAAATGCGATACATCACATAAACAAATTGAGAGATAAAAATCACATAATCATATCAATCAATGCAGAAAAAGCATTTGACAAAATCCAACACCCTTTCTTGATAAAAACTCTCAGCAGATTGGTAATAGAGAGATCATACCTCAACATAATAAAAGCCTTATATGACAAACCTACAGCCAATATCATACTCAATGGGCAAAACCTAAATCCATTTCCCCTAAGAACAGGAATAAGACAAGGATGCCCACTTTTACTACTCCTGTTCTATATAGTACTGCAAGTGCTAGTCATAGTGATCAGACAAGAAGAAGAAATAAAATGTATCAACACTGGAAAAGAAGAAGAAAATTGTCCTTATTTGCAGATGACATGATACTGTACATAGAAAACCCCAAAGACTCCATCAAAAAAACTAGTAGACTTAATAAATGAATTCGGAAATGTAGCAGGATACAAAATTAACACACAGAAATCTATGGCATTTTTTATACACCAATAATGAGCTCACAGAAAGAGAAACTAAAAAAAAAAAATCGCATTTACCTTTGTACCAAAAAAATTAAGTTACCTAGGAATAAACTTATCTAAGCAGGTAAAAGACCTGTACTCGAAAAACTACAGGACATTAAAAAAAAGAGATAGAGGAAGACATAAACAAATAAAAGAACATACCATGTTCATGGATTGGTAGAATCAACATCATTAAAATGTCCATACTACCCAAAGCAACCTACAGATTCAATGCAATCCCCATTAAAATACCAACGGCATATTTCAAAGACCTAGAACAAACTCTCCAAAAATTTATCTGGAATAATAAAAGACCTGGAATAGCCACAGCAACCCTGAGAAAGAAGAACAAAGTTGGAGGGATCACAATACCAGATATCAAGCTATATTACCAAGCCACGGTTCTCAAAACTGCCTGATACTGGCACAAGAACAGACATATAGACCAATGGAACAGAACAGAGAACCCAGAAGTTGACCCAAGCCATTATGCTCAATTAATATTTGACAAAGGAGGCAAGAGCATATAATGGAGTCAAGACAGTCTCTTCAATAAATGGTTCTGGAAAATTTAGTCAGGTACATGCAAAAAATTGAAACTAGATCACCAGCTTACATCATACACAAAACAAACTCAAAATGGCTAAAGGACTTAAATATAAGATAAGAAACCATAAAAATCTTAGAAGACTCCATAGGCAGCAAAATAGTAGACATATTGTTGTAGCAATATCTGTACCGGTACAGCTCATAGGGCAGTGGTCGGCAAACTGCGGCCCCTTGAGTGTGGCTCTTCCACAAAGTACCACGTGCAGGCACGCATGTACAGTGCGATTGAAACTTCGTGGCCACACTCAAAGGGCCAAAGATCCACAGGTGGCTCGCAAGCTGCAGTTTTCTGACCACTGTCCTAGGGCAATGGAGACTAAGGAGAAAATAAACAAATGGGACTACATCAAAATAAAAAGCTTCTGCACAGCAAAAGAAACCATCAACAAAACAACAAAACCCCACTGCGTGGGAGAACGTATTTGCCAATGCTATTTCAGATAAGGGTTTAATCTCCAAAATTTACAGAGAACTCATACAACTTAACAAAAGGAAAATAAACAATCCAATCAAAAAATGGGCAAAAGACATAAATAGACACTTTTCAAAAGAGGAAATAGAGAAGGCCCAGAGACATATGAAAACATGCTCAAAGTCACTAATCATCTGAGAAATGCAAATCAAAAACAACAATGAAATACCATCTCACACCTGTCAGAAGGGCTATCATCAACAAATCAACAAATGACAGGTGCTGGCAAAGATATGGAGAAAAAGGAACCCTTGTTCACTGCTGGTGGGAATGCAGACTGGTAAAGCCACTGTGGAAAACAGTATGGAGTTTCCTCAAAAAAATTAAAAATGGAACTCCCATTTAACCCAGTAATCCTACTTCTAGGAATATATCCCAAGAAACCAGAAACACCAATCAGAAAGGATCTATGAACCCCTATGTTCATAGCAGCACAATTTACAATAACTGAGATTTGAAAACAGCCTATGTGCCCATCAGCAGAAAAGTGGATTATGGTACATGTACACGATGGAATACTATGCTGCTGTAAAAAAGAAGGAACTTTTACCATTTGCAACAGCATGGATGGAACTGGAGAGCATTATGCTCAGCCAGTGGTTCTCAACCTTCTGGCCCTTTAAATATAGTTCCTCATGTTGTGACCCAACCATAAAATTATTTTTGTTGCTACTTCATAACTTTAATGTTGCTACTGTTATGAATCATAATGTAAATATCTGATATGCAGGATGGTCTTAGGCGACCCCTGTGAAAGGGTCATTTGACCACCAAAGGGGTCACGACCCACAGGTTTAGAACTGCTGTTAAGCGAAATAAGCCCGTTGGAGAAAGATAAATATAACATGATCTCATTCATATGTGGGATATAATGATCAACATAAACTTATGAACAAAAATAGATCCAGAGACAAATGGCAGGAGAGGCAGGGAGGGTTAGAGATCAACCAAAGGACTTGTATATGCATGCATATTAGCATAACCAATTGATACAGACACTTGGGCAGTGAGGGCTTGCCCTCGGGGGTGGGAGTGGCAGGCTGAGGGGCATCACCAAGGAAAAAGGAGACATATGTATAACTTTAATCAATTATTTAAACAAAAATAAATTTAAAAAGGACAAAGGGAAAACAATAATAAAGTTAAATAAATTTTAGATTCCCTTATTAAAGTATCTCCTTATTTAAAAGAATATATAAGTTGCATTTTTCTAAAATGAATTAGAAATACTATAAACTGAATGTTATATTTAAACATTTAAACATATTACTGAATGTTAGTTAAACATTTAAAAAGTTAAAAATCTGCCTCATTTGTTATCCCTAACTGTTCATAGAAAAAAATTAATAGACTGAATATCTTAATTTAAGCACTTATGCATGTAAGATTTTCAATAATAACTCAATACAAAATAGCCTTTTCAACATCTAGTGTTAGATAGTATGTGACAATTTCACAATTCTAATTACTTGCGGAAAAGGTATTTATCTTAAACATCTATATAGATTTAAAATGTGAAGTAGCTCTGATTGTGCATTTGAGCTGCAATCTTTATAAGTAAATTGTGCACAATAAGTATTATGTTGTTTAAATTTCTTGAAAAGATATAATTTATAACACAGAGACTGTGAATGCTTTCTGAATCATATTTAAGATACTAGAATAGGAAAATGAGTGAAGGACATTGAAATTGGTTGAGGACGTGTGGCCGTGTAATGAAAGCACAATGAATGTCTCATTAATCATTGTACTTCAGAGCAGATAAAATTAACAATGGATAACCATTTTAAAAGACTGTATTTGGAATGATCTTGATCTAGTTACAGGGAATATTGCAATTAAAAAACTGTTCAACTACACACCTCACTAAGTATAGTGGAATCAGCTATAATTATAACTTAATTTTAATTATATAATATAAAGGGTCTGAATATTAAAGGATCTGAATAAAAGTTTATAAAACAGAAATTCAATAAAGCACATAAAGGAAAAAAGAAGTATAAAGGGATAATTTGGAAAAGTTGAACAAAATGCATACTATATATCTTAGTTCAGTTGCTAGAACAAAAATGCTATAGATTGGTTGGGTGGCTTTATAACAATTTATTTCTCACAGTTCTGGAGGTAGGACATCCAAAATTAGGGCGCCACCATGATCGGGTTCTAATGATAGTTCCCATGTAGGTTGCAGAAGGCCATTTCTCTTCATGAATCCTCAGGTGGCAGAGAGCAGAGAGAGGAAGTTAGCTCTCTCATGACTCGTATAAGGCAGTTATCCCATCCATGAAGACTTCACTTTTAAGATTTCATATAATCCTAATTGCCTTCAAATGCTCCATCTCCTAATGCTATCACATGATGGAGATGAATATGGGGGCATTAAGCATTTAGTGCATAGTGCCATATTATATGTTAAATGATTTCAAAGAAGAAAAAAAGAGTTTACCAAAAAGTTTCATTAAAGAAAAGTTACAAATTATGAAAAATTGGAATTTTATATTCTAATTTTAGAATCTTGCTATGTGATATTTGACACTATTTCTTATATTGTAATCCATTTATAACATAGTACAAAATTATAAAAATAATAAAATAAATATTTAATATTGGCATATTTAAATCATCTTATTGTTGTATAAAGAACCTACAATAAACTGCAATATAAAAATTACACAATTTGATAAATATCTGTTTATGTACTTTCAGAAAGTCACAACATAATGGACATGTCTATTACTCAGTGTTCCTTAACCCCCAAACAGATCTTTCCATCATTACTCCCTTTCCTGTTCCTAGGCAACTAGTTATTAGTTTGTATTTTCTGAAAGTTTATGTAAATGGAATAATAAATCAAGCATTACGTAGTTTAATAATCTTGTTTCTTCTACTCAGCACAATTGTTTTGCATTTCATCCATGTCATTGCATGTATCAATGAAATATAATTTTTTAATGCACTCTTAACCCAATTTTTGAAAAATACTTTTTATTAATTTCAGCGAGAGGAAGGGAGAGGGACGAGGGATAGAAACATCAGTGATGAGAGAGAATCATTGATTGGCTGCCTCCGACTGGCCCCTACTGGATATCAAGCCCACACCTGGGCATATGCCCTGACAGGTAATTGAACCCTAACTTCCTGGTTCATAGGTTGGCACTCAACCATTGAGCCACCGCCTAGGCCCTAGGCACTCTTAACCCAGTTTTAAGGTCCTGGCTAAGGGCTGGTCAGCACCTTTAAAAAAAATTGTTGCCAGTATTACCCTTCCTTGAACAGTAGAAATCCCTACACCACTTTCCCTATAAACCACTCACACTAAAGGGTCACTGTTCACCTGCCCTAATGGCCCTATTCACTGGAGGGGCCAGACACCAGATACAGTGGGAGATAGTCCCTCTGCCCTGAAGCTGGAAAGTATATTCAAATTAGTCAACCCACAAAGAACCCTGGAAACTCATCCTACTTGCTAAACATAATCTGCCCCCTACAGCCTAACTTGCTATTACCCTGTTTTTGGTGCAACCAACTGTGTGGCCCTGCAGGCAATCCTGTCCCTTTTGGAGCTATAAATAACAAAGAATTCTGAGTTTTATCAATCTAGTGCGTGAGTGCTGTATTTCACTATTAAAAAATTAAGTCTTATGAAACAATCACTTTCATGTTCTTTTGATGAGTAGAATTACATTGTATAGACATAACTGCAATTTGTCTATCCATTCCCCTTTTGATGTATTTTTCCAGTTTAGGGTAATAAATAAACAAACAATCAAACAAATAAATTAGTAATTTAAATAAGTAAACAAACAAATCAATATTTGTATGGACATATGCTTTTATTATTCTTGGGTTAATACCTAGAAGTGGAATTGGTAAGTCATATGGCAGGTGTATTTTTGCCTTTTTAAGAAACTACCAGCTTGTTTAACAATTAGTTTAAAAAAATTAATCCCAAATAGGAGTGCATAAAAGTTTTAGTTATTCCACATTCTTGGCAACACTTATTTTTGACATTCTAACAGACTTGTAGTGGTATCTCATGAGATTTTAATTTGCATTTCCCTAATGACTAATGATATGGAACATTTTTTCATGCACTTAGTAATCATCTATGTATTTTCTTCAGTGAATTATCTGCTCATTTAAAAATTGTTTTGATGAGCTGTTTGTTTTATTTCTTATATTAAGTTGGAGGAAACTGAACAATTAAGTTTTTAAAAAATATATATTTTTATTGGTGTCAGAGAGGAAGAAAAAGGGGGAGAGAGATAGAAACATCAGTGATGAGAGAGAATTACCAACTGGTTCTCTCCTGCAGGCCCCCCACTGCAGATGGAGTCCACAACCCAGGCCTGTGCTCTGATCGGGAATCAAACGGTGACCTCCTTGTTCATAGGTTGATGTTCAACCACTGAGCAACACCATCTGGGCTGAAAAAATTAAGTTTTAAGTCACCCTTATTCATTGTGGAAATAAGGCTTTTATCAAATATATGATTTGCTCAAGTTTTCTCTCAGTTTGTGGCTAATATTTTTAAACATTAAAATTGTCTTTAAAGAAGACATAGTTCTTAATTGTGATGAAGTCCAATTTTGATGGAATCCAATAAAGATTTTCTTAAAGTCACAAATATTATTTTCTACTAGATATTTTAAACTTAGATCTATAAGACATTTGAGTTAATTTTTATTTCAAGGTAGGGTCATGCTGTATTTTTTGCATACTGATATTGAATTTTATTTGCATATGGATATTTAACTTCTTAGTAATATGTGTTGAAAATACTATTGTTTTTCCAATGAATCACTATGCACCATTGTCAAAAATCATCTTTAAATCTTTATTATTTTTCCCAACAATATTTATAATTTTTAATAAAGAGGTCTTGCACATATTTTATAACATTTATTTCTAAGATTTAGTTGCTGCTATTACAGAGAAAACTTTTAAAAAGTCAAATTTTAATTGCTAGTATATAGAATTACAGTTGAATTTGATATTGCTGTTGATTGTGCAAATTTGCTAAACTAAACTCACTAGTTGTAGTATGCATTTTGTAGATTTCATAGGACTTTGTACATAGCAATTTTGTCATCTTTGATTAAAGACTTACTTTTTCATTTATAATATGTATGCATTTATTTTCACTATCTTGCCTTACTGTACTGGCTACAACCTTTAGCATCACATGAGGGGGAGGGGGGGAGTAGAGTTAGAGGGCAGCCTTTCTGTGTACACTGGAAAGAATGTAGGTTGTGTTGTTGTTTGGTAGATTTATTTATCAAATATTGGGAGATCTTGGAATTACATCTTTCAAGGAATTAGTTCATTTTATATAGCTTATGGAATTTGTGAACACAGAGAGGTTATAGCATTCTTTTGTTATTCCTGTACTGTCTCTGTTCTCTTCGCCTTTCACTTTCTATGAATTCTATTGATGTATCCTCTAGCGTAGAGATTCTTTGCTCAGCTGTGTCCTGTCTACTAACAAGCCCAGCAATGATTTTACCACTAGCCTTTCTTTTTGGTTCTTATTAACAATGTTGTTGGTATTTTTTTTTTAAATCTCTATCATTTCTTTTTTGTTATTCCTTAGGACTTCTATTTCTCTGCTTACATTGCCTACCTGTTCTTTCATGCTGTCTACCTAATTTAGTGGTTCTCAACCTTCCTAATGCCGTGACCCTTTAATACAGTTCCTCATGTTGTGGTGACCCCCAATTTCATTGTTACAAATTGAACATAATTAAAGCATGATTAATCACAAAACAATATGTAATTATATATGTGTTTTCCAATGGTCTTAGGCGACCCCTGTGAAAGGGTCGTTCAATCCCCAAAGGGGTCGCAACCCACAGATTGAGAACCGCTGACCTAATTCATTAGAGCCCTTAGCATATTAGTAATAGCTGTTTTAAATTCCTGGTCTGATCACTTCAACATCCCTGTTTTGTTTGGTTCTGGTGTGTGCTCTGTCTCTTCAAATGTGTGTGTGTGTGGGGGGGGGGGTGGTATTTGCTGGTTTTTCTTTAGCTATGTGTTGTAATTTTTTCTTAATAGTGGAATGTGATGTACTGGGTAAGAGAAACTGCTGTAGATAGATCTTCAGGAATATGGTGGTGAGGTGTGGGGGGGGGGGGGGGCGGCATTCTGTAGTCCGTGGGCAGTCTCAGTGTTTTAGTGACCTGTTCCTCTGGACTGAGCTCCACAAGTGTTTCTCAGTTTTTCTCCCCCCATTCGCTGGGACAGGATGACTAGAATGGGCTGAAACTGCACTTCTTCTCCCAGGTGAGTTTGTTTCTGATAAAAC